>NC_074681.1:39457448-39775436 GCF_029448725.1 Salvelinus fontinalis
TATGCTAATATAACGATTTATTGTGTTTTCGCTGTAAGACACTTAGAAAATCTGAAATATTGTCTGTATTCACAGGATCTGTGTCTTTCGATTAGTGTATGCTGTGTATTTTTACGAAATGTTTGATGATTAGTAGTTAGGTAAACACGTTGCTCATTGTAATTATTCTAGTCCATTTGTGACGGTGGGTGCAATTGTAACCTATGCCATCTACCTGAAATATGCACTTTTTTCTAACAAAACCTATCCCATACCATAAATATGTTATCAGACTGTCATCTGATGAGTTTTTTTCTTGGTTAGGGGCTATAAATATCTTAGTTTAGCCGAATTGGTGATAGCTACTGGTGTTGGTGGACAAATAAAAGATGGTGGATTATGCTAATGTGTTTTTAGCTAATAGATTTACATCTTTACATATTTTGTCTTCCCTGTAAAACATTTTAAAAATCTGAAATGGTGGCTTTATTCACAAGATCTGTATCTTTCATCTGGTGTCTTGGACTTGTGATTTAATGATATTTAGATGCTACTATCTACTTGTGAAGCTATGCTAGCTATGCTAATCAGTGTGTGGGGGGGTGGGGGGGATCCCGGATCCGGGTTAGGTACTCTGTAGAGGTTAACGTCTCAGACACGTGATGTATTTGGCAGCGTCTACAGACCATCACGGACTACAAAAGGAAAACCAACCACCGACGTCCTGCTTCCAGACAAGCTAAACACCTTCTTTGCCCGCTTTGAGGATAACACATTGGCACCGACGTGGCCCGCTACCAATGACTGTGAGCACTCCTTCTCCATGGCTGATGTGAGTAAGGCGTTTAAGTGTTAACCCTAGCCGCATCCTCTAAGCATGTGCAAACTAGCTGGCTGGTGTGTTTATGGACATTTTCAATCTCTCCCTATCCCAGTCTGCTGTCCCCACATGCTTCAAGATTGCCATCATTGTTCCTGTACCCAAGAATGCAAAGGTAACTGAACTAAATGACTGTCGCCACATAGCACTCACTTCTTTCATCGTTAAGTGCTTTGAGAGACTAGTCAAGGATCACATCACCTCTACGGTACCTGTCGCCCTAGACCCACTTACATTTACTTACCGCCCCAATAGTTCCACAGACGATGCAATCGCCATCACACTGCACACTGCCCTATCCTATCTGGACAAGAGGAATACATTTGTAAGAATGCTGTTCAATGACTACAGCTCAGCATTTAACACCATTGTACCCTCCAAGCTCATTATTAAGTTTGATGCCCTGGGTCTGAACCCTGCCATGTGCAATTGGGTCCTGGACTTCCTGACGGGCCGCCCCACAGGTGGTGAAGGTAAGAAACAACACCTCCACTTCACTGATCCTCAACACTGGGGCCCCACAAGGGTGCATGCTCAGCCCCCTCCTGTACTCCCTGTTCACCCATGACTGCGTGGCCATGCACGCCTCCAACTCAATCGTCAAGTTTGCAGACGACACAACAGTAGTAGGCTTGATTACCAACAATGACAAGACAGCCTACATGGAGGTGAGGGCTCTGGGAGTGTGGTGCCAGGAAAATAACCTCTCACTCAACAAAACAAAGGAAATGATCGTGGACTTCAGGAAACAGCAGAGGGAGCACCCCCCTATCCACATTGATGGTAATACAGTGGAGAAGGTGGAACGCTTCAAGTTCCTCAGCGTACACATCACTGACAAACTGAAATGGTCCACCCACACAGATAGTGTGGTGAAGAAGGAGCAACATCGCCACTTAAACCTCAGGAGGCTGAAGAAATTTGGCTTGTCACCTAAAACCCTCACAAACTTTTAAAGATACACAATTGAGAGCATCCTGTCGGGCTGTATCACCGCCTGGTACAGAAACTGCACCACCCACAAACGCAGGGCACTCCATAGGGTGGTGCGGTCTGCACAACGCATCACCAGGGGAAAACGACCTGCTCTCCAGGACACCTACAGCACCCAATGTCACAGGAAGGCCAAAAAGATAATCAAGGACAACAACCACCCGAGCCACTGCCTGTTCACTCCGCTATCATCTAGAATGCGAGGTCAGTACAGGTGCATCAAAGCTGGGACCGAGAGACTGAAAAACAGCTTCTATCTCAAGGCCATCAGACTGTTAAGTAGCCATCACTACCACAGAGAGGCTGCTGCATATATATACAGACTTGAAATCACTGGCCGCTTAAATATATGGAACACTAGTCACTTTAATAATGTTTACATATCTTGCATTACTCATCTTATATATATATACTGTGTTCAATACTATTCTACTGTATCTTAGCCTATGCCGCTCTGACATTGCTCGTACATATATTTATATATTCCTAATTCCATTCCTTTTCTTAGATTTGTGTGTATTGGGAATATGTTGTGAAATTGTTAGATATTACTTGTTAGATATTGCTGCACTGTTGGAGCCAGAAACACAAGCGTTTCGCTACAGCCGCCATAACATCTGCTAAACACGTGTATGTGACCAAGAAAAAGTGACCAATAAAATGTGATGTGATTTAATATATGTCGTATTTGGCCCGCGGGCCTTGTGTTTGACGCATGTGCACTAAGCCTATTAGCCATGTTATGACTGACTTGTGATCATTACCCTTGCTAATTTGATTAGTTAGTCTTTTTTTTGGGGGGGGGGGGGGGCAGCAAACAATGTACAACATTTACAATCTGATAGCAATATTTTTTGGACTACCAATTAATGTATTGGTGAAATATATGAATCATGCATTGAACTGCATCCATTCTGCCAACAATGCCTTAGTGTACGTCATGGAAGTTTGAGTCAAATATAACCTGTTTTTAAAACCTCTTATAAAGTTGGTTTTGAAGCATAAACTGTGAATTTGATCTTTTTGACTGATATTATGATTGTCTGTTTGTTTCATATCTGCAAAGTAGTTAAAAAGCTGCCAGTTCCACTTTAAGCATTATACTGTATCAGTTCCAGATCCATCATGTCATTTGTTAAATTAAATCAGGTATGTCTGTCCATCAAACTGGTATCAAAGTGGTAAAAGTCAACTGAAATGATCTGCACATGATAACGTGATGTTCTTCACCTAACATCCTCTCCCTCCAACCATCCCCACCCCTCCAATCCCCAGTTTCCCTCTCTCCCATTCTTCTTTTCTCTGATTCACTCTCTCTCTCTCTTGGGACAGATTAACCTCCAATCCCCCAGTTCCTTGTTAATTGATATTATTCAACGGTTTGGAGGCCACTGGGTTCCACACTGTTCCCACAGAGAGTTTAACTCTTATGTTCTGTTCTCTCAATGGAGAACACCTCCATCCATCCCTCCCTCCCTCACCTCCTCCGCCTTTTCCCCCTGCCACCTTTCCCTAGAGTCGGCAGTCAACAGTCAACAGGCGTCACCCTGGGAGTTTGACTAGGCCATGTGGGCAAAGGTTCAATTGGATGGGAATTCCACTACCTTAGAATGGGTGAAAACAGTGTGAAGGTTTCTATGAGTAGTGGTTATGGAAAAGAAACCCGTTTTGGGGTAGTTCTAACACCTACAAAATCCTTAACACCTGCACTAGAATATGATTTATATTTGCCAGAAAAAGTTTTGACTCAGCAAACATCCTTCCTGTGTGTAACAAGCCAATTATCGTCATTGCTTTGCTTGTGAAGGGTTGTGTGGCAGCAAAAATGTATTGGCGGAAGGGTAGTGAATATACTGAGAAACCCTCAGAAAACTATAATATAGAACCCCCTTGGATATAAACCGATGGAGAGTATTGCTTTACTGTCTTTCCAGTGGCATCATGATGTCGCCCTCTCTTGACAAACAAGATTTGAAGATTAAGAGCGATAGAGTTGGTGTTTACCGGCTAATCGTTGGATTTGTCATGGGAAACGCTGGGAATTTAACCACGATTTAGTCTCAAATCCTGTGTGGGAGCCACACTGGACATGCATGCCATGCATTCCCTCACTGACACCGGCAGTATCATCCTTTTTAAAATAAAAACCACTCAGGGCTTTAACTCACATCAGACTATCATTAAAAAAAACACCCTAGGTCCCTAGCAGCCTTCATGGTTATTTGGACACCCTGCATTCACGTGTAGAATGGGAGCATTGGTCTGAAGGGGGTAAATTAAAATAGCCAGGGTAGCCATTTGATTAACTGTTCAGCAATGTTATGGCTTGGGGGGAGGAAGCTGTTTAGGATCCTTTCGGTCCCAGACTAGGCGCTCCGGTACCACTTGCTGTGCGGGAGCATTGATCTATCTCTATCTGGTGATCTGGTCATGGCTGGTTGAGCTTGTCTGCGCTTTGCTTTGTTCTCATCCATGAAGACCCTCCAGTGCTCTCGACCACACCCACTCTCAGGCCCTACGGGCTGTGGGGTCGTAACTGTGTGCGTTTGCTTGCTGCAGTGTTCAGGCAGCAGGGGACCCCATTAAGAGGCTCCGTGGAGGAAAAACACCACCGCATTCAGCAAACTGTCAAAGTCAACAGGACAGCCGAGAGAGAGAGAGAGAGAGAGAGAGAGAGAGAGAGAGAGAGAGAGAGAGAGAGAGAGAGAGAGAGAGAGAGAGAGAGAGAGAGAGAGAGAGAGAGAGAGAGAGAGAGAGAGAGAGAGAGAGAGAGAGAGAGATGAATGTACAGAGACAGGGTAAGGCTTAGAGGGATGTGGGTTACATCTTACTTGAAAGGCTTATAAACTGCTAATAAACATTATTACATAGTTTGTTAGATCAGGTAACATGGTAAGTCCTGTTACTAGTGCCATCACGCACCAACATATTTTTGAGGGGGCACCGAAGGACAAATTCTATATCTATGCGCAATACCTTTCGTTTCTTGCATAGTACAGGATTGTGTACTGCTTCTAAAAACATTAAGGGGAATCAATATTGTAAAGTGTAGTTTGTGGTTTTTATTTGACACTATTTTACATGCCTCATATACATCACTCAACCCCTAAACCTGTGTAGTGTACGTTGACTCTATTATCAGGCCTGTGTTTAAATGTTGCACTCCGACTACAAATACGTGGAATGAACTTCCTTTAGCCCCGGCTCTCTCTCTCTTTTTGCCCTCTCGCCCTCTAACGTTCACAAAGACACACACTGGTGCACACAGACACACTCATCCCTACCGACCTGCACTGAAACCTGAGAGTGTGTCGGTGAAATCCCTGTCATATTTCTCACGTCGATGGAACATTCTGCCTAGGCCTGGAAGCATAATAAATAGAGACATGCTCTGTCTACTCTGAACTTTAACATTCATTTGTAATATGATAATTCTCAACCGATAAGCAGTGCTTTGATCAGCTACTCTCATCAGTTACTCACATGTTCACGTCTCTTTCCCTGGGATGTAGTTTGGCAGAGTGAACATTATGCGTAAGAGATAGCAGTTGGAATAAGAACAAGTCAACATTGAAAATACAGAGCATTTTTTGATGTGGTTGATGTAATAATGTGACTGTTGTTATTTTCATTGTATAATGACGGAATGGTGTATGTAACAGAGGCGAGAACGTCCATGTTGGATATCATCAGTTGACTTCCAAGCCATTCCCTCTAACTATCATACCTCATTTATGCAGTGTGAGTGTATGCATGTGTTCGTAGGTTTAGGGAGGGGGGGGGGGGGGGGGGGGACAAGCTGTCAGCTGAAGCCCTGGCTGTATTAGTCTTTAGGAATATTGGGTAGGTGTTGATGGAGCATGTCATCAGAGGGTTGGAAGTGTTTTGGGATCCAAGTGTGTATGGGGGTGTGAGTGGGCCCGTGGGTGTGTGTAGGGAGAGTAGCCTAGCGTTTACCTCTTGCCTTATGAAACTGTCTGTGTCCACTCCTCCTCCCTTCCCTCCTCCTCCTCTCGCCCCTGTAAGTCTGAGAGGTATTTCTACAGGAGTGTGTCAGTGTTAATATTGACCCTGCTCTCACAGCTCAACAGGAGAAGGGCTCTCACACTCTCACTCACCTTGTCGGCCATCTTGCCAGTCACTAGAAGCAGTGTGTTATGTTCCCGATTCAGAGAAAATATTCAACATTTGTAATTGTACTTTTTTCTGAAAAGAATGTGGACAAAATTCCCCGTAAATACAGTTTTCTTTCAAATATATATTCTAATCCCTTACGTTGAATTTTTTAAATATTTAGAATGAGTTTAAGTATGGTCCCGTTCCCTTTCCCTAGATTGCTCACCTGAGAAAGGGGAGGTAGCAGTAGACTATAGGGTGTGAGAAGAGGAGGGGCTGCAAGGATTAGGAACAGCTAGCCAGATCCCTAATACCCACAGTGGCCTAACTGCTCAGATATCCAGGGGTTTTTCTTTTTGGCCCAGACTGAAATATGGCAGAGGAAATATTCCGACAAACCCCACCCCATCCCATTCACAGGCATGGGGGATTCCCTGGACCGGCCTGTCTGAAAGATTACGCTGTGTGTGTGCGTGTGTTTGTGTGATTGTGTGTAACCGGGTGGGTGTGTGTGTGCGTGCGTGCGTCTGTGTATGCATGTGTATGTACAGAGTCTTCAGAAAGTATTCATACTCTTTGACTTATTCCACATTTTGTTCTGTTACAGCCTGAATTCAAAATTGATTAAATAGTTTTTCCCCCCACACATCTTCACACAATAACCCATAATGACAAAGTGAAAACAATCTTTTTAGAAATGTTGGTAACTGTATTGAAAATGAAATAGAGAAATATCGAATTTACATAAGTGTTCACACCCCTGAGTCAATACTTTGTAGAGGCACCTTTGGCAGTGATTACAGCTGTGAGTCTTTCTGGGTAAGTCTCTAAGAGCTTTCCACACCTGGATTGTGCAACAATTTGCCCATTATTATATTTTAAAGCGCTGTTAAATTGGTTGTTGATCATTGCTAGACACAAATGTTCAGGTCTTGCCATAAAATGTATGTAAAAACTCTAATTAGGCCACTCAGGAACATTCACTGTCTTCACTGCAATATCAGTGTAGATTTGGCCTTGTATTTTAGGTTATTGTCCTGCTGAAAGATGAATTCATCTCCCAGTGTCTGTTGGAAAGCAGACTGAACCAAGTTTTCCTCTAGGATTTTGCCTGTGCTTAGCTCCATTCCATTTCTTTTTTATCCTGAAATACTCCCCAGTCCTTAACGATTACAAGCATACTCATAACATGATGCAGCCACCACTATGCATGGAGAGTGGTACTAAGTAATGTGTTGTATTGGATTTGCCCCAAACATAACACTGTAATTAGGACAAAAAGTTATTTGCTTTGCCACATTTTTTTGCAGTATTACTTTAGTGTCTTGTTGCAAACAGGATGCATGTTTTGGAATATTTTATTATGTACTGGCTTGTTTATTTTTACTCTGTCAATTAGGTTAGTAGTGTGGAGTAATCTAGAGGCGAAATAAACGCACACCTATTTAGGTGAGGTGCTGGCTAGCGGAGTGGAACACTTACAAAAATTAAGGAGAGCCGCACACTCTAGGAGCTCAGATGCAAAAATGTTTATAGACAAGCTGTCTTAATCTCCATTATTAGGTTAGTATTGTGGAGTAACTACAATGTTGTTGATCCATCCTCAGTTTTCTTCTATCACAGCCATTAAACGCTGTATCTGTTTTAAAGTCACCATCGGTCTCATTGTGATATCCCTGAGAGGTTTCCTTCCTCTCCGGCAACTGAGGAAGCCTGTATCTTTGTAGTAACTAGGTGTATTGATACACCATCTAAAGTTGAATTCATAACTTCACCATGCTCAAAGGAATATTCAATGTCTGCTATTTTTATTTTACAAATCTAACAACAGATGCCCTTCTTTGCGAGGTATTTGGAAACCTCCCTGGTCTTTGTGGTTGAATCTGTGCTTGAATTCACTGCTCGACTGAGGGACTTTAAAGATAATTGTGTATGGTGTACAGAGATGAGGTAGTCATTAAAAAATCATGTTGAACACTATTATTGCAAGCAACTTATTATGTGACTTGTTAAGAACATTTTTACTCCTAAACATATTTAGGCTTGCCATAACAATGGGGTTGAATACTTATTGAATCAAGACGTATCAGTTTTTCATTTTATATACATTTGTAAAAACATAATTCTACTTAGACATTACGTGAGTAGGCTAGTCACAAAATATCTAAATGTAATCTAAAATTCAGGCTGTAACACAACAAAATGTGGAAAAAGTCAAGGGGTGTGAATACTTTCTGAAAGCACTGTATGTGCGTGTGTGTGAAGTGGTTTGAAAGCCTGAGTGTGAAGCTGATGTTTATCTTTTCAGAGTGGTGTCTCCATGGAGTTTACTTGTATTGGGCAGTAAAGGATTTAACCACCAGGTCACAGGTCGTGAACCCCAAGCAAACTCAGCAGGGGAACTCCCATTACCCCACAATCTATAGAGTGACATGGCAACGGCCCAGTCCAAAGTAGGATTTTGCTATAATTAGTCAATAATCTGGAGCACAAAAAAAATCTATTCTTGTATTGTATTCATTTTGAACATTGAATTCAAATCAAATCAAATCCAATTGTATTGGTCACATCAATCAATCAATCAAGTTTATTTTATATAGCCCTTCGTACATCAGCTAATATCTCGAAGTGCTGTACAGAGACCCAGCCTAAAACCCCAAACAGCTAGAATGCAGGTGTAGAAGCACGGTGGCTAGAAAAACTCCCTAGAAAGGCCAAAACCTAGGAAGAAACCTAGAGAGGAACCAGGCTATGAGGGGTGGCCAGTCCTCTTCTGGCTGTGCCGGGTGGAGATTATAACAGAACTATGCCAAAATGTTCAAAAATGTTCATAAGTGACAAGCATGGTCAAATAATAATCATGGATAATTTTCAGTTGGCTTTTCATAGCCGATCATTAAGAGTTGAAAAACAACAGGTCTGGGACAGGTGGCGGTTCCATAACCGCAGGCAGAACAGCTGAAACCGGAACAGCAGCAAGGCCAGGCGGACTGGGGACAGCAAGGAGCCACCACGCCCGGCAGTCCCGACGTATGGTCCCAGGGCTCAGGTCCTCCGAGAGAAAGAAAGAGAGAAGGAGAAAATTAGAGAGAGCCAAGATTTTCAAAATGTTCATAAATGACAAGCATGGTCAAATAATAATCAGGAATAAATCTGTTGGCTTTTCATAGCCGATCATTTAGAGTTGAAAACAGCAGGTCTGGGACAGGTAGGGGTTCCGTAACCGCAGGCAGAACAGTTGAAACTGGAATAGCAGCAAGGCCAGGCGGACTGGGGACAGCAGGGAGTCGTCATGCCCGGTAGTCCTGACGTATGGTCCTAGGGCTCAGGTTCTCAGAGAGAGAGAAAGAAAGAGAGAACGAGAGAATTAGAGAAAGCATACTTAAATTCACACAGGACACTGGATAAGACAGGAGAAGTACTCCAGGTATAACCAACTGACCCTAGCCCCCCGACACAAACTACTTCAGCATAAATACTGGAGGCTGAGACAGGAGCGGTCAGGAGACACTGTGGCCCCATCCGAAGATACCCCCGGACAGGGCCAAATAGGAAGGATATAACCCCACTCACTTTGCCAAAGCACAGCCCCCGCACCACTGGAGGGATATCTTCAACCACCAACTTATAATCCTGAGACAAGGCCGAGTATAGCCAACAAAGATCTCCACCACAGCACAAACCAAGGGGGGGCGCCAACCCAGACAGGAAGATCACGTCAGTAACTCAACCCACTGAAGTGACGCACCCCTCCCAGGGACGGCATGAAAGAGCACCAGTAAGCCAGTGACTCAGCCCCTGTAATAGGGTTAGAGGCAGAGAATCCCGGTGGAGAGAGGGGAACCGGCCAGGCAGAGACAGCAAGGGCGGTTCGTTGCTCCAGAGCCTTTCCGTTCACCTTCACACTCCTGGGCCAGACTACACTCAATCATATGACCTACTGAAGAGATAAGTCTTCAGTAAAGACTTAAAGGTTGAGACCGAGTCTGCGTCTCTCACATGGGTAGGCAGACCATTCCATAAAAATGGAGATCTATAGGAGAAAGCCCTGCCTCCCGCTGTTTGCTTAGAAATTCTAGGGACAATTAGGAGGCCTGCGTCTTGTGACCGTAGCGTACGTATTGGTATGTACGGCAGGACCAACTCGGAAAGATAGGTAGGAGCAAGCCCATGTAACGCTTTATAGGTTAACAGTAAAACCTTGAAATCAGCCCTTGCCTTAACAGGAAGCCAGTGTAGGGAAGCTAGCACTGGAGTAATATGATCAAATTTCTTGGTTCTAGTCAGGATTCTAGCAGCTGTATTTAGCACTAACTGAGGTTTATTTAGTGCTTTATCCGGGTAGCCGGAAAGTAGAGCATTGCAGTAGTCTAACCTAGAAGTAACAAATGCATGGATTAATTTTTCTGCATCATTTTTGGACAGAAAATGTCTGATTTTTGCAATGTTACGTAAATGGAAAAAAGCTGTCCTTGAAACAGTCTTGATATGTTCGTCAAAAGAGAGATCAGGGTCAAGAGTAACGCCGAGGTCCTTCACAGTTTTATTTGAGACGACTTTACAACCATCAAGATGAATTGTCAGATTTAACAGAAGATCTCTTTGTTTCTTGGGACCTAGAACAAGCATCTCTGTTTTGTCCGAGTTTAAAAGTAGAAAGTTTTCAGCCATCCACTTCCTTATGTCTGAAACACAGACTTCTAGCGAGGGCAATTTTGGGGCTTCACCATGTTTCATTGAAATGTACAGCTGTGTGTCATCCGCATAGCAGTGAAAGTTAACATTATGTTTTTGAATAACATCCCCAAGAGGTAAAATATATAGTGAAAACAATAGTGGTCCTAAAACGGAACCTTGAGGAACACCGAAATGCACCGTTGATTTGTCAGAGGACAAACCATTCACAGAGACAAACTGATATCTTTCCGACAGGTAAGATCTAAACGAGGCCAGAACTGGTCCGTGTAGACCAATTTGGGTTTCCAGTCTTTCCAAAAGAATGTGGTGATCGATGGTGTCAAAGGCAGCACTAAGGTCTAGTAGCACGAGGACAGATGCAGAGCCTCGGTCTGACGCCATTAAAAGGTCATTTACCACCTTCACAAGTGCAGTCTCAGTGCTATGATGGGGTCTAAAACCAGACTGAAGCATTTCGTATACATTGTTTGTCTTCAGAAAGGCAGTGAGTTGCTGCGCAACAGCTTTTTCAATTTTTTTTGAGAGGAATGGAAGATTCGATATAGGCCGATAGTTTTTTTATATTTTCCGGGTCAAGGTTTGGCTTTTTCAAGAGAGGCTTTATCACTGCCACTTTTAGTGAGTTTGGTACACATCCGGTGGATAGAGAGCTGTTTATTATGTTCAACATAGGAGGGCCAAGCACAGGAAGCAGCTCTTTCAGCAGTTTAGTAGGAATAGGATCCAGTATGCAGCTTGAAGGTTTAGAGGCCATGATTATTTTCATCATTGTGTCAAGAGATATAGTACTAAAACACTTAAGTGTCTCTCCCGATCCCAGGCCCTGGCAGAGCTGTGCAGATCCAGGACAGCTAAGCCCTGGAGGAATACGCAGATTCAAAGAGGAGTCCGTAATTTGCTTTCTAATGGTCATGATCTTTTCCTCAAAGAAGTTCATGAATTTATTACTACTGAAGTGAAAGCCATCCTCTCTTGGGGAATGCTGCTTTTTAGTTAGCTTTGCAACAGTATCAAAAATAAATTTTGGATTGTTCTTATTTTCCTCGATTAAGTTGGAAAAGTAGGACGATCGAGCAGCAGTGAGGGCTCTTCGGTACTGCACGGTACTGTCTTTCCAAGCTAGTCGAAAGACTTCCAGTTTGGTGTGGCGCCATTTCCGTTCCAATTTCCTGGAAGCTTGCTTCAAAGCTCGGGTATTTTCTGTATACCAGGGAGCTAGTTTCTTATGACAAATGTTTTTCGTTTTTAGGGGTGCAACTGCATCTAGGGTATTGCGCAAGGTTAAATTGAGTTCCTCAGTTAAGTGGTTAACTGATTTTTGTCCTCGGGTAGGCAGAAGGAGTCTGGAAGGGCATCAAGGAATTTTTGTGTTGTCTGAGAATTTATAGCACGACTTTTGATGCTCCTTGGTTGGGGTCTGAGCAGATTATTTGTTGCGATTGCAAACGTAATAAGATGGTGGTCCGATAGTCCAGGATTATATGGGAAAACATTAAGATCTACAACATTTATTCCATGGGACAAAACTAGGTCCAGAGTATGAATGTGGCAGTGAGTAGGTCCAGAGACATGTTGGACAAAGCCCACTGAGTCGATGATGGCTCCGAAAGACTTTTGGAGTGGGTCTGTGGACTTCTCCATATGAATATTAAAATCACCAAAAATTAGAATATGATCTGCTATGACTACAAGGTCTGATAGGAATTCAGGGAACTCAGAGAGGAACGCTGTATATGGCCCAGGAGGCCTGTAAACAGTAGCTATAAAAAGTGATTGAGTAGGCTGCATAGATTTCATGACTAGAAGCTCAAAAGACGAAAACGTCATTTTTTTTTTGTAAATTTAAATTTGCTATCGTAAATGTTAGCAACACCTCCGCCTTTGCAGGATGCACGGGGGATATGGTCACTAGTGTAACCAGGAGGTGAAGCCTCATTTAACACAGTAAATTCATCAGGCTTAAGCCATGTTTCAATCAGGCCAATCACATCAAGATTATGATCAGTGATTAGTTCATTGACTATGACTGCCTTTGAAGTGAGGGATCTAACATTAAGTAACCCTATTTTGAGATGTGAGGTATCATGATCTCTTTCAATAATGGCAGGAATGGAGGAGGTCTTTATCCTAATAAGATTGCTAAGGCGAACACCGCCATGTTTAGTTTTGCCCAACCTAGGTCGAGGCACAGACACAGTCTCAATGGGTATGGGTATGGCTGAGCTGACTACACTGACTGTGCTATTGGCAGACTCCACTAAGCTGGCAGGTTGGCTAACAGCCTGCTGCCTGGCCTGCACCCTATTTCATTGTGGGGCTAAAGGAGTTAGAGCCCTATCTATGTTGGTAGATAAGATGAGAGCACCCCTCCAGCTAGGATGGAGTCCGTCACTCCTCAGAAGGTCAGGCTTGGTCCTGTTTGTGGGTGAGTCCCAGAAAGAGGGCCAGTTATCTACAAATTCTATCTTTTGGGAGGGGCAGAAAACAGTTTTCAACCAGCGATTGAGTGCTGAGACTCTGCTGTAGAGCTCGTCACTCCCCCTAACTGGGAGGGAGCCAGAGACAATTACTCAATGCCGACACATCTTTCTAGCTGATTTACACGCTGAAGCTATGTTGCACTTGGTGACCTCTGACTGTTTCATCCTAACATCGTTGGTGCCGACGTGGATAACAATATCTCTATACTCTCTACACTCGCCAGATTTAGCTTTAGCCAGCACCATCTTTAGATTAGCCTTAACGTCGGTAGCCCTGCCCCCTGGTAAACAGTGTATGATCGCTGGGTGATTCGTTTTAAGTCTAATACTGCGGGTAATGGAGTCGCCAATGACTAGGGTTTTCAATTTGTCAGAGCTAATGGTTGAAGCCTTCGGCGTCTCAGACCTCGTAGCGGGAGGAGTAGAGACAAGAGAAGACTCAGCCTCAGACTCCGACTCGCTACATAATGGGGAAAACCGGTTGAAAGTTTCTGTCGGCTGAATGAGCGACACCAGTTGAGCATTCCTACAGCATTTCCCTCCAGAAGCCATGAGAAAGTTGTCCGGCTGCGGGGACTGTGCGGGGGGGTTTATACTAACGTTACTATCTGTACTTACTGGTGGCACAGACGCTGTTCTTCCTTTCCTACACTGAAATTACCCTTGCCTAACGATTGCGTCTGAAGCTGGGCTTGCAGCACAGCTATTCTCGCCGTAAGGCGATCGTTCTCCTGTATATTATGAGTACAGCGACTGCAATTAGTCACATGCCCCGAATACAACAGGTAGACCTTACAGTAAAATGCTTACTTACGAGCTCCTAACCAACAATATGGATAAGAATAAGAAATAAAAGTAAGAAGTAATTAAAGAGCAGCAGTAAAATAACAATAGTGAGACTATATACAGGTGGTATCAGTATAGAGTCAATGTGCGGTGGCACCAGTTAGTTGAGGTAAAATGTACATGTAGGTAGAGTTATTAAAGTGACTATGCACAGATGATAACAACAGAGAGTAGCAGTGGTGTAAGAGAGGGGACGGGGGGGTCAATGCAAATAGTCTGGGTAGCCATTTGATTAGGGGTTCAGGAGTCTTATGGCTTGGGGGTAGAAGCTGTTTTGAAGCCTCTTGGACCTAGACTTGGTGCTCCGGTACCGCTTGCGGTAGCAGAGAACAATCTATGACTAGGGTGGCTGGAGTCTTTGACAATTTTTAGGGCCGTTCTCTGACACTGCCTGGTATAGAGGTCCTGGATGGCAGGAAGCTTGGCAACAGTGATGTACTGGGCCATTCGCACTACCCTCTGTAGTGCCTTGCAGTCTGAGGATGAGCAGTTGCCATACCAGGCAGTGATGTAACCAGTCAGGATGCTCTTGATGGTGCAGCTGTAGAACCTTTTGAGCATCTGAGAGCCCATGCCAAGTCTTTTCGGTCTCCTGAAGGGGAAAGGGTTTTGTCGTGCCCTCTTCACGACTGTCTTGGTGTGCTTGGACCATGTTAGTTTGTTGGTGATGTGGACACCAAGGAACTTGAAGCTCTCAACCTGCTCCACTGCAGAACGTCAATGAGAATGGAGATCTACAGTCGTGGTCAAAAGTTTTGAGAATGACACAAATATGAATTTCCACAAAGTTTGCTGCTTCAGTGTCTTTAGATATTTTTGTCCGATGTTACTATGGAATACTGAAGTATAATTACAAGCATGTCATAAGTGTCAAAGGCTTTTATTGACAAATACATGAAGTTGATGCAAACAGTCAATATTTGACCCTTCTTTTTCAAGACCTCCGCAATCCGCCCTGGCATGCTGTCAATTAACTTCTGGGCCACATTCTGACTGATGGCAGCCCATTCTTGCATAATCAATGCTTGGAGTTTGTCAGAATATGTGGGGTTTTGTTTGTCCACCCGCCTCTTCAGGATTGACCACAAGTTCTCAATGGGATTAAGGTCTGGGGAGTTTCCTGGCCATGGACACAAAATATCAATGTTTTGTTCCCCGAGCCACTTAGTTATCACTTTTGCCTTATGGCAATGTGCTCCATCATGCTGGAAAAGGCATTGTTCGTCACCAAACTGTTCCTGAATGGTTGGGAGAAGTTGCTCTCGGATGATGTGTTGGTACCATTCTTTATTCATGGCTGTGTTCTTAGGCAAAATTGTGAGTGAGCCCACTCCCTTGGCTGAGAAGCAACCCCACACATGAATGGTCTCAGGATGCTTTAGTGTTGGCATGACACAGAACTGATGGTAACTCTCACCTTGTCTTCTCCGGACAAGCTTTTTTCCGGATGCCCAAAACAATCGGGAAGGGGATTCATCAGAGAAAATGACTTTACCCCGGTCCTCAGCAGTCCAATCCCTGTACCTTTTGCAGAATATCAGCTTGTCCCTGATGTTTTTCCTGGAGAGAAGTGGCTTCTTTGCTGCCCTTCTTGACACCAGGCCATCCTCCAAAAGTCTTCGCCTCACTGTGCGTGCAGATGCACTCACACCTGCCTGCTGCCATTCCTGAGCAAGCTCTGTACTGGAGGTGCCTGGATCCCGCAGCTGAATCAACTTTAGGAGATGGTGCTGGCGCTTGCTGTAATTTCTTGGGCGCCCTGAAGCCTTCTTCACAACAATTGAACCGCTCTCCTTGAAGTTCTTGATGATCCGATAAATGGTTGATTTAGGTGCAAACTTACTGGCAGCAATATCCTTGCCTATGAAGCCCTTTTTGTGCAAAGCAATGATGATGGCACGTGTTTCCTCGCAGGTAACCATGGTTGACAGAGGAAGAACAATGATTCCAAGCACCACCGTCCTTTTGAAGCTTCCAGTCTGTTATTCAAACTCAATCAGCATGACAGAGTGATCTCCAGCCTTGTCCTCGTCAACACTCACACCTGTGTTAACGAGAGAATCACTGACATGATCAGCTGGTCCTTTTGTGGCAGGGCTGAAATGCAGTGGAAATGTTTTTTGGGGGATTCAGTTCATTTGCATGGCAAAGAGGGACTTTGCAATTAATTGCAATTCATCCGATCACTCTTCATAACATTCTGGAGTATATGCAAATTCCCATCATAGAAACTGAGGCAGCAGACTTTGTGAAAATGTATATTTGTGTCATACTCAAAACTTTTGGCCACGACTGTACTGCTCGGTCCTCTTTTTCCAGTAGTCCACAATCATCTCCTTTGTCTTGATCACGTTGAGGGAGAGGTTGTTGTCATGGCACTACAAAGTCAGGTCTCTGATCTCCTCCCTATAGGCCAGTGCTGCCCAACCCTCTTCCTGGAGATCTACTGTCCTGTGGGTTTTCAGTCCAACCCTAATTTAACACAGCTGATTCTACTATTTAGCTGCTCAACAAGACCTTAACTAGCTGAATCAGATATGCTACATTAGGGTTGGACTGAAAACCTACAGGACAGTAGATCTCCAGGAAGAGGGTTGGGCAGCCCTGCTATAGGCTGTCTCATCATTGTTGGTGATTAGGTCTACTACTGTTGTGTCATCTGCAAACTTAATGATGGTGTTGGAGTCGTGCCTGGCCGTGCAGTCATGAGTGAATAGGGAGTACAGGAGGGTGCTGAGCACGCACACCTGAGGGGCCCCCAGGTTGAGGATCAGCGTGGTGGATGTGTTGTTACCTATCCTTACCACCTGGGAGCGGTCCGTCAGGAAGTCCAGGATCCAGTTGCAGAGGGAGTTGTTTAGTCCCAGGGTCCTTAGCTTATTGGTGAGCTTTGAGGACACTATGGTGTTGAACGCTGAGCTGTAGTCAATGAACAGCATTCTCATATAGGTGTTCCTTTTGTCCAGGTGTGAAAGGGCATTGTGGAGTGCAATAGAGATTGCATCATCTATGAATCTGTTGTGGCGGTATGCAAATTGGAGTGGGTCTAGGTTTTCTGGGATAATGGTGTTGTGAGCAATGACCAGCCTTTCGAAGCACTTCATGGCTACAGACGTGAGTGCTACAGGTCGGTAATCGTTTAGGCAGGTTACCTTAGTGTTCTTGGGTACAGGCACTATGTGTTCTGCTTAAAACAGGTTGGTATTACAGACTCGGACAGGGACATGTTGAAAGCAGCAGCTCTAGCCTTTAGCTCGATGCAGATATTGCCTGTAATCCATGGCTTCTGGTTGGGGTATGTACGTACGGTCACTGTGGGGACGACTTCCTTGATGCACTTATTGATGAAGCCAATGACTGATGTGGTGTACGGTGTACTCCTCAATGCCATCGGAGGAATCCCGGAACATATTCCAGTCTGTGCTACCAAAACAGTCCTGTAGCTCAGCATCTGCTTTAACTGACCACTTTTTTATTGATCTAGTCACTGGTGCTTCTTGCTTTAATATTTGCTTGTAATCAGATGGATAGAATTATGGTCAGATTTGCCAAATGGAGGGCGCTGGAGAGCTTTGTATGCGTCTCTGTCTGTGGTGTAAAGATGGTCCAAAGTTTTTTTTTCTCCTCTGGTTGCACATGTAAAATGCTGATAGAAATTTGGTAAAACAGATTTAAGTTTTCCTGCATTAATGTCCCCAGCTACTAGGAGCGCCGCCTCTGGGTGACTCTCTAGGTAGGTAGTATAGTCTACAGTTTATCATGAGATACTCTACCTCAGGCGAGCAATAGCTCGAAACTTCCTTAGATATCGTGCACCAGCTGTTATTTATAAAAATACATAGTCCACCGCCCCTTGTCTTACCAGACGCCACTGTTCTATCCTGCCGGTGCGGCGTATAACCAGCCAGCTGTATGTTGATAGTGTCATTGTTCAGCCACGTCTCCGTGAAGCATAAGATATTACAGTTTTGAATGTCCCGTTGGTAGTTTAATCCTCCGCATAGGTCATCTATTTTATTGTCCAAAGATTGCCCATTTGGTAGCAGAATGGAACTTTATTTGATCGCCTACGAATTCTCAGAAGCCAACCCGCACTCCGGCCCCTTTTTCTCCTCCTCCTCTTCACGCAAATCATGGGGATCTGGGCCTGTTCCCAAGAAAGCAGTACATTGTTCGCGTCGGCTTCGTCAGACTCGTTAAAGGAAAAAAAGGATTCTGCCAGTCCGTGGTGAGTAATCGCAGTCCTAATGTCCAGAAGTTATTTTCGGCCATAAGAGACAGAATTGATCCTTAAATTATACACATTTTGAGCCTCTGAACTTCGTACTTCCTCATTGAGCCTTATTAATTTCTGCACACCTCAAGTCCAGACTTTAGCTCTCATTCAACTCTCATACAACCATTTTGAGTGGAGAAACTCAAACATTGGCTCTTGATAGTCGATAGACCAATGACCCTAATTAAACACACATTTAGAAGACAGAAAAAAAAACATCTTTCTCTGTTGATTGAGAGCAGTGATGACTTTGTTAAACTGAAAATCCAATCTGTCCCACAGCGCCCCTGAGCAGTGCTGGAAAACACCTTATCCAGTCGATCTGAAAAAAAAGGCTTCTCTCTCTCCTTTTCCGAGAAGAAGGGATAACAGCCCTCGTTGGGGGAATATCCACGCCTGCCAATTGCCGTAATGGCCTCTAATTCCAAATTAATTCAGTCTAAATGAACTGTCAGAGGAAGATTGATTTGTTGGAGCTGCTCTCTTGATGAGTGCTGTCTTGGGAGGGGGTGATTAGGCGCTGAGGCCTGCACAGCTCCCTCACAGCCTGGGGCTAGATTTCGTGAGCAGCCCCAGACCTGGGTATAGGTAGCAGCTGCTGCCGGGCTGACAAGTGAGGGGTTGTTTTTTCACTTGGGGATGGCGTTCACTGAGTGGGAGAATGGGGACCAGGTTACATATTCATCTCTATGGGGTTGGGAACAACTAAAAGGTTTTGGGGCGGATTTGAACAGTACAGAGTTCTGGAGAAGGAGAAAGATGGAGGGAGGGGAGGAGAGGGATGACAGGAAACTGAGTATCCAATATCCATAGAGATAAGTCCCTCCCCACCCCCCTTTCTGCGCCATTGAAAGTAGGCTCAACACAAGCTGCTTTTGATTAAGGGACAGTTGCCATAGTAGCCGATATAGGGGACATTTTCAGTTCTTCGGAGTTTGCAGTTGTGAGTAACTTAAGTATCACCCGCTTAGCTGATGTTTTGGCAGTGTCGGAGGTGGAACTGCATTGGAGCTGTCAAATCGGTGGTCAGCTGCTCTTGTGATCATTGTCACGGAGTCACAACCATTGAAAATCATTAAACTGAAATAATTAGGATTTCTATCAGCCTAATTAAGATGTATATTAAATCTCACATTCCAGTGTTCGAATTTGTAAACAAGGCTGCATGGGATTTTTCTTAATGCAACTCCGTGCAGCCAATGCTTAAGGTATAATGCTGTGAGCCGCATGTGGAATAGACAGCTCTAACGCAGTTCCACCCGACACCGGAAAAACAACTGTCATGCGGATGTCGGCTAAAGCGGATCTGATTGAATCGAGCCCTAAAAGTCTCACAGGCCTTTTATCAATTAGATTTGCTCACCTCCTGCGTCCTCTCTCCTCTGTCCTCTCTGGCCTCCTTTTGAAAAAGGTCAAAGGTAATCGAAGAGAGGCAACGAGGAGAGGGAAAGTGGATGAAAATTTTATGAAATTAGACTCTCTTTCTCCAATCGCGCATCATCAGGCAAATGACATTTCATTCCAAAATCAATGTATAAAGTGATAAAAACACATTTGTGCAAGACATTTTATAGATAAAAGTATAAGTTAAGTAGCATATCGTTTCTAAATGTTTGCATGCTTTTCTCCTTCGAGAGAACAATAGTTGATTCAAAGGGGGGGGTGACAGATTTCAAAACACTTCTACAAAGGACTCAGGTAGGATGTACTTGTGCTTCCTTGCCAAAAGGAGGCTATCGAGAACCCTCTTCCTTTTGCCTATTAACTAATTGACACAGTCCTCAGTTTCCGGGTCACGGAGGAGAGAGGACGGAGGATGGACTTATGCCTAAACGAGAAAACCCAACAGAGTCACACCACAACAAAGAGTCCTACTTTGCCCAACAATGTACGTGTAAAGGACGTCCCGCTGCTGCCTTCGTGAGTGCCACTTCCTCCCAATTCGTCCCATACCTGGCACGAACTCTGGACCTCTGCCTTGATAGCACAGGTGACCTCCTTCCTGAAGTGTCTTACCAGTCGGCAGCACGCAAAAAGCTAGCTAATTTTTGGCGCAAGTCGGGACACTTCAGACTAAGGAGTAAGTTTCACACATCCCCGTGTGCTCCTACAAAATAATCAGGAAACATCTCCAACTGTTTAGATCTGTATCTTGTCCCATATTATTTCACTATGCAGAAGACCAGAGCATTTAAACAAAGGTGTAGCTAGCTTCTCATTATTACATGAGCTCCATATTTACCGTGTACACTCAAAGAATATTTAGTTTCTGCAATTCAATAAAAGGTGTCCATTGCATTTGCACTAGTCACTATATGAAGAAACCTTATTAATGGGTTCTTCTCAGACTTAATTAGCTGTAGAAAGGAGGCCAGGGGCGAGCATTTGGACCCAGTGGGCTTAATATCCCTGCTGATTCCAGGGCTAGGCTAATTATTTTCCAATAACCTTACTTACTGGGCGCTCTCTCTCTTCTGGGCCTTTCCCTAACAAGCGTCACTCCCCCAGTCCCAGCATAGGCTGTTCTGGTTGGAGCTGAGCCGAGCTGGCCAAAGATGATTTCCTTCCTTCAGAGAGGAAGTTACTTCAGAACTTCTAAAACCCACGGCCATGAAGGAAGTGCTCCCTTTAAGGTCCTGTTTGATGTTCAAATCAATCTCCTTCAAATTCGCCATTAATGCTATTACTTAAAGTATTGGACACACTCCCAAGTACCCAAATGGCATTAGGTCTACTGTTATTAATTTGGGGCCATGCCAGCCCTCCCGCAAACATCAATATCAAAAGCCAAAATAGTTAACCTTATTACTGTAGCTATTTATTTTTCACTGTTAGTTTCTTAATTTATTTTTTCCACCTTAGAATTTTCTGCTCTCACATATTGCACATATGAATAAATATGGTCCACATAAATATTCTTAAGGCTGATATTTGCGCTGGAAAGCCCTTTATCATGCAAAAAGGGAACATCACAGGCTAAGAGGGGAGGGCTCAAATGGATATGAGAATATTGGAAATTAAATATAAACCGATTATCTGAAATGAAAGGTAGAGGAAACTCATTACATGTTAAATGTATCCAAATCATTTGGGTAATTACTAGTGGTATAAAACATCTTTGTTCAAGTATATTGTTTTGTTGAGTTTAGTCACCTCATTATACAAACACAATGGAAGCGTTTTGGAGCGACAAACATATTGATAGTCTCGTCACATATTATTATGGCATCCTTCTGTTATTCAAGTTGGACACATTACGCTATTATTCTAAAGTTGTTGTGCGTATGCTGAGGCTTCCGTGTCAGCATTAGACTGGCAACAGTGGTTTTCTCATGCCGCCTTAAAATCCCTCTAAATCCAGACAAAAAAAAAGAAAAAATCCCTCTACAATCCAGACTAGACATCTGAGGCCTTGGACTGCCTACATACATACTACTGGTGAGAGAAACATGTTTTTCTTCTTTATTAACGCTGATCCTCGTCATGAGCATAACAGATTTACTCGTATAGCCTCTCCTTAATAAGTAAGATGGGTATCTTGTCAGTTGTTTTGGTGGACATTCAGTACTGATAATTCCGGATTATGTCTTCAACAACATCGATTTTCGTTATTTGATAAGATGTGGACAAGACAAATGTATTGATGTGACCTGTTATTTCATTGCTCTTTTTCTAATGTTTACTTTGAAGTAACTATGTTCATCTCATCATGTTGAGGTCAATTGCCAGTAGACGCTCTGACACCAATCCACCAACCAATCACAATTCATGTCCACAGAAGAGAAGTATAAAGTGCATGTAAAACACATCAGCTTCATGTGTTATGAACGTTTCGCTTAGAGATTCGACTGTAATGGCATTCCTATGGAATTTATATGAAAATGGCCTTTTCCAGTTATTACCCTGAAGAAAAGTAGTCATTATACACAAAACGCACACAAACTGGAGAACTGCGGACCAAATGGTACACACAGGAAATCGTATTGAGCTAATAGTCTTTTTGATTGCGCTATAACTCTTTTCTTTTTGAGGAGTGATAGTGTGCAGACACCTTTTCTTCTTCTTAACTATGCCTCTCCATTTCACAGGCACCTGTGAGTGGATATGGATGTGTTTGGTGCATAATCTGTCTCCCCAAAGTTTCTGTGTCCTCCCACAATGCACCTCAGGACATATAGAAGCCCGCGTCTCATTCCCCTGATGGACCTCTTCTCCGTATGACATCGCTGTCGATGAGCTCGTTAACATCTTTACTCCTCCGGTGGTCCCCGGCGATACGGGGAGCCGGGGATGGATGGACAGCACATCCCTTCATCTCGCGCTCTCTCCTCTCTTTCTCTCTACCCCCCTCGCCAGTCACACCCTCTTCCCCTCTCATCCTACCATTCTCCTGTCTCATTGTGTATTTTATTATATTCCAAACTCTGAGCTATTCCAGTTTAAGCCCACTCTTTGATCAATAGCGGCAGGGGTTTTTGTGACTGAATACATTATACACCTTGGCAGATTAGCTTATCAATACTATTAAATACTCTTCATGGCTCAAGTCCGGGTCTGCATTATTTACAAGGCCTCTGGTCAATTGCACATTATCTGTATAAAATGAGCTGGTAAATGATGTAGTCTTAGCGTCTCTATTAGCCAGTCAGTGATGTAGCTTTAGTTGCCTGAGACCTCTTCAGCTCTCTATCTCTCCTCCTGTCTCTCTTCCCAACTCTGCTCATGTACAGTGCAGCTGGGTATTTGCGAATTACAGTGAAAAAGTGCCTTGCTAAAAGTTGTGTTATAAACAAGTTAGGTCATGTGGGTTGCCCTTACAGTCAGTTGTTTAGATAGGCTTTAGGCAAAGGTTACTATTTGCTATGTTTGGAAACCCATGTTGGCATACAGTTTTGGGGGGGCTCTCAAGTGGCGCAGCGGGTCCAAGGCACTACATCTCAGTGCTAGAGGCGTCACTATAGACCCTGGTTCGATTGCAGGCTGTATCACAACCAGCCGTGATTGGGAGTCCCATAGGGCAGCGCACAATTGGCCCAGCATAGTCCGGGTTAGGGTTAGGCCGGTGTAGGCCGTCATTGTAAATAAACATTTGTTCTTAACTGACTTGCCTAGATAAATAAATGTTCAATAAATCAAATCAAAAAAGTAGTTTATGTCTTGTGCTGGGTTTGGGTCTGACACCTGTGGGCATCATTGAGGTTTGACTTCACTACTGGATGTATTGTATTGCAGTGTGTGCCATGCAGTAAAGTCATGTGAATTAATGTAAAGACATTCATGCAGTCATGTGGTCTGAGACTTATTTGATTCATTTAGGATTTAATTCAGTCAGTCTAATTAAGTATTAAGACGGAAACAGAATAATGGCTGCAAGGATTGCCAAATTTACGTGTGTATTTAGCTAATATAGAGATAAGCTGGATATAAAACCGATGGCAAAGGGCACATTTTCGACGAAGAAGCAACGGATGCAACTCATCAAAGGAAGAGATCTCTACTTTAATTTCTCACTGGACCATGTTCAGGATATTTTTTTAACGCTTCCAGAGACCGTGATGGCTACACATTATGGCGCCGAGATCAGAGCATTGAATCTCTACTTCGTTCCACACGTCAATGCAGCATTTGCCCGTAAAAACATTTCAGAGAATTGCACAAAAGGAAGGTGAGACTGTACAACAACTTAACATTGACTTTAGGCAGGCTGCAAGAGACTGTGATTTTCCTGGTGATACTGAGAATCAGTTCAGGGATGCTATTCCTAGCAAACGTACATCATCTTCGCAGAAAGTTACCGGAGTAAGGTGCTAGGCTAACGCTACCTGCACATTGGAACTAGCCTTTCAGTGCGAGAGAATCGAGGAGCAGATGTTAGCCATGTCAACGACAGTTAAGCCGGAGACAGAGACTGTTAGTCGTGTCGCACAAAAAGGAGGGAAACATGCAAACTTCAAAGTGGAAGGAGGAGGGAAATAACGAAAGACAGTGTTTTAGATGTGGTCACACAGATCACATTGGGCGAGACCCAAAGTGTCCCGCACGGGGGCAGATGTGTCACAAGCGCAATGGGAAGGAGCGTTTGTCGAAGGCGTGTCCACACAAAGGGGTCCAAGAGACAGAGAGTGAATAATATTGAGGAACAATATGACTTTGCGGTTGCTGTTAATGAGAATGGCATGTCAGATAGACTTACCTTTTGTGTGGGGGGAGTTGAATGTTGATTGACTCTGGTGCAACTAACAATGTGATAGATGAGAATACATAGGAAAGACTGTTAAAATGAAGTGTTGTCCCTAAAACAGAGAGAAAACTGAACTCTTATTGTTCTAGTTAACAATTATCAGTCAAGGGGGCATTCAAATGTTAAATCACAATCAGCAGTAGAACTGAGCACTGAGCAAGCAGAGTTCATTGTAATCAAGGGAAATGGAAAACCATTCCTTGGCAAAGAGACAGCGGTCATTATTGTACCAAATACAAAGGAAGAGATAAGAACGTGCTTAGACATGGGACAGGCTATTGGAACACTATCCTATCCCAACAGTAGATGAGTCCAAAGATATCGGACCTGCTGCAGAGAGAGTGCGGGCTGTGACGGTGGCCAGGGAGCCAGAGAACGCCTCAGAGGTGAGAAGATGCCTGCTGGGAGCGACAGCACAGCTGGAAAAACACTCACACGTATCAGGTGAGTGTGTGAGGTTTGTAGAAGTGAACGCTACACCCAAAGGCACTGGCTACCAGAGAGGTAATGGAAGCCTCAGCCAAAGGCCCAGAGCTGAGAGAGGTACATAAACGCAATTGCGAATGGACATTTTGAGACCTGTAAAACTTATGGCCCAAGTGAATGAATGTGTGTATTATGTGTAGTTTGATACCTAGTTCTCCGCGGAACACGCTGCGACAGGCACTACATGCACAAGTGCTTGCACTAGCTCATCAAGGACACTTCATAGTGGGCACAAAGAAGCATCTCAGAACCAAGGTTTGGTGGCCTGGCATGGAAAGGGCAGCCGAGAGACATTGCAAATCCTGGCACGGTTGTCAGACAGTGACCAGACCTGACGCACCAGAACCCCTGAGAACTGCACCATTACCTGATGGTCCCTGGCGGGACGTTTTCATGGACTTAATAGAGCCCCTGTCTACAGGGCCCTCTAGACTCTAGTCGCTACTATGACATTCTGAAATCGCCAACGACAGACAAAGTGATGGACAGCTGTGAAGCAATATTCAGGAGACATGGACTGCCTGTGACCTGTAAATCTGACCGCGGCCCGCAACTCAAATCTCCTGAAAGGAAAAAATATTGTGAAAGCAATGGAATCACTAACTAAGTATGTGACTGTGCACAGAAGCATAGACCATGCCACCACAGGAAAGAGTCCCGCCGAGATACTCTTCAATCGAAAGATGAGGGGGAAACTGCTAAACATCCGAGAGTCACAAACAGACCTGGAGGTGAGTGATTGAGATTGAGAAAAACAAGTCAAAGTTGTATGCAGACGAACGCCGGCGAGCATAGTAATCCAAAGTGGCTGTGGCAGACACAGTACTCGTACAACAAGAAAAGGTAAATAAGTTCACATTGCCATTCAACGCTACACCCCACAAAGTTGTAAGCGAAACAGGAAACAGCTTGATCGCCGAGTCACTAACGGGAGCACGCTACATAAGGAACATGACACGCGTGAAAAGGTACAGAATCAGTGACACAAGTGAAACACTCACTGAGCAGGACGAAACACTGGGGGCTGAGAACAGTACAGGCTTTGAAACACAACCCACTGTCACTCAGGCTCCTGATCAGGGCATCACCGTGCCACCAGACATTCAAAAGACATTCAGACCTCACAGGGTTAAAAGAGCACCACTGAAAATGTCTGTGATAAAGTAAAAAGGGTACAAGTAATGTACTTGTAATGGGTAAATACTGTTGTGTTTACTTGACAAGAAGTAACACAGGTTTGTAAGATGTTTGTAAAAGAAGTACATTGTAACTGAGTGTTACTGTAATGTTATGTCTGTGGTGGAAAACAAGAAATGTTCAGAAAATAGGCCACACGTTTAAAAGTGTTAAACACATTTCAGATTCTCCTAAAATAGACACAAGATGGCGCTTTAATGTGTCCTTACTAGAAAATCCTACTTTCGGAGGAACAATTTGAAACTGAATTGAATGATTTCATAATGATTAACAAAAAAATGAATTGATGATCCTCTGATTTTATGGGACGCCATTAAGGGTTTAATTAAGAACAACTGCATTTGCATCTGGGCTGAATAAATCACAATTAAAGAAGATATCAGAATTGGTAAAGTTGTTAACGACATTAGAGCGTTCTCAACAAACACTTTTTGCAGACCAGGTAGCTACTACTCTTTTCAAAGTCAAGACAGAACTAAATCTATTGATAAGACAGAGAGTAGGATTCGCCATCCATCGAGTTAGATTCAACCATTACTTCCATGGTAATCGACCCAGTCATTTACTGGCTAACACGCTTCGCAGTAATGATCAATTAGCGGATATTGCAACTATTGAATCTGAATTGGGTGAATTATTATCAGAACGAAAAATAATCAACCAAAGATTCTCAATTTAAAAAAAAAGAATTGTACACCAGTGATTGTAAATCCACACCAAGCCAGATTGAGTCATTATTAAAAGATATAAGAACTCTTCTCTCAACTGAGGAAGCCGGCTTGCTGGGAGACCACATCTCTCTCCATGAACTCATTGGATAACATGAATAAAGGAAAATCACCTTGTTGGGATGGTATTCCTCCTGAGGTCTATTTCAAATTTTGGAACCAATTTGGTCCACTGTTACTTAAAATTATTAAAACAGCTGTTCACAAAGGTTCATTTGGAAGGGATGTAAAATACACCACTAATTTCGCTTTTAGTAATAAAACGTAAGGAGTGTTCTCACTGTCACCCTCTATCTTTGATAAACACAGATATTAAACTATTTTCAAAAATTCTGTCGTCCTGAAACTTACTTACTCAAATTGGTACATCTGGACCAAAGCATGTCTGTTAAAAAAGTATTATCCTCAGATAACCTCCGTTGTCTATTACATATCTTACATGCTTTATCAGAAACTAAAGCCCCTTGGGCAGGTCTATCTCTTGGTGCAGAAAAAGCCTTTAATAGACTAGTATGGTCATACTGTAACTTCGGTCAGTTTTGGAACATATAGGACTTGGCTCCAATTTCATTAATATGATTAAAATACTATATGCCAATCACTCAGCCATGGTAATAACAGGCAATACCTGCTCTGTTCCGTTCAGAATAACTAAAAGTATTAGGCAAGGTGATCCCATCTCACCGCTGCTATTTTCATTGTCTATGGAGCCCCTGGCCCAGCCATTTCAACACTCAAAAGAAATTACAAGGTACATTATCCATTTATTATTATTGGGTCCAAATGTGGAATCCGTATCTTTGCCGATGTCATGGACAGTAATGGTGAATTCCAGCATTATGGATGTGACATCTGCACACACAATGAGCAACAAAAAAAGCCAGAATTGACTTATCAAGCAAAAATGAAAATGTTGATGTGTATATTTGTAGAACCCTATAGGGGAAGTGTAGACACAAAATTACAACATTCTAAGTAATATCACTTTGAAGTAACGGAACAACAAAACTTGTGTTATGGATGTGACTGAAATTGATATGCATTTTGGGAGAATGGACACATCAGCAAAAGTCTGTGAATCTCAAAGTCTTAGACTTTGAGATTCACAGTAAAATATGAATAGCCACTTTGAAATTAAAGCTTGGCCACCCAAAAACAACAATGATGAAAATATAAAAATGGTTATATATACTTTAGAGAGGAAAATGTACCTTTATGGATGAGACGCTGTCAAGATTTCTTCACCAAACTTCATCATAATACTTTTGTTGTCAACTTAAAATGTAGTGTACCTCACAGAACCAATAAATCACCAAGATATTGAATAGTTATTTCAGAGGATATCAAAGTGAACTCATGGGTCCCGTCTTAACCAACCATGCATGCAAACCAGTGCAAAAAAAATGCATTTACAATTCTTTATTTGAAAATCCCTATTTTCATTGCAAATTAGAATGCTGCATACCTCAACAATTATATATTATGTATAACACTTAGTGGAATTCATTCCCTTGTTTACTTGAGTTAGGTGGACTCATTCCCAGTGGTGTAAAGTACTTAAGTAAAAATATTTGAAAGTACTACTTAAGCACTTTTTTGGGGTATCTGTACTTTACTTTCCTATTTATATTTTTGACAACGTTTACTTTTACTACACTACATTCCTAAAGAAAATTATGTACTTTTTACTCCATACATTTTCCCTGACACCCAAAAGTTAAAAATGTTTGCTATTGTTTCATTAACCTTCCGACTTGGTCAGAAACACAGGGAGACAGATGTGAGTACCAAAACATGGAGACATGTTGGCTGTTATTTATTATTAACTCAGAATGCATTTCTTACTGTTTTGTTTACTTCTGAAAGGCAGCCTATTGGTACAGATTTTATACATGTATATTTTGAAATGGATAATGTACCTGTAACCCCCAAACAAAGAAATAACAAAACAAATAAACATTTGGTCCCAAAAATATATATATGTTTGTAAACTGGAAATGTATTTCCCAGAAAAGGAGGGATGTCATGTACTGGGTTTGGGTTTGACACCTGTGGGCATCCTTAATGTATGACATCACTACTGTATGTATTGTATTGTGGGTGTTATTGTGTGGACACTATATAAATAATTACATTGAATATGTTAATGTACTTACCTGCAGTATAGTATGATTACTATTCATGTATTCATGGTTATTATTGGCATTGGCCTTGACCGTGACCTTTCCCCTTTGATGATGTAATGATGTCATCACCCATAGTTATACCTGTTCAATGCGACTCTACCACAAGTTGAGTGGGCTGTATCACTTTGCTGTGTTTGTAGCGTTTGAACACGGCTGTACACCTTTTATTTATTCGGTTGAAAGGAAGGAAAGTAATATTGAATTGCGTGTCGGCATTCCTTGTCAAGTTACTACAGTGGGACTACGGGAAAGAGGCAATGTGTGCCATGCAGTAAAGTGGACATTCATGCAGTCATGTGGTCTGAGTCTTATTTGATTCATTTATGATTTAATTTGGTCAGTCTAATGAAGTATTAAGACAGAGACTGAACAGTTTCTTCTACACTCCTTTTAAGATTGTAAAGTTGTCGTCAATCACTTGCAACGTGGAAAGCTATGTTGAATCCGAAACAACAATGCAATATCACGTCCGTAAGATTGCTGTTGAGACAAACAATTGTGACAAAACTATTTTGCTGTAAAGCTGGGTCTCATTTAGTGGGGAAATGTTTTCCCATCTTCGGAGTTGAAAGGGGAAATATTCATTAAGGAATAAATTAAATGAGCCATGACTGCTACAAGGCCGCCTTGGAAATTCAATTTGTATTCATAAACAGCCACTAGCATGGGGCGATCATTCTGAGCAGTTGGTTATTGAAGCTGGGTCGTAACTTCACTTGTTATTTACAAGGCCTAAATGTGTACCACAGCCTGATGAAATAATGTCTTCTGTCTAAAATCTATTAATTGTGATCATTTCCCAAGCATTATTTAAACTCAGATCTAAACTCAATCATACTCAAAGTAAACAAATACTTGAGTTGACGTTACCATTAATGAAATGTAATTTAGTTCTGCTGTTTCTTCAACAGTAGCATAGAATAGAAGTCTGTATTCTCTAAACGAATGTCTCTCTAAACTCTGCTCTTGTTTCTATGGTTAAATCATAACATACAATTTCCATCTCCAAATCCCTTCTGAGGTGTGAGTATATGTATGCGTGTAGGTATATATGTTTTTGTGAGAGACAGAGGGAGAGAGAGAGAGAGAGATAGACAGAGAGAGAGAGAGAGAGAGAGAGAGAGAGAGAGAGAGAGAAAGTGAAATAAATTGAGAGAACGAGAAAGAGGGGTGCAAGGCTAACAAGGGCTAGTGTTTTTGCATGTGCAGAGTTTGTGTATGTGTTGTTGACGGGGGACGGGGGACGGGGGGGGGCTTCGTTTGTTTGCGCGATCCTTTAGAAAAAGAGCTTACGAGAAAGAAGTAAGACGGGGAGCTAAAGTGAACATTTAGGCCTTTCTCTGAGGCCCAGCCTTGCCTAAGCTCTAGCCCGGTAGAGCCGTCTGGCCAAGGCCTCCCTCCTCACACTAAGCCTGGATTAATGATACTCTCTCTCTCTTTCTCTACATCCATCTATTCATCCATCCCTCCATGCATCCAACCATCCACCACACCTAGGATTGTTCATGTCTACACACACACACACACACACACAGACAAACACACACTCATATCAGCGTGCATACACGTACACATTCTCACGCAAAAATATGCATACGCTCAAACAAACATGCGCTGCAGTCCTAATCACCCTTGCCACTCTATAATCCATGTCAGTTCAGATTTCTCTACAGCTTAAGTAGCCTAAGCACCTCAAGTGTTATATCTGATGGATGGGGGAGGATATGCCAAAGCTATAAGAAGACAAATAAGTATGTTTTTCTGCACTTTGCCCTCATCCCAAGCCACAGTGCATCGATCTTTATTATTGCAGGAGTCACCGCTAAGCTCTTCATTTAGACACGTGCCACCCAAGAAGTGTTTACTGCTCTTTGTTTGTAATTTAGAACATAGAACACGGATGGCGTTGAATATTGTTTTCACTTTAAAGGATTCTTGGGAGAGGTAAGAGCAGGGGCATAGGAGTGACGCTGACATTGTAGTAGACACGTTTTGCTACAGTGGTCTGGAGATTTCTTCTGTTGAAAAACAGGTTTTAAATGCTAATTCCGTTTGAGAAAAGGATACAGACGAATATTAACTTACTAATGAGCACATTTACAAGGCTAAGGCTAAGGGAGGCTGGTATATATGGAACGCCGTTTGGGTCTTTGTGGGCAATTTTTTTATTTTTTTATTTGACTGAACAGATTACAAAATTAGATTATAGAATGTTGGGTATGCTGAATTTGCATGCACAAGGCAGGTGCCACCACTACGGTCAGTAGCACTGTGTGAGCATTTGAAATAAGATCAGGATCAAACGAGCAGGATCAAAAACGTTAGCTAAATAGTCCAACAATCCCCCCCCCCCCCTCGAAATGCAACCAGACCAGACCCCACGAAGAAAGCATGGTCAGCCAGCTAACATTAGCCATATTCCAAGCAGTTGCACCTGATTCATCCTAGCTAGTCAGAATACAGACTAATAATCAAGCATTTTGTCAGCATTAATGACAGTTTGGAAACTGGAGGTAGGCTGTCTCCCTACTACGTTGACTTCGTTTCTTTGTATGAAAAAGTCACAAATATATTTGATATAGATGTGTTTAGCAACTTCTGGGGTAGCTTGGTACCTAACTAGCACCAATGCAACCAGCCTGAAAGCAATAACCAGAAACTGCAATCATTTTCAATATTCTCAGCAATGATTTAGGAATCCATGTGACTAAGTTTGTTAAATGCGGAAGACACATTTCAGTTGAAGGCATTCGGTTGTATAACTGACTAGGTATCCCGCTTTCCCTTTCCTGAACTTCAGTTCATGAAAATAACTAGCTAAATAATGAACTAAACAAGCTAGCCAGCTACCTAGCCCTGTTAACCCAAGCTAACATTATAAGCATGGCTAGTGTGGCTTGACCGGACATTTTAGATGATGACGCCTAGCTAGATCGTTAGCTAGCTAACTATAGCTACTGAAACAGATGATGTCAATTTGCTATGTTTTTGGGGGAGAACATTGTTTGCATTCAACAGCTAGCTAGCTCGCTTTTTTCTGACCAGCACTGTGCCAGAGCTTTGGAAAGTGTGTGTGTCTACGTTGTGCGGCAGCGGCAACTGCTCATGACAAAACTTTACCAGCATCATAGCTAGCATACGTATCGGTGAATCGCTGAGATATATGAAATACAAGTCATAGTGTAATCAATGTGTAATACCTATATAGAAAATGTAAGAACGTGTTAAATTATGATGTGATGTGCAGTAATATTCAGGTCCTAATTGGTCAACAAGCTTATTTGACGTGTCAAGTAGTGTTATTTGACGTGCATCTTTTTCAACACACAAAGACCCAAACGGCGTTCCATAGGTACAGTCCAATCAGTGTTAGGGCCATGACTATTACTACTGTACAGAATACCACTGTGAATGATAATGTGGAAAGGCTACCAAAACTCGCACGTTTATTTGTTAACTAGCATAAATAGTCTAGGACACTGAAATCCCATGAAATAATCAAGTTGTATTTTATTTGGATGAACAGACAGTGCACCCCAGCACTGACCCACAGCACAAAACACCTTCCCAAAAACTCTCTCTCAACATGCCTCCCGCATCCTCACATACAGCAACTCATTTGCATAACATTGTGTGATAGGATGAGAGATTTTTGAACATGTAAACATTACAATACCCACTTCTTAAACTGAACACATTGATTGCTTTTTCCTCAGAGCACCGGGTTTCCTTGAAGGGTAGAAGGTATGACTAGGCAGAAACGAGTCAGTACTCAACACAGTCTCTTGTCCCGTGCCAGTGACCTCATGCTCTGAGACAACCCCAAAGTAAGATTTGAGCTGGTTGTAGTGTACCACAGCATGATTACAGTCCATTACACTGCAGTACTTCATACAGCACCTCTGACAGTTTCTTTGCAATTTTGAAAGGACCCTTGAATTTCTTTCTCAGTTTGGGTGACAACCCTTTTTTCCTCTGGTAGTCTCTAAACCACATATATTCATTTTCCCCATACCTCTGGAGTGTCACCCTTAGATCATAGTATTGCTTTTGTTTACCTGTGGCTTTTAGGTGATTTCTCTTTACAGCTTCCCTTACAGTGCTTAAATACCCTTGCACCTTTTGTACATACTGAGAAACATACTGTTTCCCTCCATTTTGCTGTGCTTCCCATAACCACATCAACCAGTAAAGTCATTTCAGTACCGAACCCCGTGGAAGATTGAACACTACTCCTGTATGCCATCATCACATATGGGAGTATCTCATCCCAATTTCTTTGATTGTCATCAACAAAAAGTGACAGCATATTGATCAGAGTTTTGTTCATTCTTTCCACTACACCATTTGATTGTGGGTTGTACGGAGTGGTTTGTGTTTTGTTCATTTGTAAAAGAGCTCCCATACCCTTTTTAGATCTCTCTAAAAAGGGTAGATTCAACATTTTGCCCGTGGTCGCTATGGATATGAGTCCTCTGGGGGCTGGACCCTGTAACTTGTATGCAGCGCACACAGCCCTTACACCACTGCTTTATGGCTCTCTGCCAGCCTGGCCAATAAAATCTTCCTCTGATTTTACTGGTGAGTTTTTCAACTCCTAAAGGGCCTCCTGTTCTGTCATTGTGGATAAAGGTAAGTATCTCATGTTTGAGCTCATCTGATACAACCCCTCTTCAGATGGTGTCATCTGTCTCATAGTTTTGACTCTCAAGACATAACACCCCATTCTTCACACTTGTTTGAAAGGCCTAAACTTTGGCTTCGATTGCAACGCCACAGGGAGCTCTGCTCTACCCTCTTTTTTCCATTTATTTAACTGGGAGACTACCTTGTCTCTATCCTGTGCTTCCAAAAGGAAAGCTGCATTTTTGGGTACTGCCTGGCTTGTTTGAGCTCTAACTTCAGGCTCAGTAGTGACATCCTGAGGCTTGTTTACGATGGCTCTCAGATTGAGTGTGAGATGGCTGTGTCTACACTCTCTGTCTGTGTGTGTCGACGTGACACACCATCTGCATTACTGTGCAGTCTCCCTGGCCTGTGGACATTATCATAGTCAAACTGATCCAGTTTCTCTGACCATCTAGCCAACTGTCCCTCAGGTTGTTTGAAGTTACTCAGCCACCTCAGTGAGCTGTGATCAGTTCTCAGTAGAAATGTCCTCCCCAGAATAAAGTGTCTTGGTAGTTGTAAACTTCCTCTCCTTTTTTCCCAGTGCCCGACTGGCATATGCTATTACTCTCTCTCTACCCTCGTGTTTCTGGGAGAGGACTGCCCCTATACCTGTGTCACATGCGTCAGTATCCATTATGAAATCTAGATTTGGGTCTGGGAAAGCAAGTATGGGGGATGTGGTAAGCTTGGAATTGAATTCATGAAAGGCCACTTCACACGTTGCGTCCCACTCAAACATTTTCCCATTATCTGTCAATCTGCACAAAGGCTCCGCCGTAGCTGCAAAAATCTGGTCTGAACCTCCTGTAGTATGATGCCAGGCCTAAAAAGCTTCCTGCCTCTGTCAGTGACTAGGGGCTAGGCCATGACCTGACTGTCTCTGTTTCCATGAGGTCAGTGGACACTCCCGCAGCCGAGATGATGTGTCCCAGGTAGCTCACCTGCGACCTGAACAAATGGCACTTAGATGGCCTCCTCCAATCTGCTGAAAAGCTTGTCTAAACACTTCACATGCTCTTGGAATGTAAGACCAAACACTATGATGTCGTCTAAGTACACCAAACATGTTGTCCACTGTAAATCAGCCAAAACCAGGTCCATGTGATGCTGGAAGCTGCTTTTGTCAACCCAAACCCCATGACCTGGAATTCGAAAAGCTCCCTCTTTGTCACAAAAGCAGTTTTGCAACGATCCTCGGTGTGCATCTCGACTTGCCAGTACCCGCTGGCTAAGTCTAAAGTGGGAAACCACTGAGCACAAGCAAGCGACTCCAAGGTCTCGTCGATCCTAGGTAGTGGATAAGCATATTGAACAGTGTTCTCATTTAACCTCCTGTAATCCGCACAGAACCTGATTGAGCCGTCCTTCTTTCTTACTAACACCACTGGCGCTGCGCATGGACTGCTAACTATTCCCCTTTCTAACATGTCCTGCAAATGCTTGTCAAACTCTGCTTGCAGATGAACAGGCAACCGCCTCAACGCTTGTTTGATAGGCCTGTGTCCCCTATGTCAATCATATGCTTGACTAGTTTTGTGCAGCCCAAGTCAAAATCACCAGTGCTAAACACTCCCACATACCTTCCCACCATTTCCTTTACAGTTCTCAGCTGCACCTCAGTGAGCTGGCTGCAATCTATGGCCAGCTCTTGCATTAACTGTTCTACGTCCCACTTGCTGTGGTGGGAGAGTATGGCGGATGGTTAGAATCCTGTAGGCTAGCAACGTATCAGGTTTCAGGTATGACGCAGATGTAGACAGTGTCGAAGTAACAAAAGTTTATTTCTAGTACAGGGGCAGGCAAACGACAGGTCAAGGGCAGGCAGAGGTCAGTAATCCAGAAAGGGTGCAAAAGGTCTAGAACGGCAGGCAGGCAGGGGTCAATAATCAGTTTTGTTATTGTTTACTACACCCTCAATTTTACCAGTTATAAACATTTCACCTCTCCCCTGAAAATCAATTAAATCTGCTTCACCAAAACACAACATGTTTTCTTTCTCAAATCAAGTACAGACCGGTATTTTACCAGGAAGTCTGCACACTGGTGCACACAGCCAGCAACTACAATATCGCAAGTCAGATTCAAACCGTCAATGTTCATGGCTGTGGATCAGCTCCCCAGGACTGAGAGAAACTGTACGTTTGCTACTTTAATTGTGCTGTGGTATGGTTGCAGTGTACCACTCTTACCTCCAGTAGCATTTTTCCATACCTGTCCGTGTACCATGGAAACCTGGGCCCCTGAGTCCACCATGACCTCACACTCGAAGTTGTTAGGCGTGTATATGGTAGGCGATGTCAAGTGCAGAAGAGCCGAGTATATTAAAAAGGAGCACTTTAATACCGGTCAACAACGACAGCACATAATACATACTTGTGCCACAAACACGGTCTATAACAAAAGTGCAGCGCCTGACAAAATAATCACGTAACAATAAACAATTACACACAGAGACATGATGGGGAACAGAGGACTAAATACATGTAGATTGATTGGGGAATGAAAACCAGGTGTGTATGGAACAAGACAAAACAAATGGATATATGAGAAATGGAGCAGCGATGGCTAGAAAGCCGGTGACGCCGAATGCCGCCCGAACAAGGAGAGGAGCCGACTTCGGCGGAAGTCGTGACAAAAGTCAGCAATTTTGCACTCCATGTAAACCCCATTCCCCACAACACCTGAAGTAATCCTTGCTGTGGACTGGTCAGCTGTGCATGTAGTTGAAGTCCATGCTGCGCTGTCCTTTTGCATGTAAGGACAGTTTCTTTTCATGTGCAATGTGCAACCACAGTGCCAGCAGGCCCTGCTATTGGTCGACGTAGGTCGTCCTCTGTCGCTCCGGGGGAACCTAGATCTCCTTCTCCCCTGGTCCGGTCTGTATCCTTCCGTGGTGTCCGTCATTGACACTGTAAAAGACCCTGGAAATGCTCTGCTGCTTTGGTATGTCTTCCTCTGATGTGGCTACCTTGCTGCCAGATACTGCACCTCGGTCCGTAACTGTGCAACGCTCTCACACAATGACTCGAACATCTCTTTTGGTAATCCGACATTGTCTCCAACTGGAGGCAGAGTAACCTCGTCTGTCCCACACGTTCACTTTGTATTGTGCAGTGTCTTTGCTTTCCAGCAAATCTAGCCAATCAAGCTCTGTAGCAATGCTAATTGCCTCTTCCAACGTTCTTGGTACTACCTTGCGCCGGTGCATACGAAGTTCACTGCACCCAAAGTGTGTATTAAAATGGTCTCGTGCCAGCAAATCGCGTGTGCTCGCACTATAATCTGGATAACCCCTGGAAGCTAGCCTGCTTAAATCATGCCCAAAGTCACGAATGCATTCACCCACTTCACGTTTTCTTTCCTGAAAAGATGCACAATTCCACTGGCTCAAAATGCCTCTGCAAAACAACTATCACACTGTTGTTATCGCTCTTGGTATCCTGAGGTAAAGTACTCCAAAATCTCAGCGCATTTCCACTCAGCAACAGCATGAGAAAGTTCAAACGATCTGCTGCGTGCCATCCATTCACTTGCGCTGCTAACTAAAATTGTTCAATCCAAACAGTCCATTCGCCTTCTTTCCCTTCGAAAGATTCTTGCATGAACACCGGCCAGTCAATCCGCCTGTCCACGGCACCCGGCTGATCCACCACTGGCTGGCTGTCGGTCGGTGGTTTTTGATTGCTGTTCCCGGGTTGTTCAACTTCTCTCTCCATTTTCCCCACACAGCTAACCAGCTAAAGTTAGCCAAGCTCGTGAGTTGCTGTTAGCTAGTTGACGTGCTGATCCCACAGCTGTCACCAATTTGCAACTCGCACGTTGTTTGTTGACTAGTGTAAACAGTCTAGGACACTGATTTCCCATGAAACAATCAAGTTGTATTTTATTTGGATGAACAGACAGTGCACCCCAGCACTGACCCGCTGCACAAAACGCCTTCCCAAAAACTCTCTCTCAGCATGCCTCCCGTATCCTCACATACAGCAACTAATTTGCATAACATTGTGTGATAGGCTGAGAGACTTTTGAATTAGTAAACATTACAATATATACTGAATGATTCATTCCCTAGTATTTTTCTCACTTCCCCTATGTCTGATTATTACTACTGCTGCTCTACATACTGTATGGTTTGAAACTTAATGTAATATTTACAACTTATAATATAGTTATTGTACTGTAATAATAATCACCAACATACACAGTTAAAAATTGTTTAAGGTAGCTATGCTGAACGATTGTTATCCACAGTTATCCACATGTCTCTTAGATATAAAAAAAATATTTAAAAAATAATCAGATCTTTAAGATGTCAATGAAATGTTTTTGGCCAAACTGAAATCAATCAATCTCCACTCTACAAAATTATGAAAAATATATATCATCATGGCTGCCTCTCTCCTGCATGAAGTTTTTTATTTAATTTTTTATAATCTAACGTTTTTCAAATATTTTTCAGTCTTCTGTAATGTATATAAAGTGTTATTTAATACATTTTAACATTTCATCTGACATGGTACAGGTGTCTTGTTTTTTTTAAAGCCCATTACTACGTGTGTGAGGTCAATACTTTTGTTTCAAAGTAGATTTGTTTAGTACTACCAAGATTCACTCTGTGTGACCCTGATTTGGCCAACTGCAGTAATTATGCTTCAAAACGAACTTTATACAGGGTTCTAAAAAATAGGTTCTATTTGATTCAAAATTCCATGACTTAGAGTAAGGCATTGTTGGCAGAATAGATGGATATGCAGTTTAATACAATTCACCAATACATTTCTTAGTTGTCTAACAACTATTGCTATAAGGTTGTAAAGCACAGCTGATCTGGTACGTTGCTGCCTCCAGCCATTCAGGATGCCGTTTCAGTTTCAATGAATCAATAAAAACTGACAAATGTTACCGAAGGCTGGGAATATCAATACAATCAAACTAGCAAGGGCAATGATCGTAAGTCAGTCAAAATGGAGCTAATAGGCTAGCTTATCTATTTATGTAGTCATTTATTTAGCAAGCTAAACACGGCACCTAATGTTAGCTAGCTGCTGGGAGGATGTCCAGTCATTGTACAAGTGGGTGAGAGGACGACTTTTTCCCTTCATATCTTTTTTCGGTTCTACTGCTGGAGATGCAGGTGTCATTTGGTTACCTAACAAGAATCACTTTGCTAGGTAGCTATGCTGAACTTGAATGACTGCTATCCACAGTTAGCATATCTCTTAGTTGTCAATCAAATGTATTTTGCATCAATCAAATTGGCGGGCAGGCAGGCAAGTTCCTATTGAGTTGTCAAAACACGGGTTGCAACAAGCATGTATTGGCAGGCAACCTGCAGAAGGGTGAGCAGTCTGCTATTCCCCATCGTTTATCAGTGCAATATTGACGGCCAACTACAAGCTGAGAGGCTCTGATTGGCTATAGCGTGTAGAATTGGGTCCTGGAAAAGACATGTTTTTATTAGGTTTTATTTACTGCAGTGTCTATTAATCCAAATGCACGGCCACACTCTATATTTATATTTCCCACTCTATATTTCAATAGAATTTTCACAAATGCCTTACTCTACGTCGTTCCCAAACAGTCTATGAAAGTACAGTATGAAAACAAGAAAATTTCCATATCTAAAGTGCTTGCTTGTCAGAAGAAAAAAAAGAAGAAAAAAAAGACATCATATTATTCCTGGGTGTGTATATTCTACACATTTTTCCAGGGGGTGTAGAGAACATGTTGCTTGATTTAAATCAAGTTTGTTGCAATTCTATATATTTTGCCATGGGGGCGGTGAAAGATTGAGCAATTTTATAACTCATATCATGCAATTCTACTCATTTTACAATGGGGCGGAGAGAAAAGTGAGCAGTTTTACAGCATATTTCCAGCAATTCTACACATTTTGCCATAGGGTGAAGAGAAATGTTTGCAGTTTTTAATATGATATCTGAGAGTGACTAACATAATAAATGGGGGCCCCCGGTCGGTAATTCGACCATGAATACAATACGTTTAGATAGCTGGCTAGACTAACTTACCAATCTAAAAAATGTTAGCTGACATGGCTAATTGAGTGAGTGACTGTCAGTGACTGACATAACAAGAGAAAAACTGCTGATGCACAACCGCCCGGCTACTACGCCCCTGGGTAAGACGTGACAAATGCTTTGTCATTACATTCATTACAAATAGGCTACCTGCTATTATACATTAATTGTATATAGGTTAAAAAACAAACACAAAAATGTGTTTGCCTGCAGTATACCCACACCCTGGAATGCAGAAGTTTGAATGAAGGCACAAAACCACCGGGCATTCGTCAGGCAGAGATGTGCCACTTTTTATTACAGTTGTTTTATAGACTTCTGAACTGCGCTCCTTAAAGATGCTTCCATCCTCCTGGTCCTAACCCTTCCTTCCCTCCCTTCTTAAAAAAGTGACTGGTGGAGGAAAAAGAATAACAAACACATTTAGAGAAGGGAGAGAAAGAGGATACGTTTTCTGCCATGCCAAATAGGTTGTCAAAACCCATTACCTAAGTGTTCTTTCTCTTCCCCATATGCTTTTGTTGCCTAATCAGCTTTGTATCTCTCCAAATCCCGGATTGAGATAACAAACAAATGGATCAACTCGTCTTTCATGCAGCATTGCTGGCCTCTAAGTACCTCAACACCGCACTGCTGCAGCACTACCAGCTAGCCAGGGGAGGAAGTGCAGGCTGAAATTAATTTTGAAAACAACGGACGATTGGAGTTTATTGCAGCAATCCACACCGGTCGGGAAATATACAACTCAGGACTCAGGAAAATGTGGGATCATGGATGGACTTCCGAGGGGAAAATCGCCTCACAATAGCGCCGGGACTCTCAGCAGATTTAAGTCACAGATTTGGGGATTACAGCCCAAGCCTGAGCTCTCTCAGTGGTAAACTTTGAGACAGTGGGGGAATTCAGTGATTATTGAAATGGGTTTTAGCCAGTTGCTAGGAGAGGCTGAGTAGGGCCTGTAATCAACTAGACAGGTCGAAAGAAGGATATTTCGTCACGTGGCTCGGAATGCCATTTATCAGAGGCAGCGGATAGATACATACATAGCTTTGCACTGAACATTATCCAGAGAAAGTTGGAGCGATGATACAGTAGATGGTTGGTGATGATTCTGGAATGTGTTTGAAAAAGAGAGACCACAGGTTCAAGGCATGTGGCATAAGGAAAGCGCTGTTTGTTTTCCATTCGGATCAATGCCAGACAAATGACCAGTGACACACACACACCCAAACACCCCCTTCACAAAAACACCTCCTGCCATGCTTCCCCCTTCATCCACTAATCTATACCAGCCAAATTAGGCAGGCAAACAGATTGGGGAGAGAAAAGATTGACTCTGGGCAGGCTAATTAGCTCAGACTCATTAGGAGTCTTTAAGAGGCTGTGATTAGAGATGTTTGTTCACACGCCGTGTTTTGCTTAATGACTGGCCTAGATCACCAGCCAGTCTGCCCTCAGGGGAGAGGAGAGAGGAGACATCAGCTTATTGACAGTCATCAATATTTAGAATAAGGGTCTATGGTGGTGGGGAGACGAGATGTAGATATGCTATGCACACTAATGGAGGGGCCACAACATGAAGAAGAGGAGTTGGTCTGTGTAAGTGGTGAAGAAAGGTAATGGTGGGTTCCAACCCCACATTTCGAGGTATATGAACAGAAACACAAACTGACTTGTGAAGTGCCCGCTGAACTTCTTCGACTAAAAAGTGTCAACTTCAGTACAAAATAAACGCTACCGTGTTCTCCACAAGCAGTGACACACTCATAGGAAACGACGTCGTACGACCACTCGCTAACTGCGCAGACAACCCCCCCCCCCCCCAAACACAGTATTACATGGGTGAGGACAGGGTTCCCTGACGGTGAATAGGACGGGTAACCAGACTATCTATAGGTGCATCTCCTTGTCTTCACTCCATGGCACCACATAGCTAGCTTTCCTCTGGGACTAACGGCCCCCATTGCCCCCCATACCTCTACCCCACAATGCCCCACTCCCCTCCTCGCCCCCCCCCCCCCCCCCCCCCCCCGGGGCGACACACGCTTCACAATGGAGAAGGGAGAGGTTGGGGAAATGGGGGCCATTTATAACTGCCTGACGCTTGCGTCCTGCACCCCCCCCCCCCCCCAGTTTGGCGCATTGGTGGCGGCGGCGAGACAAAGCGAGAGCGCCCCTCTCCTAATGTCATACAATTACCTCTTAACCGCTCAGACAGGTGCCGCACAAACGCGCCCAAGGAGTGACATCAAATCAAAACTGTCACAGGTGATCGAGGCGAGCCATCGAGTGAGCCCACCCGTGCCTGCTCGTCTGTCTGTCACACAGATGACTCTATGGGGTATATGTGTATGTGTGGAGGCTGAGGATGTGTGTGTGTGTATGTGTGTGTGTGTGTGTGTGTGTGTGTGTGTGTGTGTGTGTGTGTGTGTGTGTGTGTGTGTGTGTGTGTGTGTGTGTGTGTGTGTGTGTGTGTGTGTGTGTGTGTGTGTGTGTGTGTGTGTGTGTGTGGAATGAGGGGGTGATTTGAATTGATAAAAGAACACAAATATCATATCAACACAGCGATGTCATCACTCATGCTGCTCAGCCCTCAGTCAGAGAGATGGATTGCTTCCCCTCTTCTGAAGCCTCTCTGTCTCGCTCCCTCTCTCACTCACCTCTTTTCTCACCTTCCCTCTTTCTCTCTCTTACACACAAGGGATTTGGCATGCAAGCATGAAACATGTTGTGATTTTGACTAATGATATTCTAAAAACTTTTATCCTGCATTCTTGTACATATCTACCTCTCTGTTCAATTTGCCAGTGGTGGAAAAAGTACCCAATTGTCACACTTGAGTAAAAGTAAAGATACCTTAATTGAAAAGGACTCAAGTAAAAGTGAAATTCACCTAGTAAAATACAACTTAAGTAAAAGTCTAAAAGTATTTGGTTTTAAATATACTTAAGTTTCAAAAGTAAATGTATTTGCTAAAATACAACTTAAGTATCACAAGTAAAAGTATAAATCATTTTAATTTATTTTATTAAGCAAACCAGATGGCACAATCTTTTCTTGTTTGTTAAATTTACAGATGGCAGATAATTTACAAACAAAGCATTCATGTTTAGTGAGTCAGCCAGATCAGAGGCAGTGGGGATGACCAGTGATGTTCTCTTGATAAGTGCGTGAATTGGACAATTTTCTTGTCCTGCTAAGCATTCAAAATGTAACGAGTACTTTTGGGTGTCAGGGAGAATGTATGGAGTAAAGAGTAAATCATTTTCTTCAGGAATGTAGTGAAGTAAAAGTTGTCAAAAATATAAATAGCAAAGTAAAGTACAGATACTCCCAACAATGACTTAAGTAGTACTTTAAAGTATTTTCACTTAAGTACTTTACACCACTGCAATTTGCCATTGTATTACTCAAGCTAAGCATTAAATTATGCTTTTGAAATCTAATTTCAGAGCAAGGACACACACAGAAAAAGACAGGGAAAGTGAGAATGACGAAATGGGTGAAGAGAAAGAGAGATGCCGTATATTCCAGTTGTACTTGCATTAACCAGGCAGTTAGGTATCTCCCCCATGCTGTGCAGCCAGAGGTTGGCCACCCAGCCGATAGTATGACTGCTCCTCTCTCGCCTCCGAGGCCTAGCTGTCACTGTGCTGGATGGGCTGTCACTGTTCTAATTGCCTGGCCGTGACCCCGCCCCCTCCATTCACCTGGCTAATTAGTCTGTCTTTAGGGCTCGCAATTCACTTCCATTCAAATTCCAGGAGCTTTATTGGCATGAATAGTGAGTGGACAGACACTGACAAAAATAAAATGATGATTCTCTCTTTGTACAGGAGTTTTCCTTCAGTATTTTGAATTAGGGTAAAGGACTGGCAATCGGTTTGCTGTGATTTTAGTTGTCGAGGTCTAGAATCCTATAGATTAGATTACTGTACTTACTTTGCTCTTGTTTTTCCCCTGTTTTTTAGTGTCTGGACTATAACGAGGAGGAAATGACCACAGAAAAAATGGTGATACACATGTTACAAACACACACGCACATACAAACACACAAACACACACACACTCATATGCATATGGACTGTAGCACATCTTCCCTCCTTTCCTTCGAGTGCCAGGGCATAATTTAAGCAGACGAGGGAAGTTCTCCTCAGAAAAATAACAGAAAAGGATGTGAGAATCAGAGCAGAGATTGAAGGCATGCAAATTACATGCTAATAGAATGCTAATGAGCAGGGTGAGGGAGGGGGGCAGGCAGGGGGTAAAGTTTGGTTAGGGAGCGGGCTGGCGAGACAGCGGGCGAACGTGCGCTGCTTGGGTGAGCAGTGAGTACCCACGCGGCCATGCTGAGAGAAGGAACATTTAGCAACAGAGAGAAAGAAAGAGAAAGATGGAGAGAGAGAGAGAGAGAGAGAGAAAGAAACAGACGAGAGAAGGCCCCGCAGCCTAATGGATGCTGATTGATTCCCAAATTACATTTCACAACTTCGCTCCTGTTCTTTTCTCACCGTTCCACACCCGTTCTCTCGCTCTCTTTTCCATCCTTTGTTTTTGTTTTATTGTTTCTCGTTAACTTGCACTTTATTGTCTTTATGACTCCTGTAGACACAGGATTAATGAGCAGAGTAGAAATAAGAGGAACTAACTAACTAACTCTTACTTTGGCTCAGACTAGAAAACAAGTTTAAAGTAACTGTCCAGTGTTTTCAGGTTTCTATGAAATATGACCTATAATTAATTACAATGTGAGTGAAATAGTTTTCCTTCCAAAAAATTCGAATGAAGTATGTTCAAAAGCAGCTTTTATGTTTTGGAATGTTGTGGGCGTACCCCAACAACAGAATCGTGTGGGTGTATACCGGTCATTAAAAATATTAATATTAAGTTTGAGATTGGGGGTTTGAAGTGTTTTTCCCCCTCCAATGTATGCTAAGGCCACAAAATGATATGTTATGTTTGGTATGGCTGCATAAGATAAAAGGTTACTTAAGGCAAAAACGAAAGGAGGGTGTATTGGTGGGCGTATAACCCAAAGGTTGTGTGTTCAAATCTCATCATGGACAACTTCAGCATTTTAGCTAATTAGCAACAACTTACTACTTTTTAGCTAACACTAACATTAACCCTTTTAGCTAACCTTTCCCCTAGCCCTAACCTACGAAATATTAAATGCTTTGAGACCACGTTGGATTACCTGGCATCCCATCAGTGTTGGAAAAAGTATCCATTTGTCATACTTGAGTAAAAGTAAAGATACCTTAATAGAAAATTACTAATGTAAAAGTGATTCACCCAGTAAAATACTACTTGAGTCAAAGTCAAAGTATTTGGTTTTAAATATTAAAAACTCAAATAGTATTTTACTGGGTGACTCACTTTTACTTGAGTCATTATCTATTAAGTTATCTTTACTTTTACTCAAGTACGACAATTGCTGGCACTGATGGTATCAAAAGTAAATGGAATTGCTAAAATATACTTAAGTATCAATAGTGAAAGTCAAAGTATAAATGATTTCAAATTCCTTATATCAAGCAAACCATACGGCACAATTGTGTGGTTTAAAACAAAAAAAATGGTGATAGCCAGGGGCACACTCCAACACTCAGACATAATTTACAAACAAAGCATTCGTGTTTAGTGACTCCGCCAGATCAGAGGCAGTAGGGATGACCAGTGATGTTCTCTTGATAAGTGCCTGCATCAGACAATTTTCCTGTCCTGCTAAGTACTTTTGGGTGTCAGGGAAAATGTATGGAGTAAAAAGTACATTCTTTTCTTTAGGAATGTAGTGAAGTAAAAATAAAAGTTCTTAAAAATATAAGTAGTAAAGTATAGTATAGATACCCCCAAAAACTTAAGTATTACTATAAAGTATTTTTACACCACTGCATCCCATTATGGGAACTTATGGACAGTCTGCACACCTGACATCCTCACACATAATGAAATTGTGTATTTAATCCAATAAGGGCAAAGGCTCTCGTTTGATGATAAGGGGCTAGTAACAAAAAACAAGTCTTTGCTACGAAGTGTTGGAATCTCAGCCATTCTATCTACCTATCTGTGCCTATCTGTGGTCTTGGCCTACCTAAACCAGAGTAGAGTGTTTGCCATGAGAGACAGTGTCTATGGGAGTTGGGACTTACGATCTCTTGTTCAGTCAGACAGATTGAGCGAGACCCATTCAACCACTGTCTCCATTTCGACTTTAAAGACCTTTTAAAAGGACTGAACAGGGAGAGAGAGTTACCTGTTTGTATTACAATCTGGTTGTTTAGGGGGGTGCGGGCGGGGTGGCAGGTCTTGTCATTATTGAACAGGACTTCATATATGCGGCCGCCGCATGCCAAGAAGGTGTGATAGAACACTTCACCTCGCGACGAGCAAGGAAAGGAGAAAAAAACAATATTAAAAATCAGGAGATGCAATTCAATTTTTTTAAACAAAATATTAATGATATTTCATTTGGGTATCATCAGAAAGGCGGCCGGGGGAAATTGCATTCTATTTGGCGAAAGCCTTGGAAAGCGAGACTGGATAATGGGCAATAGGTGTGTAGCCTAGAAGAGAGGGAGTGAGAGAGAGATACAGAGAGAGGGAGAAATGACAAATTCCCTGATGGGGTAGGAGGAGAGAGCAGGGGAGAGTGGCTAAGGTTGGAGAGGGGGAGAGAGAGAGAAAAAGGAGAGATTGGAAATTGAAATTTATGACATTGAAAATGACTATGACGGAGACAGGTCCCTTTACGCTCCTCTCTTTGGTAGCAGTCAACCTTGCAATGAGGGCAGATCACACAGAAATAGGCTGTTGGGGGGTACTGAGCGCCGCGGACGGGATGAAATGGGGGGAGTGGAGGGGGAGGTGGGGTTGGGTGGGGTGGGGGGGGTTTGAGTAGGTGGGGAGGTGAGGGGGGTAGCCTAGCAGACAGGAGTGAAGGAGGACATTAGCGGGAGAGATGATGTTGTCAGTGACCGATGTAAATCGCGGCGCTACATAGTCAACAGACACAGTCGGCTGGCTGCGCGGGCCGGGCCTGTCGCCACGACGATGGCACTGACAAATGGAATATTTTCGGAGGACTTAATCAGAGGAAAATGGGGTTTCATCTGCACGCCTCCCCGCTCTGCCGCCCGCAAAGAGAGAAATGATTGCCTGTCCCTCTCCCTCTCGTTTTCACCCTCTCGTCCCTCTCTCTTTCATTCTTTCTGTTTCTTTCTTTCTTTGTTTCTCCCTACCTCTCTCTCTTACTGAGTAGAGAGACATTGTACATTGTAAAACTTTTCCCTGTTAAAAGTTGTCATATTTTACAGTAATGTTTTCCTTACAGTAAAAAAAACATATTACAGCATCCCTGCTGTAATTGTACAGGGATGCTGTAATGTTTACCAATAAAGAAAATAGTACATTGAAATATATTACAGCATCTCTGATGTAAAGTAAAATTACAGTATTAAACTGACAACTCTGGTGCCAGGATAATGCTGTGCATTTACAGTAAATTCTCCCTGAAATCTAAATAAGGAAAAACAATATATTTGTATGTAAAATACAGTTATTCAAATTGGTAACAACAAATTAACAACATAATTGACAATAGAAGTAACAACAGTTAACACACATGTAAACAAATGAGAGCATCATTACAACACTAATCTAAAAACGTCATTGTGTGTGTGGGACAGAGGCAAAGAGAGAGAGGGAGATGGAGGTCAAATTGTGTACAATCCTAGATCTATGATCAGGGGCAACTCTATTCGGGGTAAGGGGGAAAAACACAACGGGACAGTTGGGCAGGAGAGAGAACTCAGCGCAGCGTTACCGTAAGTGTTCCTCATGGGTCTCCGTAACAATCCTCCTCAGTTCTGATTTGCTAGCTCTTCTCACCCTTAAATAGGACAAGCATAGAACAATAAAGAATAGACTAAGAGACTGAGATGTGTGTGTGTACTTACCTCACTAGAGGTCTTCATTCAAACTCAGTCAGCTCTTGGAAGAATGGGGCAATGTATGGGTTGAAAACACCTGGCTTCCCCAAGGCCACCTTGTCACCTTTGTCCCATCTTCAGGGTTCATCATCTTGGGTCGATTCGAACCTACAGCATATATCCAATATAGTTCCTGAAATAAATGTAGGCAATGAACAAATACAATTAAGACAGCTAGATACAGCTACGTGTCCCGGTGTTGTTGGTGTTGTTGGAGTTCATGGTCTCCCTGTTGACTAAGACTATGTCACGGTGACATCTAGATGGCTACCAATATGAATTCTTTATTGTGTAGGCTGCCCTCCTACTTCAAATATAATCTTGGGAAAGAACAAAAAAATTACCCATGTTACTAGCTACCGCCGGCTACACTGTGATAAGCAACAACTACCCACTGCACCTTCGGTTGGCAGGCAGCACTTTCGGTTGGCAGGCAGCACCTTCGGTTGGCAGGCAGCTCGACACAACACTGGTCATTTGCATCGGCTTTAGTGGCTCGCGAGTATGGTTCACAACGTGGTTTACCGGTACGCTATGTGTAAAATGCAGCCTGTCAATCCGAGAGAAAAAAAACGTTGCGCCGGTAATATCCAGTGCATTCGGAAAGTATTCAGACCCCTTCACTTTTTCCACATTTTTTTAACGTTATAGCCTTATTCTAAAATGGATTTTTTTTAAACTATTCCCCGTCAATCTACACACAATACCCCATAATGACAAAGCGAAAAAAGGTTTTTCAAAATTTTTGCAAATTTATAAAAAAATAAGCAACAGAAATACCTGATTTACATACGTTTTCAGACCCTTTGCTATGAGGCTGGAAGTTGAGCTCAGGTCCATCCTGTTTCCATTGATCATCTTTGAGATGTTTATACAACTTGATTGGAGTCCACCTGTGGTAAATTCAATTGATTGGTCATGATTTGGAAAGGCACACACCTGTCTATATAAGGTCCACAGTTGACAGTGCATGTCAGAGCAAAAACCACGTCTGGAGGAAACCTGGCACCATCCCTACGGTGAAGCATGGTAGTGGCAGCGTCATGCTGTGGGGATGATTTTCAGCGGCAGGGACTGGGAGACTAGTCAGTGCAATCGGAGTAGTATTCAGACCCCTTGACTTTTTCCACATTTTGTTACATTACAGTCTTATTCTATTATTAATTAAATTGTTTTATCCCTCATCAATCTACACACAATACCCCATAATGACAAAGCAAAAACTGTTTTTTAGATTATTTTGCAAAGATATATAAAAAACTGGAATATCACATTTACATTTGTATTCAGACCCTTTACTCAGTACTCAGAGTCTTCTTGGGTATGATGCTACAAGCTTGACACATCTGTATTTGTTGAGTTTCTCCCATTCTTCTCTGCAGATCCTCTCAAGCTCTGTCAGGTTGGATGGGGAGCGTTGCTGCACAGCTATAATTAGGTCTCTCCAGAGATGTTCAATCGGGTTCAAGTCCGGGCTCCGTCTGGGCCCCTCAAGGACAGTCAGAGGCTTGTCCCGAAGCCACTCCTGCGTTGTCTTGGCTGTGAGCTTAGGGTCATTGTCCTGTTGGAAGGTGAACCTTCGCCCCCAGTCTGAGGTCAAATCAAATCAAATTTTATTGGTCACATACACATGGTTAGCAGATGTTATTGCGAGTGTAGCGAAATGCTTGTGATTCTAGTTTTGACAGTGAAGAAATATCTAACAAGTAATATCTAACAATTCCAGAACAAATACCTAATACACACAAATGTAAGTAAAGGAATGGAATAAGAATATATAAATATATGGATGAGCATTGTCAGAGTGGCATAGGCTAAGATGCAATAGCTAGTATAGAATACAGTATATACATATGAGATGAGTAATGCAAGGTATAAAAACATTATTAAAGTGGCATTATTAAAGTGACTAGTGTTCCATTCATTAAAGTGGCCAATGATTTCAAGTCTGTATGTAGGCAGCAGCCTCTCTGCCTTGAGATAGATGGAAAAAACGCTTCTATCGGTTCCAGCTTTGATGCACCTGTACTGACCTCGACTTCTGGATGGTAGCGGGGTGAACAGGCAGTGGCTCGGGTGGTTGTTGTCCTTTATGATATTTTTGGCCTTCCTGTGACATCGGGTGCTGTAGGTGTCCTGGAGGGCAGGTAGTTTGCTCCCAAGTGATGCGTTGTGCAGACCGCACCACCCTCTGGAGAGGCCTGCGGTTGTGGGCAGTGCAGTTGCCATACCAGGTGGTAATACAGCCCGCCAGGATGTTCTCAATTGTGCATCTGTAAAAGTTTGTGAGGGTTTTAGGTGACAAGCCAAATTTCTTCAGCCTCCTGAGGTTGAAGAGGCGCTGTTGCGTCTTCTTCACCACACTGTCGTTGTGGGTGGACCATTTCAGTTTGTCAGTGATATGTACGTCGAGGAACTTAAACCTTTCCACCTTCTGCACTGCTGTCCCTTCGATGTGGAATAGGGGGTGCTTCCTCTGCTGTTTCCTGAAGTCCACGATCATCTCCTTTGTATTGTTGACGTTGAGTGAAAGGTTATTTTCCTGACACCACACTCCTAGAACTCACCTCCTCCCTGTAGGCTGTCTCGTCGTTGTTGGTAATCAAGCCTACTACTGTTGTGTAGTCTGAAAACTTGATGATTGAGTTGGAGGCGTGCATGGCCACGAAGTCATGGGTGAAAAGGGAGTACAGGATGGGGCTGAGCACGCACCCTTGTGGGGCCCCAGTGTTGAGGATCAGCGAAGTGGAGATGTTGTTTCCTACCTTCACCACCTAGTGCGGCCCGTCAGGAAGTCCAGGACCCAGTTGCACAGTGCGGGGTTGAGACCCAGGGCCTTAAGCTTAATGATGAGCTTGGAGGGTACTACGGTGTTGAATGTTGAGCTATAGTCAATGAACAGCATTCTTACATAGGTATTCTTCTTGTCCAGATGGGATAGGGCAGTGTGTAGTGTGATGGCGATTGCATCGTCTGTGGACCTATTGGGGCGATAAGCAAATTGAAGTGAGGCTTGGGTGACAGGTAAGGTCCTGAGTGCTCTTGAACAGGTTTTCATCAAGGATCTCTCTGTACTTTGCTCCATTCATCTTTCCCTCTGTCAGAGTGACCATTTAGGTTATTGGTGACCTCCCTGACCAAGGCCCTTATCCCCCAATTGCTCAATTTGGCCGGGCAGGCCAGTTCTAGGAAGAGTCTTGGTGGTTCCAAACTTCTTCCATTTAAGAATGATGGAAGCCACTGTGTTCTTGGGGACCTTCAGTGCTGCAGACATTTTTTGGTGTCCTTCCCCACATCTGTGCCTTGACACAATACTGTCTCGGAGCTCTACGGACCATTCCTTCGACCTCATGGCCTGGTTTTTCTCTGACATGCACTGTCAACTGTGGGATCTTATATAGACAGGTGTGGGCCTTTCCAAATCTTGTCCAAACAATTGAATTTACCACAGGTGGACTTCAATCAAGTTGTAGAAACATCTCAAGGATGATCAATGGAAACAGAATGCACCTGAGCTCAATTTTGAGTCTCATAGCAAAGGGTCTGAATACTAATAATAAAGGGTCTGAATACTAATGAATACTAAATAAGATATCTGTTTTTTATTTTGAATACATTTGCAAAAATTTCTAAAAACCTTTTTTGGCTTTGTCATTATGGGGTATTGTATGTAGATTGATGATTTTTTTTTTTTTCATCAATTTTAGAATAAGGCTGTAACGTAACAAAATGTGGAAAAAGTCAAGGGGTCTGAATAGTTTCCGAAGTCACTGTAACTCTGGTATATCAAAATAAAACATTTCTTGTTTACAACCCAACAAAATGACCTTGCCAAACAGTTATCTCTAGTTTCCTATATTGCTACACAATTTACCTTGCTGCAGTTTCCTGTAGCTGTATTCAATTTGCTACCATATAGCTGCTCCATCCATAGACCCACAGGGGCAGAGAGGGCTCCACAACTTTGATGACATGATCCATTTCTCCCATGATGAATGTAGCAATCTCCCACCGTGTTGCACTGTCTGCCTAATTTGTTATGATGTGACACAGTGGAGGCTTGGTCGACTTGTTGCCAGTAGGGTCCAGCAGCTAAGTGGGATGAGAACTTCAAAAAGACCAAGAGGCTGACAAAATGTTTCCTTGATTTGATTTGTTTAGTTCTGGTGTCCAATTTATGGTTTGCAGTAGGCTAGTAGGCTACATACTCAACAGGATTTAATTGCAGTTTTAAGTCCACAATAGTTTTGAGTTCAAATGTAAATTACAGACCGTGTATTGGGAACATACTGGGAATATTCTCTGTCATTTGTCCTTTGGATATGACCGCAAACCCAAGACCTTTGTCCAAGAGACATATAATGCGTTTAGAAAATATTCATACCCCTTGACTTATTCCATATTTTGTTGTGTTACAGCCTGAATTCAAAATGGATTGCATTGATTGTTTTCTGTCGCCCATCTACACACAATACCCCATAATGACAAATTGAAAACATGTTTTTAGAAAGTTTTGCAAATGTATTGAAAATGAAATACAGAAATATCTAATTTACATAAGTACTCACACCCCTGAGTCAGTAAATGTTAGAATCACTTTTTGGCAGCGATTACAGCTGTGAGTCTTTCTGGGTAAGTCTCTAAGAGCTTTGCACACCTGGATTGTACAATATTTGCACATTATTATAAAAAAAATTCTTCAAGCTCTGTCAAGTTGGTTGTTGATCATTGCTAGACAGCCATTTTCAAGTCTTGCCATAGATTTAAGCCGATTTATGTCAAAACTGTAGCTAGGCCACTCAGGAACATTCAATGTCCAGTGTATATTTGGCAGTGTGTTTTAGGTTATTGTCCTGCTGAAAGGTGAATTTGTCTCCCAGTGTTGGTTGGAAAGCAGACTGAACCAGGTTGTCCTCTAGGATTTTGCCTATGCTTAGCTCTATTCCATTTATTTTTATCCTAAAAAATGTCGCTAGTCATTGCCGATTACAAGCATACCCATAACATGATGCAGCCACCACCATGCTCAAAAATACGAAGACGTACTCAATGATGTGTTGGATTTGCCCGAAATATTTGTATTCAGGACAAAAATATAATTTATTTGCCACAATTTTTGCAGTTTTACTTTAGTGCCTTATTGCAAACAGGATGCATGTTTTGGAATATTTTTTTCTGTACATGCTTCTGTCTTTTCACTCTGTCATTTAGGTTAGTATTGTGGAGTAACTACAATGTTGTTGATGCATCCTCAGTTTTCTCCTATCACAGCCATTAATCACAGCCAGTTGTGATACAGCCTGGAATTGAACCAAGGTTTTTGTGGTGATGCCTCAAGCACTGAGATGCAGTGCCTTAGACTGCTGCGCAACTCGGGAGCCAAATTGGTCCAAGGTTGTTTAAACTCTGTAACTGTTTTTAAGTCACCATTGGCCTCATGGTGAAATCCCTAAGCGGTTTCCTTCCTCTCCAGCAACTGAGTTAGGAAGGACGCCTGTATCTTTGTAGTGACTGGGTGTATTAATACACCATCCAAAATTGTAAATTAATAGCTTCGCCATGCTCAAAGTGATATTTTTACCCATCTACCAATTCTTTGCGAGGCATTGGAAAACCTCCCTGGTTGAATCTGTGTTTGAAATTCACTGCTCGACTGAGGGACCTCACAGTCATTGTATGTGTGGGGTACAGAGATGAGGTAGTCATTCAAAAATCATGTTGCACACTATTATTGCACACAGTGAGTCCATGCAACTTTGTATTTTGACTTGTTAAGCAAATGTTTAACCCTGAACTTAATTATGCTTGCCATAACAAAGGGGTGGAAGACTTATTGACTCAAGACATTTCAGCTTTACATTTTTATGTACTGTATTTGTAAACGTGTAAAAACACAATTTGTGTGTGTCGGCCAGTGACACAAAATCTCAATATAATTAATTTAAAATTCAGTCTGTGACAAAACGAAAAGCAGAATAAATCCAGGGGTGTGAATATTTTCTGAAGGCACTGTATTGACGGCATAACTGACAACTTCAGAAAAACAATGCACGCACTTCAGTGGGGCAGAAGTCTGTGTGTTGTTGTGATTCTGGATGGCCAGATAGCTAGCAACAATGACAAGAAGCTACCATGTGGGGAATCGTAGGTGGCTCTTTTCAGCTCGTAGTATATTATTATTGATACCATGTCTTGTTTTGAGGTGTTTTGACTGATGTCAAGTATATGCTAAAATGGCAAAAATTTGTTAGCTAGCGAACCAACAACTGTAACAATGTATTTGAGAGACAACAAGTGCTCACTGTGGAAAAGTATTTATGTTTTCAGTAAACATTGGAGACGAAATATTGCTTCCACGTTGTCAACAATCTCAGCCAACCCGGTCTGTTTTGCCTCATAGTTGCGCACGCGTCTGTTTTGTTGTTAAACAACCAACTCGTCTAGTATGAGTAGACTAACTAGTCCAAAAGCCCATCAGAATCCTCCCTCTCCTCCCGTGGGTTAAAGGTCAAGTTAAAGCTGGGCAGGATGTGAGAAGTAGTGATGTGCAGTTCGCGAACGATTCGTTCTTTTTGAACAACTCTTTATACCAACTCGAGAGTCATGATTTGTTTTTCTGAGTAACTCGCGTTCCTTTGCCCTGCTACTGCTGGCCGCAATAAGTGCTTGAGCAGGATTAACAACGGCTCAGCAGCTCCAGAGACACGCTCCGACCACCGACCATTGTGTCATATGCGCGCAGGAAAATACAACATGAGCATAGAGATGAAAAATACATGGTTAGAATTGATAATGGATCGCAATGAATTAATAATTGAATGTTATGAGGGACACAGCCTCTGCTCAACAAACTCAAACTCGAGAACGAATCGTTTGGGGGGGCTGCAGTTCGCGAGCGACTGGACCTATCATCTTCACGGCAGTCAAGCAAAGCATTCCGCCAAGAGTCGTTCACAATCTAGTCCCTTTCGTGGCCACACCTAGACCTCGTTTCAAATGTATTAAGAAATAATCGTATTTGTTTGCCTAGCAATCATCAAATGTACATTGTTTAAAGTACACGTTTACAAGTCTCAGTCACAAATTACAGCTCCAATAGGCCCCCTATGGTGAACAACATGTGAACGTGTGGCTCGTAGAATCATGACTCTTTCAAGTTTTCAGTTCGTCGTTTGCCGGTAGGGGGCGCTGAAGTATAAGTAGGGGGTCCTGCGTCTTCATGCTCTGGGCAGTACTGAATCAAATGAACTAAATGAGTCGAAAACATTTGTTCTTTTGACTGAACAAATCAGTAAAAAGAGCCAAACTTCCCATCAATAGTAAGAAGACCCAGACCCTAGATCCACTGTAACAACAGGGCAGCGAACCACAACAGAGGATGAATCACCGAGCGGAGCAACAGTGAAATTTGTCACCTTTTGCTGCAGATCAATGATAATTACCTCCCTGACACGAGTACAGTTATTACTTTACAGGATCAGGGACAGGGGGAGGAAGGGCTGGGGAGGGGCCACTGAGCTGGTCAATACTCTCTGAGATATGGCTCCTGTTGGCCCCCGGGCCTGACCTAATAGCGGCTCAACAAGCCATTACTGCCTCCGCTGGTCTGGTAGGAAAACACTCTGTGTGTGTGTGTGTGTGTGTGTGTGTGTGTGTGTGTGTGTGTGTGTGTGTGTGTGTGTGTGTGTGTGTGTGTGTGTGTGTGTGTGTGTGTGTGTGTGTGTGTGTGTGTGTGTGTGTGTGTGCGCTCACGTGCGTGTGCGTGCGTGTGTTCTAGTCCAGCAGCATACCAATAGAAGCTTGTACAGATACAGGCAGAAAAAACACATTGCTTTATCAACCCAACATAAAGTGTTACTAAATTGCTCCATTTAAAAACACATACTGTAAATGCATTGTGAGAGAGCATCTTACCATGTGGCTCTGAGTGAATAGTGAACACATGTTGAGAAACATAATTCTTTTAGTAGCAGAGCTATTTCCCAGAGCCTCAGTAATAATCATAACTCCATTGTCAATGCACCTCCTACTACCTGAGCACAGAGGGATATGATAATGCACCAGCATGGCTTCTGTTGTTGCTGGATTGCTCAAGATCTGTAAAGCTCAGGTATTTACTTTACAGAAATATCACAGGTGCGGTAGTTAGGGGAAGCCAGGTAATAGCCTATTGTATACAGTAGGTGGTATACAAGCATTCTGCTGTCACAGAATCGTAGCGCTTAAATTGGACTTGTAACAGATAACACTTGCAAAAACCTTTGACTACTTCCTCACGATTAGTGGTACGGCTGATACACATACGTATGATACAATTTAGGAAAAGATCCACTGTGGACTAGGGTCGGTCCTTGTTCTCTTTCTTACAAAGAAAACCTCTTTTGGTAGCAGCTCAGCCCAGGGCAAACTGGCTTCATCTCTCTCCACCTATCCTCTTGGGTCCTTCTCCGCTCGCCTCGTGGCGAGAGAGCGGGCGCTCGACGGTCGGTGGGCTGCATGAATGTGGCTCTCGGTCTCCAAGACGGGATTTGGATTGTTCGGCTCTGATTTGAATCCTGGGTTTTGAGGAGAGAGGCAGTCTGGCCAATCAGAAGGCTCTCCTCTGTAGGGGATAGAGGTCAGAGGTTGTATACGTAGATCCTCCACTTCAACTACTGTTTTTATCCCAACGGCGGTCTGTTTAAAATAGTCTCTTTTATACGCTAATGTAAATGAAAATGACATGACCTCTTTTCCAAATCTAATACAAATGTATTTTGGACAACTTTGTTCCAAAGTTTTCTGTTTGATAGTAAACATTAACTTTCATGGCATTGAAAGTAAATGTGTTTTTAACTTTCATGGATAGTTATACGGTTGTGTATTATGTCTTTTGTACGCATAATGTAGTTCAAATAAAGTGTTACAGCACTAATACCCACCCCAACTGGCAGCTTTTACGCAGCTTAAATACTGGATACCAGTCTCCTTTGTTTTAGTATTATATCTACCACTTGTTTGTTTAACTCATTTGCAATTCTGGTCAGGCTTATGGCTGCATCCTCTCTTATAACTTAAGAATCTTTTGTTATTATCCGTTTCCATTTGAAAATCTTAAACGTTAAGACTTAAAACTCTAGGACCTGGCTGCGTTTGCAGACTCTGGGCTTATGTTCTTTTCTCTTAAATTAGTTGAGTTTCTTTGAATATCCTACGGTTCATAAGGCAATTGATAAAGGAAGTCATACCTATCCTTATCAACAAGTGGTTTACTTTTGGTGAAGAGTACCTCAACGGTATTGTAAAGTAATGCATATTCTGTACTGTATTGCGATGCTCATGCTACTTATAAAACTTCACACAGTTTGTGTTGCGTGTTTGAATATGCCTACTGCTGATGGTGTGCACATTTGACCATTACACATACTGTAACAAAGTCCATTTATTTTTCAGATGGGGATCTGAAAATGAAGGCAGTTATCTGACTTGGAAAGTCGATCACATTTCCTCTTCTGATACAGAGCTCAGCGCCGAGGATTGTTCCACATTCCTTATGCATACTCTCACAAACACCGTCTCTCTCTCTCTCTCTATCCTGATCTCTCTCCCCTCTCTCTCCTCCACACTCAGTTCCTCTCTCACTTTATTAAACGACCTGTCTGCCTGTACACGCTGTCTGTCCCAGGTGGCTCTGTATGTTCAATTCTATCATTAAAACCCATTACCCAGCTATCAAAACCCCCTGTAAATCCAGCTAATGACCTCATTTCCCTAAGTGTCACCTGTGTCAGTCAGCGGCAGGGACGCTTGCACTGGCGTACATCCAAAAAGGGTCCGGATGGAGTACCCCATACCGCTCCCTACCCTCCATTCCTCTCGCCTCTAAAAAGAGGTTAGAGAAATCAGTAGCCAACCAAAAATTACATGGCAAGGTGACGAGGGACAGTGTGTGTGTGACTACTCAAATATTCTACTTTAATAGCTAGGCCAGATCAACTAGGGGCCCAATTTCAATACAACGAAGAAGAGAGAACCAGGTAAGAGGGGGTAATGGCTGCTGTTTGACTAAATCCATTCCAAATCCCATACACATCCATCATAAGTGAGGGTTTATGTACTCCGAAGGGGTGATAATAGCATTTAGCATTTTCACACAGCTTCCCGTGTTCTGGATTTGAGTGGAGAGAACGAAGGGTGAAGAAAGTGGAGTAGGGGACGCGGGTCGTTTCTTTTCCCTCCTTCTTCCTCCTCTTCCTCCCCCTTACATGCTCCTTCCTCTCCTCTCCCACTCTTTGGGAAATCATTCCCTGAATTGGAAAAGGGGCCCTGGGGCCACCGGTGCGACCAGTCACTAGTTTTTTTACAGTGGATAATTGACTCCCTTCGCCTGGTAATTCATCGCTTGCATATGCCAGCTAATACATCAGTGGGAGAGAAGCTGCCGACCTCCCAACCTTCTCTACACCCCCCCCCCCAAAACGCACACGCACCACCGCCCACACACTCTTACCTCACACACACCACCTCACACACACACACATACTCTAACATCACACACCCCACTTTTCAACCTCACACACACGGGGCCCAGGCCGGGCCCCTCCTTACCAAAGAGCCAGGAGCTGGGAATGAGAAGAGGGAGCGAGGCGGCGGAGGAAAAACCTGAGATGATAGATGGGGCGTATTGTGGCATTATGAATGAATTATGCCTCCCAAATACCTTGAGCAGTGCAGACTGTCAGCCTGTATCTATACTAATCTGAGAGGAAATATGACTGTTTCCACATTAAAGAGGGCTGCAAAAGAACCAGCTATGGAATTAATTGAGCAATCAGGCCATTAGAAAGAAATGTCGTACACGGCTTCTCTATCGCCGAGACCACATTTATCATCCTCGACTGGCGGTCCCATTCTTTTATGTGTTTTCCCCCCCTCCTCTCGCTTATCGTTTTAATGTACCCCTATCACCAAACAGATTAGGATTATTGTGACAAGACAAAGGTATATTCTTTCTTTTCGATAGTGGTGTCAGCACCTGATGCATTTATCATGGGTGTCACCCAGACCTATCCTCTTCAACTTCCGTGCCGCGCTCCATTTTCTCTGTGCGGCATCATCTTCCTAACGCAAGAAAAAGGAAGCGTAATACTGCCGAATGGAGTTACAATGTTTGAATTGGATTTTTATTAAAGCCGTAGTTGATCAAATTATGTTGAGGTCATTTTTCGACACATACTCACAGATAAATGTTTCATCTTATATTTTCCTTGATTGAGGCCTAAATCCATCTTTATTGGTTTCTCTTGATGTGTGTATGTTTAATAATGTGCTTATACAGTATACCTTGAGCATGTCACCTTTCATTTGTTTTGTACACGCAGCTCTAATTGGAGAAATAGTTGTTTGTATTTTGTTTAGTGTTTTTTTATTTGCTTTTACATGCCTTTGTATGTGACTCCTCGGCTGAATTAGTTGATGTAATCGTTTTTAACGTTTCTCTAATTTGATTTAGCTAAATGATTGTCTCTAATTTTATGAAGCCCATAAAACACCATTTCAGTAGTAGCCTAAGCCTACCACTAATATAACACAAGTTGAGGTGGAAGCGGTTGTGCTGTACAATAGTGATTTATCATCTGATGGTCCTGTATGGAAGTACATTAGGCTCCCTCTCTCTGGTGTAGACTGGTGTAGGCTCCAGGCCACAGCGTTAACCTTGCCCTTGTTCCAGGCTGCGGGCTGGAGGAGAGACTAAAGTAAGAATGGGGCCGCTGGCTCCTCAAGGGTACTGTGGCTACTACAGCTCCCTGCTTAGAGAGGAGCTTTGAGCTTTTGCCCATTACAAAACACTCCCTGGGGTTATTTTTTCATTAGACTCATAAAAGCTTTAAGTTTGATATAGCTTGCATGGGCTCCCTTCAGTAATTACATTAATATGATGTACTGTCATATTTTGATTGTATGCATTTCACATGTAAAATAAGGGCAGCTCAATATCCCACAATGGCAGTCACAAAATAAACACTGACTGTATACACGACTCTAGGGTATTCATTTTTGGAAAATATCAAATGTTTTTCCATTTCTAGTGGGACGGCATTAGAAAAAAAAGGATAATAATTCATATTTATAAAAAATACTATTATATGTATAATACTATTAACCTACACAGTCTACTGGTAACATGATTTGGTAAAATACTTTAAACATATATATTTTTTATCTTGATATAGTAGATAAAATAGTAATGTGTAAGTGTGTAACCAAATGCCCACTGAAATTAAAGTATAGATAGGCTTGAAGCAATAGTGCTGAATATTCTCTGAGACAAACTGATGGCATCAAAAGGCCAAAATCAAAGTTGTTTTCGAAAACTGAGCTCCATGCTGCTCTATGATCAATGAAGCTCTATCTCCCTCTGGAGTATAAAAAGGGACATTACATGAAATGATCCAACGTTCAAGGACTATACGTTTGTAGATCTAGAAGAAAATACATTTAATTCTAAAATAAAAAAATCTAAACTGTCATCATATTGCTTTGTACACCAAGTGACCAAGATCCTAAAGTCCCACAGAAAACCATGAAAGCACTTTAAACAATGTCAAAGCGTAATCCCCGCCATGTTTCGGTAAGAACCTGAGGAATGGGGCTGAAATTGTAACCACTCTCAAATTCATAGACAGAGCGATGGATGGAGAAACTGACCATCAATCCATGATATCAAAATTTAAGTTTTAACCATATTTTGAGGATATAATTGTTTACATTTATTTTGTTTACAAACAATCTTATATTTTGGGTTCTGATGCGGTACGAGTCGACAGTTGAACTGAATTCATGAGACATTTCTAAGTTACATTCTGCAAGGACTCAGAAATACAGCGTTCTAGTGTGATTGAAATGTAGAGGCAACGTTCCCACGTTAGTGGAGACTATTCACAGTAACCGCTGAATATGTCGGCTCAATTTAAAATTACCTTTACATTTCTATCGCACAATCTGTAAATTCAGCGATTCAGATTGAATCAACGGGTACATATAATTAATTAATAAGTCAAAAACTGTATATAGCAACTGCAGATTGCCCCTTTAAGGTCGCGTTTTAACTCACCTTCAGGTTTTGTTCAGCCCTCTGAGCTTCCTTGGCTCCATGTTTATTTTATTTTATCTTTATTTAACTAGGCAAATCAGTTAATTAAATACAAATTCTTATTTTCAATGACGGCCGAACGGGGCAGAACGACAGATTTTTACCTTGTCAGCTCGGGGATTCGATCCAACGCTCTAACCACTAACCACCTGCCGCCACATGTGGTGAAATACCCCTGAAAACTCAGCAGAGGGCAATGAAATTACATTTGGTACCACCTGAACTAATTTTCCCAGGCATGCACCCACAAAAGCATAAAATAAACTGGTTATGCCAAATGTAGATACAAATGTGTAAAGATGATGTGAAGAGGAAAAGAGCGGGATTCTACCACCTGTGACATAACAGTCCAAACATACAAGCAGATGTCTAGACTGGACACCCACATACATAGAAGCAACACTATTCCACTATGTCTTGAGAAACAAAGGCCTGAGAGAGCACAGGCCATTATCCCACTGTTGCCACCTATATAGCGATTGAGGAGGGAACCAGCAACTATGTAGTAATGGAACATGTGCACTGTCACCTCTCCCACAAGGCCCGACCTCTTGTCAGAGGCCATAACATCTATTTTCAGAGGCCGTAAGCCAACACTCCCATAGGGAGACAGTAGTCAATGAGAAGAAGCACTGCATTTGATCCTTATAAGTAAATTGTATTTATATTGTCATCTTACCAAAGATTACCGATATATTAATATTGACAACCATCATGTCCAGCTCATCTTAGTTAAATATAAAATAGGCCTAATAATATACTTTTTATCACCTTTCCTATTTGAAGAGGATTTTTTACCATTCTTAAAGTGTATTAGGGTATTTCATCGGTTGTATTTCATCAGCGAAAAATGTAACAATCATATTCCTTGACCCATATTTTTCTTCGTGCATGCATAGGCCAGCCTACTTACCTCACAAAGTCTTTGTCACCCTTCTCGCGCCATGCGTTTGTACTTTCCCCTCCAGGAGCAGCGGTTCTGCACGCTCTGCCGACTGTCCAATCAGAAACTGGTAGCATCTCGTTGCTATGTCTCCATACCCGGCTCTTTCTCATGACAGGTGAGGTTGCATAATTTCCCTAGCAAAATACAGGTGATCAGGTATATGTAGACCATTTCCATTTTCAGTAATACAATTGATAAACGTATTTCTTTTCTGGTTTATGAAGTTGACTTCTTGACAGACATGGCATCTCATCCTATGATGTTTAGCCTAGTAGTTCAGGGCAACTTTGGAGCACTTGCTACTTGATACCGCTCTTTACTTTTCATCGTTCTTTAGACTCTTTGGATACGTTTGTGTATGTGTGTGTTGTGTGCTTGTTTCAAAATGCACAAATGCACTGACAGATAGCGATACAGTCAAGCATTTTTATCAAACTTTTGAAATATTTATTTTATCTTGAATAACTAAATTGGCCTTGAATAACACATTTTGACCGGTTTCCTAACGAGGCACAGCACTTCACATACTGTAGCTGCAACAGCTGGAGAGAGACCACGCCTTTCTAAAATAGTCTTCCAATCAGATTATCTCATTACTGTTGCCACTCATTTTACAGCCATTCCCCACTCAGAAAGGATCTTGGTAAATTAGCATGTGGCCAATGATGTTAAGTATGCAAATATTTGACGTTATCCTATGCACTTGCATTGTTCTTGCGATATTATCTGTGGACACCGGTTGTTGTCTCATTTCCAACAGCGATAAACAGAGTAGCTACTGTGTCACAACTTCACTAGCACTAACAGTGACATATCAGCAAGCAATATTATTGTCTCGATTTTGATTTCATGTGCAAAATGACATTTGAGGAACTAAGTGGGGATTATTCTGCAGAAAGGTAAACTACTTTAAAGCGCTTTTGTCAATGCCAGTGCAATTTGCAAATGACTCTCTTTACACTTTAACTTGGCAAGCAATGCATGCATTAACATTTCAAAAATAATGCTGAAAACTTCAGTGTATTTTTATTCAGATATTTAACTTCTGTAACGTTATCTAAGTAATTTGACAACAATGCTACGACTTGGTTAGTTAACTAGCTAGGTAGCTTGGCTTGGTTGAAGTATTTGCAGTATTCGAATATGTAACGCCAGCTTTTCTGTTGAGCTCACGAGACGCGTTCCGGTCAGCCAATCTGCAGTTAGCCTAACACTGTAACGCCGGTGTCAGGTAATTTTAGGGAAACACTTTTGACCTGAATTTAAAACTTCAGTGTAACGTTAATTGACTATCTTTGTACTCATCATACAATAGGAGTTTGGTCAATTATGGAGTGACATGCACCGAAAAACAAACGCGATTTCAGAGTTTGAACTTGCAAATCAGTCAGTTGGACTCGCAGCTAGGTCAAGGTACATAACTACCTACGCTAGCTAGCTAGCTAACGTTAATCCTAGTAAGTACACGATAGCCAGCTCCTGCGCTTGGCAGTAACGTTGGTCTGCCAGGTCAGATAGACTAGCCCTGGCATACCCTCCTTTTCAATAATTTGAGCTTTGCCCATGCATATGTGAAAGTTGATGTGAGTTTGATGTTAGTTTTAATAATACACTATTTTCTCTGTTTTAGGATGGATACAGTGGCAAAAGCATTGGAAGAGGTTCTCTCATTGGCATTACCCCAAGGATGCATAACAGTAGGGGTCTATGAAGCAGCAAAATCATTGAATGTGTAAGTAGGCTACACTTTAAAACCAATGAAAGTTCAAAGTTCCAATGATGTAGTTTTTGTCTATGCATGCTTGTTTAGAATGTCTGCATTTCATGTTCTGTTACTGTGTTACTAACCACATATCTGTTACTTTCATCATTAGAGATCCAGATAATGTGGTTCTGTGCATCCTGGCAACAGATGACGAGGATGTAAAGGACGTGGCCCTTCAGATCCACTTCACCCTGATCCAGGCATTCTGCTGTGAGAATGACATCAGCATCCTGCGAGTTAACAACACCAGGCGTCTGGCAGAGATCCTCGGCGGAGGGACACAGGGGGGAGAGCCCATGGATCTGCACTGTGTCCTGGTCACTGTAAGTATCTATTTCCACTTTATTCACCTCATATTCACTCAAAAATTATAACTTTCAAACACGAACAGGTGCTAAAAATGGCTCAAAAGTTATTTTCTTTTACTGGTGCACATGAGACACTCTCTCTGGACATGCCAGAACATTCCCACACCCACTAATTACTCATTCCTTGTGTCCTGTAACCGAACAACTCAGTCTTGTCACTAATGACTTCTGTGGAATTTTCATTGAGGGAAATAACTTGAATTGCTCATCGTCTTGAAACTCCCAGGTGTCTATCTATTTTATTGCAGGCCATAAAATCAGGCATTAGGATACTTATGCAACTATTGACTCTCTATTTTTATCTTGTCTTTGCAGAGCCCACACTCCTCCTCCTGGAAAGACCCAGCCCTGAGCAAAGTGAACCGCTTCTGCAGGGAGAGCCGGTGCATGGACCAGTGGGTACCCATCATTAACCTCCCTGAGCGATGAAGGGTCCCCCTAACAGCAAGACCTGCAAAGGACTCTCTCTGTACGCGAGTAGAGTGATCCCTGATGGACACACTACCCTGGGAAAATTCCTGATGGAGGAAAAAGAAGACAAACAACCACAAAATAAAGCATTTTGAGAAGAAAAAAAGAAGATCAGATCCAGCCATCTAGATGGGATACAAAAGGGGGTAGATTTCCACTGGGACTGGTGGAGTTGAACTCTCAGCTATGGCAGTCAGGGCGAGATGACAAGGCACTTTTTATGTTCAGCCACGAGACCGAAACCGACGTCTGTGCTTTTTAACGGAAGATGGACACACTATACAGAAGGATAAAATCATGTATGGCAGAGCACTTCATCTTGTGGGGACTTAAAAGATTGAGAGAAACAAAAAGATGAGCTCTTTTGTAGGCACTGTTGTTAAGACAACCAAGGCCTATCTCTTTGCCGAAACAGAGCACTTGTAGAAACACTGGACTTGTTGTATTTTTTTATTCACAATGTTGATGTTGTCTTTACTATTATTGTTATATAATTATTTAAAAAGGGAAGGGCTAAATATCCAATGAACAGTGAATATACTATGCATTCAGTCAGTGTTTCCATTGCCAACAGTTTTTTACACAAGTGAATAGTTTTTTTTACAGTTAAGTTATTTCTTATGATATTTAAATGTATTTATGTTTACAATTTTTTTACCATTATCTCTCTGCAATTGTCTGTAAAGACACAGGTGTATTATTGTCGTCAATAAAAAGTATTTTTGGAGCCAGAACTTGATGGTCCTCATTCATTTTTTTTCTTCATTTCTGGAAATGTAACATAGCTAGTTGAGCTTTGACCCCTCTGACAGTTGTATAGGGAATCACGTGTGGATCATGGAGGTCACGCTGGCCTCTATGGACTCAGTGACATCTTCATCCCTGGGTGACAATAGCCCCCCTCCACTCCACGCTTTGTTCTGCTTGGGTCAGCAAGGCCGTGCTCATTCATCCGAACGGTTTTCACCCGTCCTGAGTTCAGCCCATGATTGAGCTGAGTGCCCTTTCTGCATACCTCTTTGAATGCATTACGTCTGCCTGCCGCCTCATTTGGAAATGTACTGCACGCACATTTGCAGCACATTTGACAATCCGGGTTTCTGCTCGGTACACATGCTTTGATTTTTCACTTGCATGCAAAACTAGCTATTGAACTAGACAATAGTGAGTGCTCAGGTGAATAAAGGTAGAATGGAAAAAGGAACACGGCTTCAACTAATAGTGTATGGCCAGTTGTGACATATTACATAAAATGCAACATATTACAAAACCTCTGCTGGGGTAGGTAATAGTGTAAACTCATGCAAAAGTAAGGCTTTTTGAGCCGGTTAGTCTTTCACAGGGAAGGTGTGTTAGAGAACACATGACTGGAAGTCTTTGTAAAGCTTTGTAAGGGAGAATGCAGTGGGTGCAGATTGTGTAAACCACCCACTCCTTCCTCCACTTGCTATTGAGTGACATGCTCACATGTGACGCTGGCGTCGAGTGTGGATGATGTCAGAGCTCATGTAAGGCAGGCTTACCCCCGTTTCATTATGATCACGAGAAGAGCTTGTCACCTTTGCAGAACAAAACCCAGTTTCTTCCCACATGAGGAGAAGGATCTTTTGCTGTTGTTGTGTGTTCATTGTAAATGGCTTTAAGAACCTTTTGGAATACTGTTAAAAAAATGTAAAACCTCTAGATATATCCATAGCTCATTGATTTTGTATTTTTTTTATATAGTTATATTTTTGTAGCACAAAATAAAAATAAGTTGTTTTAAGTGGATTCTATTATATTTTATTAATAATATTGTATATTATATAGTAATAACACTGGATTGGGTAGACCTTCCCGACCGCACTGTGTTGAAGGTTACCATGATGTAACTTAGGCGTGTGACCGACCGGTGGAGAATTCTAACACTGATGTCATGTGGTATTGTGTTGGTGTAGGGGGAAAGGTTATTTTTTATTATATATAATTAGGGTAGGGTTGATGTAAGTGTTATGTTGGTACTGGAGGTGTTCAAGCAAGGGATTTGACAATCCCCAGGCTTTAGTATCTACCCAACCTGCTCCTACCCCTGTGCATTCAGGTTATCACAATCAACACACATTTTAGAAGGTTGTATAAGGCAATAAAGACTCGGGTGATGACAGATTTCATAATAATCAGACTCATATTTTTCACTCAATGTATCTGGGGGGAAGGGGGAGGAATCTTGAGACAATGTTTTACATCTACAGGACACTCAACGTGTTACACTTACTCAACAGAGAACACTACTAATACAATAATAACAGTGTAGACCTCTATAGGAAAATAACAAACCAAACACAAAAGTTGAATAACTTGTGTAACAACAGTGTTATAATACCATGAGGGTGCACTGGTTGGTAGTAGCCAGTAGATTAGATGCCATGGTTGGCACGGTCCACTGCACTGCTGAATAGGTGAGTGAGTGGCTCGGTCTAACCGAGGTGGCTGTGCGGGGGGGGGACTGCCAACAGTGCAGAGATTGGATCGACACTGCCCCGCCCCTCCCCTCATCAGCACATTCCAACACACTGACACTGTAACTGCCAAGCTTTCACAGCGGGAGGCCCACGGTCAGTCGGCCTGCCAGGCCGTAGCAATGTGCACACCAGGGTCGCCCTGGAACACAATGATATTGTGCTCACCAGGATTACACTGTGTGCTTCATGGCTGATACGTCTGCTTAGAGCTGATATCAATACACTGCTACTGTGCAGCCAGGCTTGTGCAGGACACTGTGCTATAAGGCTTCCACTGTGAGATGGTAAAACTGTGCCTTGCTTTCCCAGCTGCAAGAGGGAACATTAGCTAAGATGTCTCTTTCAGTTACGATCCAAAATTGTCCTCATAGTGAAAAAAAAACATGTTTACCCACCAGCTGCCCAAAGATAAGGACAGAAAATCAAGGGCAACAAGCTTCAGGCTATGCTGACAAATCCCCAAAATAGCTCCTCCTCTCTCGGAGAGCGGAAACAAGGGTTTCGTTACCTTCTATGTTTAGCTCTCTCCTGTTCACTGGGCCCAGACGGCCATAGGCCAAGGCCTATTCTATTCTCTCCATGGTGAGGTCTAAATACATGTCCGCTAGAACCCACGTAATGAGAGGAAGCAAGGCTAGACCATAGATAACGTGCAGTAGCTCTCTTTAGGGCACATGGCTGGAGCTGAACCAAACTGCTGAGTGGGTGGGAGTCCTATGGACGAGCTTGGTCTGCATCCCCTTTGAATTTGTTCGTTATTCCCTTCTGATCAGTGACATTGGATGCTACATTTTAATATCATGCTTTCTGAGATTCATTGTTAGATTATCTTAACGTGATGGGCACAATGTACTCTTGCACATGAGGTAGTACACATCATCAGACTAACAATGAAAAAATACTTCCGTGAGGGAAGCTAGCATGTTACGCGAGAAAGTAACAAAGAGGACGACTTAAAAGAAGCAGAGGAGACAAAACAAGGTGCAATAATAAAACCATGTTTAATAACAGTAGGAACGACTGTACTACGGCAGAGAGAGAACAAAGCCACATACGGATGTCTTTAATCCACCAGATTCACAAGGGTCACATAAGAGTCTCCCAAATGTACATTAAGGCCATTTCTGGGATGCTGGTTGAATCAGAATTATCTGGTGATTACATTTACATTTAAGTCATTTAGCAGACGCTCTTATCCAGAGCGACTTACAAATTGGTGCATTCACCTGGTGATGGCACACAAATTAACGGTAGCGTACTAAGTTTATGGCAATAAAACCCATTGTTAGAGAGAAACTTAGTCGAGATACACTTGTCATCGCTGAAGAATTCTTAATGGATTGCTGGGTTTCCTTGTCTCTGATTTCAAGACCTTTAATGAGGTACCTTTTAGAGGAGGGAGGCTAACACCAAAAATACAAACAGTAGCACCAAGTAAGTACAATCAGACATGTTTTCGTTTCCCTTTTACTAGTGACAAGGTGTAGACATAACGATGGCACGATTCAGTTAGAAATGACTGCAATTCAGCACAGAAAGATTCATCGTTCCCAAAAATAATTGTACTTTCCAGCCCATAGGTGCTAACCACACAGATACAGCTGGTTCGTTTCATCTAGATTTGTCACGGGGGACATGTTCCCAACAGCTGAACGACAGGACATACAGCACATTCTATTCTTTACTGTTCAACAGGACACTTATCTCTGGACTTTGGGGTCAGCCTTGAATGCATGATATAGTGCACGTGGTTGGAGTGAAAATCATTTGTTACCTTGTTAATTACAACCCACATGCCCAGCTGATGCATCTTCTATGGTCTCTCCCAACGGAATACTTGTACCTGAAACTCCTCTTTAAAATACCAAACTATACATTAATTATATGATCTCTATCATAAATAATACGTAAGGCGACTTGGCTCACAGTGTTAGGTTATGTAACACCTGGTTTAAATGGCTGGGAGGAGTGCTGTATACTAAGGTTGTCTAGGTGAATGACCTGCCTCAGAATTACATTGCAGTTTCCTATCGGACAATTGGCATTGAGTTGACATATGCTCTGCACTAACCAAACACTTCTGCTCTTTACATTAATAGAAGGCTCTGATTATGTCTACTTCCTCCATTGGTCACTGACAACCCAGGTGACTCCCTGCTAAACCAGGAAGTTATTAATAAACAGCATGAGTCAATGGGGAGAAGATAATAAAGTCAAATGTCCCAACCATGACTCCAAAGCCTGAAATACATTATATACGGTCATTGTAACACACATGACAGCAGATACGATTGAAGACAAATTACAGACTTGTTAAAGGGATGGATGGAAACCACGGCTAAATCCACTGAGCTAAATCAGACAGACACTAACAGTCAATGTCCCAACGTACACTACCATTCAAAAGTTTTTTTGTCCATTACAATAACATCAAATTGATCAGAAATACAGTGTAGACATTGTTAATGTTATAAATGACTATTGTGGCTGGAAACGGCTGATTTTTAATGGAATATCTACAGTTGAAGTCGTAAGTTTACATACACTTAGGTTGGAGTCATTAAAACTCGTTTTTCAACCACTCCACAAATTTCTTGTTAACAAACTATAGTTTTGGCAAGTTGGTTAGGACATCTACTTTGTGCATGACACAAGACATTTTTTCCAACAATTGTTTACCAACAGATTATTTCACTTATAATTCACTGTATCACAATTCCAGTGGGTCAGAAGTTTACATACACTAAGTTGACTGTGCCTTTAAACAGCTTGGAAAAATCCATAAAATTATGTCATGGCTTTAGAAGCTTCTGACAGGCAAATTGACATAATTTGAGTCAATTGGAGGTGTACCTATGGGTGTATGTCACGATCGTGTGGCGGATTAACGGACCAAAATGCAGCAGTTGGAAAATATGCCATCTTCTTTTATTTTAACACGAAGATGAACACGACACAAAAACACTTTACAAACTAACAAAATAACAAAACGACCGTGAAGCTACAAACGTTGTGCACATACAAACAGGCTACAAACGTTCTTACATAGACAATTACCCACAACCAATGAGAGCCTATGGCTACCCTAAATAAGGCTCCCAATCAGAGACAACCGAAATCAGCTGTCTCTAATTGGGAACTCATTCAGGTAACCATAGACTCTCCTAGATAACTAACCAACATAGACAACGCTAGACATCTACACTCAACACAAAACCATATACTACACCCCATAACCCCTTTACCAAATAAACACCCAAAACCAACAAAACATAAACATTCCCCATGTCACACCCTGACCTAACTAAAATAATAAAGAAAACAAAGAATAATAAGGCCAGGGCGTGACATAACCCCCCCCCTTGAGGCGCGAACTCCGGGCGCACCATACACAGTCTAGGGGAGGGTCTGGGTGGGCTCCCCTCCACGGTGGCGGCTCCGGCTCTGGTCGTAGTCCCCACGTCACCACAGTACCTAACCACCTCCTAGGCTTCCTCCAAACGACCCCCCTCCACATTAACCCCATTGCATTAAGGGGGAGTTCCGGACTAAGGGACAGCTCCGGACTAAGGACCAGTACCAGGGTAAGTGGCAGTACCAGGGTCAGGGGCAGTACCAGGATAAGGGGCAGTACCAGGGTAAGGGGCAGCACCAGGGTAAGGGGCAGCTCCAGGGTAAGGGGCAGCTCCGGACTGAGGGACTGCAGCTCCGGACTGAGGGACTGCAGCTCCGGACTGAGGGACGGCCCATGGCTGGCTGACAGATCTGGCTGCTCATGGCTGGCTAACGGATCTGGCTGCTCATGGCTGGCTAACTGATCTGGCTGCTCATGGCTGGCTGACGGATCTGGCTGCTCATGGCTGGCTGACGGATCTGGCTGCTCATGGCTGGCTGACGGATCTGGCTGCTCATGGCTAGCTGACGGATCTGGCTGCTCATGGCTAGCTGACGGATCTGGCTGCTCATGGCTAGCTGACGGATCTGGCTGCTCATGGCTAGCTGACGGATCTGGCTGCTCATGGCTAGCTGACGGATCTGGCTGCTCATGGCTAGCTGACGGATCTGGCTGCTCATGGCTAGCTGACGGATCTGGCTGCTCATGACTAGCTGACGGATCTGGCTGCTCATGGCTAGCTGACGGATCTGGCTGCTCATGGCTAGCTGACGGATCTGGCTGCTCATGGCTGGCTGACGGATCTGGCTGCTCATGGCTGGCTGACGGATCTGGCTGCTCATGGCTGGCTGGCGGCTCTGGCAGATCCTGTCTGGTTGGCGGCTCTGGCAGATCCTGTCTGGTTGGCGGCTCTGGCAGATCCTGTCTGGTTGGCGGCTCTGGCAGATCCTGTCTGGTTGGCGGCTCTGGCAGATCCTGTCTGACGGACGGCTCTAGTGGCTCCTGTCTGGCTGGCGACTCTAGCGGCTCCTGTCTGGCGGACGGCTCAGTGGGCTCATGGCAGACGGGCGGCTTTGCAGGCTCATGGCAGACGGGCGGCTTTGCAGGCTCATGGCAGACGGGCGGCTTTGCAGGCTCATTGCAGACGGATGGCTCAGATGGCGCTGGGGAGACGGATGGCTCAGATGGCGCTGGGGAGACGGATGGCTCAGATGGCGCTGGGGAGACGGATGGCTCAGATGGCGCTGGGGAGACGAGCAGTTCAGTCAATGCTGTGCAGACGGCAGACTTCTGCCGGCTGAGGCGCACTGTAGGCCTGGTGCGTGGTGCCGGGACTGGTGGCACCGGGCTGGGGACACGCATCTCAGGGCTAGTGCGGGGAGCAGCAACAGGACGCACAGGACTCTGGGGACACACAGGAGGCTTGGTGCGTGGTTTAGACACTGGTGGTAAAGGGCTGGAGACACGCACCATATAGCTAGTGCGTGGAGGAGGCACTGGTGGTACTGGGTTGGGGCGGGGAGGTGGCGCCGGAAATACCGGACCGTGCAGGCGTACTGGCTCCCTTGAACGCCGAGCCTGCCCAACCTTACCTGGTTCTCTGCTCCCCGTCGCCTGACCAGTGCGGGGAGGTGGAATAACCCGCACCGGCCTATGTAGGCGAACCGGGGACACCATGCGTAAGGCTGGTGCCATGTACGCCGGCCCGAGGAGACGCACTGGTGACCAGATGCGTTGGGCCGGCTTCATGACATATGGCTCAACGCTCAGTCTAGCCCGGCCGATACGTGGAGCTGCAATGTACCGAACCGGGCTATGCACGCGTACAGGAGACACCGTGCGCTCTACTGCGTAACACGGTGTCTGCCCGTACTCTCGCTCTCCACGGTAAGTACAGGGAGTAGGCGCAGGTTTCCTACCTGACTTCGCCACCCTCCCTTTAAGGCCCCCCCCAAGAAATTTTTGGGGTGTACTCACGGGTCTCCAGCCTTGTCTCCGTGCTGCCTCCTCATATCGCCTCCTCTCGGCTTTCGCTGCCTCCATCTCTTCACGAGGGAGGCGATATTCTCCAGGTTGTGCCCATGGATCTTCTTCCAATTCCTCCTCCCAACTCCAGAGATCCTGTGTAGGTATGTCCTGTTGCCGCCTTCCATGCCGCTTGGTCCTATGGTGGGTAATTCTGTCACGATCGTGTGGCGGATTAACGGACCAAAATGCAGCAGTTGGAAAATATGCCATCTTCTTTTATTTTAACACGAAGATGAACACGACACAAAAACACTTTACAAACTAACAAAATAACAAAACGACCGTGAAGCTACAAACGTTGTGCACATACAAACAGGCTACAAACGTTCTTACATAGACAATTACCCACAACCAATGAGAGCCTATGGCTACCCTAAATAAGGCTCCCAATCAGAGACAACCGAAATCAGCTGTCTCTAATTGGGAACTCATTCAGGTAACCATAGACTCTCCTAGATAACTAACCAACATAGACAACGCTAGACATCTACACTCAACACAAAACCATATACTACACCCCATAACCCCTTTACCAAATAAACACCCAAAACCAACAAAACATAAACATTCCCCATGTCACACCCTGACCTAACTAAAATAATAAAGAAAACAAAGAATAATAAGGCCAGGGCGTGACAGTGTATTTCAAGGCCTACCTTCAAAATCAGTGCCTCTTTGCTTGGCATCATGGGAAAATTTAAAGAAATCAGCCAAGACCTCCACAAAAAATTGTAGACCTCCACAAGTCAGGTTCATCCTTGGGAGCAATTTCCAAATCGCCTGAAGGTACCACGTTCATCTGTACAAACAATAGTACGCAAGTATAAACACCATGCTGTGCACCGGGGCCTCCCACTCCTCTTTCTATTCTGGTTAGAGCCAGTTTGCTCTGTTCTGTGAAGGGAGTAGTACACAGCGTTGTACAAGATCTTCAGTTTCTTGGCAATTTCTCGCATGTAATAGCCTTCATTTCTCAGAACAAGAATAGACTGACGAGTTTCAGATGAACGTTCTTTGTTTCTGGCCATTTTGAGCCTATAATCAAACCCACAAATGCTGATGCTCCAGATACTCAACTAGTCTAAAGAAGTCCAGATTATTTGCTTCTTTAATCAAAACAAGAGTTTTCAGCTGTGCTAACATAATTGCAAAAGGGTTTTCTAATGATCAATTAGCCTTTTAAAATGATACACTTGGATTAGCTAACACAACGTGCCATTGGAACACAGGAGTGATGGTTGCTGATAATGGGCCTCTGTACGCCTATGTAGATATTCCATAAAAAATCTGCCGTTTCCAGCTACAATGGTCATTTACAACATTAACAATGTCTCCACTGTATTTCAGATCAATTTGATGTTATTTTAATGGACTATTTCTAAGTGACCCCAAATTTTTGAATGGTAGTGTATATTCTAACCGTTTACTGTATGTTATGTAGGTAACTATGGCAAGTTCAAATTGAGTGATAAAATACAGCATTTTCATTAAAGGGTAACGTTACAGGCTTTAAGGCAAGGTCGATGGATGAGTAGTGGTTTTAGATCACAATTCTCCCCGGATAATAAAATACAGGCAACATTAAGAAGCAAACAGATAAATAAAAAGGCCTTCACTACAATATAGCGCAGGGCTTTTTGTCCTTGAAGGGGTTCTCTGAGGCAGGGATGCCCATGAGCAGAGGGTCGTACTTGGCGTGTTCGCCACAGTAGTGCATGAGGTCCGCCGAGGCCTTGGATACCTACAGGACAGAGAGACATGAGAGTGTGAATGGGAGGGTTTCTGCTGACACAGGAGTCTCACTCATACACACATGCACACCCATCCCAGAAGCACGCGCAGACACTCACTGACAACAGATCATCCTTAGCTGCAAGTTGGTGTCCATTTAGGGAGACATTTAGGTAAGGACCAGAAAACGTACTTAATTGTTACTCAACACTGCTTTCTACTCAGTCTAACTTTCAGCATACCATACCTTTATCCTCTCAATACTGGCCTCTATCATCAGCTGTTGTACTGTCCTTCTGGCTTGGGCTATGTTGTTAGAGCTTGGCATCGTCGATGACATCTTGGCCTCCACACCACTATATGCATTAAGTATAACAAAAGTGCCTCATGGAATAGATTGTTTAATGAAAGAACACAAATATGGCAAAAGTACAGCAAATATATAGACAAATTGGACGACACTTACCTAGTCAAAGACTTGAAATCGAACCTTATTGAATCTTGGGAGAAAAACCTGCAAAAAAAACAAACAAACAGATTAAGGGCTCTTTTCAATCTGTATGGCTGAAGCATGACAGATTGCACGATAGGAATGTAAAGGTAATTTCCGCTTGAATCGACGTATGCAGCGTTTACCCTGAACACGGGAACATTGCCTTTAAATTTCAATTGGGCTTTAGTGCTGGACCTCTGCAATATGGATTGAATAGGGCCCTAAATCAACCTGCAATCATTTCATTAAAAGCATGACCACTCTCTTTAAAGCAAGCATTGGGACAGAATATTCCCCCCCTACATCTTGCCCCAGACATGCATCCTACTATCTGACGGTAAAGACCCAACACATCTTTGACACATGAGAAGCAGTTATGACACTTTGTCAACCGCTTGAAAAATCACCGTACGGTAGAGCATGTCATAACAAAGCAATCATATGTCAAAGAAGGGACCATAACAGTAAACAAATAATAGAACGAAAGAGCACAGTGAGATGGTGGCTTTTGTAGAGGACGGTTACTGTTGTGTCAACAAAGCGTGATGTCAATCAGTTCTCCATTATGTCTTTGCATGATATAACCATGTTTTTAGTGGTAGGAGAGACATTAAAGAGGCACTGCAGCTGTATGCAACAAGGCTAAACATGAGGGTTAATGGCTTCTGCTCACACACTTTCTCGTCTTAGGCTTTTCCCCATAAATAACATCACAAGGGCTTCCTCATAGTGCACAGAGACACACGACGCCAGAGTCGGTAGTACAAACAGTTAAGACAAACATACACGCACACATCCGAGCCTTGAGCAGCTGCCCCAAAGTAAGGTGGTGGAAACTGCCAAACTGAGCAAAAAGATAACCCTTTACATAAGAGAAGGTAGTTTAAGTGAACCAAAGTAGAGCAGCGGGTCTAAAGTAGAGAGTATAGTCCTGAGTGGTCGTGAACAGTGGGGTGAAGTTCACAGTTGGTTGGAGGAGACATTCTCTCTGAGCTATAATTCCACTTCCTGATAATCATTTACAGGGACGATGGGAACATGCCTGGACACATCCTCTACTCGGTTTCCTGGGATCTCTGGTTTCGGTGTCTTTTTCACTCCCTCCCTCCCTCCCTCCCTCCCTCCCTCCCTCCCTCCCTCCCTCCCACACACACACCACACTTTATCTTTTACTGCCAGAGACAGGAAACCTTTCGTCAGAATATATTGTGTAATAAACCGAAACATCACATGTGCAATAAAGAAGCCCGCATAAATGGACCGCTACTTCCATTAAAAAAAAGGTCTGCCTCATTCCAAATGCCCTATAAGCTGAGACCATTGGTGTTACTCAAATCCTCAACCAAGCCAATCCGCATCCAATGTTAACAGTCCTACAGTATGTTCATATTCCAAACACAGTCGAGGAATTACTGCAGACTGAAATGTAAGAACTAATGTCTGCAATCAGTGCAGTCTTCAGAATGTCATAGGAGAGTTTGTAAAGAAATGCTTAGAATAAGTAAAGGATTTGAATGCAAATACACACAACTTAACAATCAAAATACAAAAGTGTGCACAGGGCCAGAGCTGGGAGTCAAGCTCTCCTGTTCCTCCATTGGTTAGAGTGATTGGGTAGTTCTGTTTGACCCCTGTGCCCAACAGGATGTGGTCCCTTCTGAAGGCTTTGATGCTACAACAGGAGTCCACTGTATCTCTCTTAGTGTCCAGGAAGGAGGGAGGTCTCTTGTTTCCTGGCCTGACTGATTAAAGCATGACGCTCCAGAGGAAAAATAGCTCATTGGAAAAAGCGGGAGACAATAATGATAGAGCTTCAAAGCTTTGTTGCTGCAATTAATATGTCAGATACTTTCAATTACTTTCTTGATTTAGCTTTCCGTGTACAATACAACTAATGTAAAAGTCAGTGCCACAAGTTCAATCTCTGCCAACCCTGCATGCCAGTGAAGCTAAATCAATCTCAAACAACAAAAAAACAATGCCGTTTTGTTTCTTATTAACTCTTCCGGAGACTCTTCTGCCCGAAAGTTGTGAAGGGTAAAAACTCCCTTTTCCCACCTAATGTTTTTGGTGGGTCATTTCCTGGTGTTTAACTGACATAACGACACAAGCTAACAGAGCTGAACACTCAATGACCTGAGGAAAAAAGTATGTTACATCCTCCTTGGACAAAAGTGTGATAACATATTTTTACATATTCTGGTAATAAATGACTAGCTCTTCCTTGTAAAAATCAATGACTCCAGCATCCTTGGTCCCCTTAGAAACCATGATGAGAGATTCATTGTGTAATATTCAGAGCAGGGCAAATACTGCCACAATGAAAAGAGCAACTTGTTCACAGTCAACAAGTTAAAGAACACCGTTAGGGTATCACTGGCGAAAGTAAAGACCCCTCCTGGAAGCAGTAAACAGCGACCAGATATTTATTTCCTGTTCTTTGAAAGAAGGAAATGTAGGCCAGAGCAGTTTAGCTAATTGTGTTCTGCTGTTCCTAAAGGAAGACAGTGCTTGCATTACCTAGGTCGAACAGGGTTCTGCTGATTCTGATAGAGCTGCAGTCAGTTGATGTTGGCTGTCACTTGGCAATATTTAAATTCAACCTGAAACTCGTAGAAGTTCACAGTGCATGCTTACAAAGAACATAATATGGTATACAGGACCAGCTTACCAAATGACTGTGTGTAGCAGAGGTAAGCTGGTCTTGGATACTGCGATGGTACCTGAATTAACTGTCGCCCCCGAACCATAGAAACTCTTCTGTGGCTTCGAAAGACCAGTTCAACCAGCCTGTAGTGAAAGGGAGTTTTCAGACCTGCCCAAGTGAGTCAGGTTGGCAAGCCTCTAATCTGACGCCAACCAACACCACCACCATCCTAATTGACTTTGGGAGGGCACCCCCATCCCCCTGCAGTAACTCCAAGGCATGGGGCCACACAGGCTTCATCATACAGTAGTTCTATCACCTAGGATCAGAGAGAGGACCACCCCATAACATAGCCCACCCCATCGTCCCCTCAACACCACCCTCTAGCCCTCATATGTAAACCTCAACAGGACCACCAACAGCACGGAATAGAGCAGGGCCACTACTCTACTGTACCTTACACATACTCACCCACACACATGCTATTAATTAACATTACATTCCAAGCACAATGCTTGGGAGTCCTTGTGAGTCACTAGAAAGAATAGAGTTGGCTCTGAATAGGATCTGTAGCTCAGTTGATAGAGCATGGCGCTTGCAACCCCACAATAGTGGGTTTGATTCCCGGGAACAACCTTATGTAGCATGCATGACTAAGTCACTTTGGATAAAAGCATCTGCTAAATTACTTATATTATATTCAGTATATTACTTGACACCTCTGACAATATGTGTGCAGCTGTACAGCTTTGCCTGAAGCCAGGACTTATAAACAAACATTTTTGCAGGAGTTTTTTTAATCATTTAACGTCATCATGATTATATCTATAGAAGGCTATGGCTTATTGAAATGTGTTAATTTAAGTTGTCTATAGACATCGTGTGAGGCTATGGGCGTCTGCCAAAAAAGTGGTGACGCCAAAGTTTCCTCTTTTGCATGGAAACAGTGTAAAGGCGCGATATTTGGAGTCTAGACAGAAGTCTGTCTCTTTGAACTTTTGTGAGTTCAAAGCCCTGGGCTGCGAGCCAAAATCGGTCTCTCCCTCACACACACAGGGAGTTTTTCAATATGCATATTACCGTGCTCCGAACACGCACATTGGAGCACAGGAGGGTCGGAGTATGAGTCCAAATCAAACTATGCGAAACGGAGCACCTAACCTGCTACGTAAATTCTCCTAAACTGCTACGAAAAGTCAAATCTGACAAAAGCTGTATCCCATCTAGTCAAAACCCATTATTTTTGCTCAAGCTCAATAAAATAAACTCACAGCTCATATGTTGCCTTACTACAACATTTGATACGTTAATAAATATATACTGTGTTAATTTTGGCATGTTTACCTCCCTACAATTCCCTTACTATGGGCTTGTGCATAGATCACAAGCTCATAGTAAGTCAGTAGGGCTAACTGGCTAGCAAGCAAGCCATGAAGAATTGACAGTTAGTCACCTACCTTGATAACATTATTTTAAGGTGATTTTTTTGCTGTTGGCTAGCTAGATTATTACGATTCACATATAGTAGGTTGTCGTTGGTGATGAAATATCACTTACTTACATTATAAAATACATTTTACCAAGACAAATATGATTATTCATGATCTGAATAGTTCAGTGGGGTCTTTCTCTAACATTAACATATACTCCAAAAAGTCGGATTTTGGAAACAAATACATTTACATTTTTGTAATTTAGCAGACGCTCTTATCCAGAGCGACCTAGTGCATTCATCTTAAGATAGCTAAGTGGGACAACCACATATCACAGTCATAGTAAGTACAAATTTCCTCAATAAAGTAGGTATCAGCAAAGTCAGGGGGGTCGTCTTCAAAGTTATTCCCGCAGGTCGCAAAAAGCAACATTTGCATGATGAGCTGAATTAAATCTAAAAAGCTTTGAAGATAAAAAAGAATGTCAATGCTCCGTTGACATTTCACAGAGACAAGCTTGTTTTTGTGAGAAGTCTTTGAGAAGAAGGATGACGAGTTCAACGGGAATATGAGCCTGTTAGGTAGTTAATTCTCGCACAGCATCCAGCCTAGCTGATGCGATGCTGTGCAATTTTTTCTTATTTTTTGCCACTTTTTTTCTCTGGCCTCCATTGATTTAGTCACACAAATTTTGGCCATCATACAAGGGTAAAACTCCAATCACTTTTGAACAGATTATGATAGAGACATGAGGTATGGACCATTCATTTTCTTAGAGGACTATCTACACATGGCAAAAGTATGTGGACACCCCTTCAAATTAGTGGATTCGGCTATTTCAGCTACACCCGTTGCTGACAGGTGTATAAACATTGAGCACACAGCCATGCAATCGACATAGACAAATATTGGCAGTAGATAGGGCTGTGGCGGTCATGAAATCTCTGTGATTGTCAAGCAAATAACTGTTAATTGACGGTAATTGACCATTAATTAACATAAACACATTTAGCATCTCCACGCATAGCCTACAAGCCAGTGATGCAAACCTGGAATAACTGCATTTTAAAAAGTCCATGTAATATAGCCTACACCATCACAATACATCCATTATTTATTTTAGACAGGTCTAAAGGTACATGATATGTAGTCTATTTCAGAAGAACAGAATAGCATACTCTGAGTTGTCCTTATGTTAGGCCCTGATCAAGCTATGCCATATGGCTGTGGGCTACACTAGTTCATTTAGCAGACAAGATTTGGCATTATTTCATATTATTTTATAGTATGCAGAATTCAATTGAACATAGCTGAGTAAAATGAACATAGCTGAGTAAAATATGAATTATATTTTCTCCAAATTATTTGAGGGAGTGCTGCGTGCAGCTACTCTGTGTTGAGGGGTTAACAAAGAAACATGTACTCCTATATGCTGAATTTAGAGATATTTATGTAACTTTAGTTGTGATACAAACATTGGGCTATATGTTTATATTTGTTATACATTCTAAGGCTGCATGATGCGACTCTAATGATGATTTGAAAAAAGTTGCATGAACGGCATGATCTCTGCTTTGTTTTTTTGGTGCAGGCTGTACACAATTCATCAGTCTCTCATTCACAATTTGACAAGCACTTGATAATGCATCGAATTTCCCAGCAGCATCCCCTTTGTGTGGCCGTAACGCCCCCTAAATAAATCCATGCCTTTTGCGGCCAGCGGCCGTTGTGCCCTTGGGCTGAATATAATAATTAGAATTCCCTTCTCAAGCTGCGTGCTACGAAGCACCTCTCACTCACATGACTATCCATCATGTGATCAGGTCTTTCTCACAGGCTGCAAGTGAAGAGACACATCGAGGATGCAACTGCAAGCTTCCTTATCCAATTCCAAGGCGCATGAAGATATTGGAAGAACTGTCCACATTTACTTTTCGTCAGCCAACAAGATGAGTGGGCCTAACAAACAGCAAAAGCACTAGCCTATGTCAATCTACTATCCCCCATTGTACAAAAGTTGACCTACTCTATTCTGTGCAAGAAATAAATATTCCAAGCATAGTCTGGGACAGTTGTGGGTATAAGCGCAAATGTTCCATTAGCAAGAAAACACCATTCTCAAAAGTGACCTCAAATGCGATTATGCATGTAATGCTTTTATTATGAAGGTGCATTTTAATGTTTATTTTTTATTTTTATGAAAATTATCTTCCCCAAACTTGAAACTCACTGTTGCGGATTAATGTGCTTAATTTTGCGAAGTTATTTGGCCATTTTAGTTGTAATACAAACCTATGGGCTAGGCTACATGAGGTGTGCGACTATGATTTATTTTTTTATCGCAGAAAAAAGGCATGTACTCTTTCTTGCCTTAAACTGGGCATCATTCACAAGTGATAATATATCATTCACAAGTGATAAGCTAATATTGTCACCCATCAGACTATTCTTGATTTAATCTTCTTTGCATATAAGAAATTATATACAGTACCAGTCAAAGTTTGGACACACAAATTCAAGGGTTTTTCTTTATTTTTTTACTATTTCCTACACTGTAGAATAATAGTGAAGACATCAAAACTATGAAATATCACGTATGGAATCATGTAGTAACCAAAAAAGTGTTTTTAGATTCTTCGAAGTAGCAAGCATTTGCCTTGATGACAGCTTTGCACACTCTTGGCATTCTCTCAACCAGCTTCATGAGGAATGCTGTCTTGAAAGAGTTCCTACATATGCTGAGCACTTGCTGGCTGCTTTTCCTTCACTCTTTGGTCCAACTCATCCCAAACCATGTCAATTGGGTTGAGGTCAGGTGATTGTGGAGGCCAGGTCATCTGATGCAGCACTCCATCACTCTCCTTCTTTGTCAAATAGCCCTTACACAGCTTGGAGGTGTGTTTTGGGTCATTGTCCTCTTGAAAAACAAACAATAGACCCACTAAGCGTAAACCAGATGGGATGGCTTATCGCTGCAGAATGCTGTGGTAGCCATGTTGGTTAAGTGTGCCTTGAATTCTAAATAAATCACAGACAGTGTCACCAGCAAAGCACCCGCACACCATCACACCACCTCCTCCAAGCTTCATGGTGGGAACCACACATGCAGAGATCATCCGTTCACCTACTCTGCGTCTCACAAAGACAAAAGAACCAAACATCTCAAATTTGGACTCATCAGACTTAAGGACAGATTTCCACCGGTCTAATGTCCATTGATCGTGTTTCTTGGCCCAAGCAAGTTTCCTCTTCTTATTGGTGTCCATTAGTAGTGTTTTCTTTCCAGCAATTCAACCATGAAGGCCTGATTCACACAGTCTCTTCTGAACAGTTGATTTTGAGATGTCTGTTACTTGAACTCTGCGAGGAGCAATCTGAGGTGCAGTTAATTACTGATTTCTGAGGCTGGTAACTAATGAACTTATCCTCTACAGTAGAGGTAACTCTGGGTCTTCCTTTCCTGTGGCGGTCCTCATGAGAGCAAGTTTCATCATAGCTCTTGATGGTTTTTGCGATAGCACTTTCAAAGTTCTTGACATTGTCCGTATTGACTGACCATCATGTCTTAAAGTAATAATGGACTGTTGTTTCTCTTTGCTTATTTGAGCTGTTCTTGCCATAATATGGACTTGGTCTTTTACCAAATAGGACTATCTTCTGTATACCACCCCTACCTTGTCACAACACAAATGATTGGCTCAAACGCATTAAGAAAAAAATCCAAAAATGTACTTTTAACAAAGCACACTTGAGAGAATGCCAAGAGTGTGCAAAGCTGTCATCAAGGAAAAGGGTGAGAAACACCTTCAGTTTCACTCTACAGATGTAAGATCTGAATTTGATCCCCCTGTTGCAGGAGAACTTTCCTGCAATGCAGGACATTTAAAACAGGTACTGTACTTGAGATTTAAAAAGGCTTCTGAAGTTTATAATTTCCTATTTGAAATTTCAAACTTGATTTTCCCTTACTAAAAATGTATCAACCCCTACAAAAATTGTAATTAATGCTAATCCACATAATAATTCACATTTCCTGTTGCTGCAGTATTTTTTTCCTGCTGTAGCAAGTTTGTCTCAAATTAAGATCCTACAGCTGTATGTTTGCTGCAGGAGTTCCCTTGTCTGCAGGCGAAAAGCTAAAAGTAGCTGTTCACACCATTCGAGCCGTGCTCTTTCGCCAGTATGAGCATTTTCCAGCTGAGTCTGTGAATAAAATAAAATCGTTTTCTCCTACAACACCATCATTGTGGCTAATAGAAGATCAGCCACGCTGGCAATCACTCGTTTACAGTAAACACTTCGTTGTGTTCACTTCGTTACCCAGTTTATCGAACGCCATAAAAGACCATTGGTTTTGCTGAGTAAAGTAGGATAGTTTGACGAGTCGATGAGAGAGAAACAGAAAAGCTGCTGATGGTAGGGGCTTGTGTTTGTTGAAGTGTGAGAAACATTGAGGCACTGAGGAGCTAGAGAAGATGACATCATTCCATTCCCACCAGAAAAACTGCTCAGAGTTGTTCGGCCTTTAGCTTGCCAAGCAACTGTTGTCATGCACACTGGTTGGGACTGCACTGGTCCAGTCTTTCTGTTGGATACCTTTTGTAACCTAGGCCAATCGAATAGCTTGGAAAACTCGAACAGTAGTCTGTGGATGTTAAAAATAGAAAGATTAGATCATGCAGACAACTCACAAGGTTTCAGTGTTTGGAAGAATGTAGTGCAGTGAGAGTTCAGTCACTTTATAAACCTAGTGGTTATTTGAGCTGTACCATTAGTAGGTTCACAGAAAAAAAGCTGCAGGGGTGAGACATAGGGGACGTCAGTTCTGGGGTAAAAGATGAGGAAAAAGTGCACCACCCAAAGAAGAGGGCATGGTTCCAGAGATAACTTAGCTTGGGTGACCCCACCCAGTCTGGTATTAGCATTGGTGGCAAATGAGAGTCGAAAGTAATCATTAAGTAAGGGGCCTGTGTTATTGGTATAACCACCCCAAGACCGTGTTAGCCTGCTGACCTTAAGTCTTGATATTATCTCTGGAAGCTACAGTAACACCACAAGTATTCAGGTCTCAGACCAGGTTGCTCGTCATGCATAGCTAATGCCAGTGAACTACCTCCACCGACTATGGAAGATAACTTGATATATTTCTGTTTCACACATAAAAGACACTTGTCCAGTACTGTACTCATACAGTAATTTCCTTGTCCACACATACCTCCAGACATACATGCACACAGGCGCTCTTTATTGAAAACGGTCCTGTTGCTTTTAGAGGTTTCACCCAATGCTCAGTAAGCTCTGGTCCAGCAGCACAACACAGCTCTGTCTAGACAGCTGACTCTAGACTGAACTCATTTCAGAAGAATCCACAAATCCCAAATTCCCATGTAATTACTTTAGGCTCATTTCTGCCCCATGCACTCTTCAACCCATGTTGAGTCTTTACTGACAGAGCAGCCATAAAAGTGTCCTCTAGAGATAGAATGCACGCCTTTGGGAAGAAATGTTATCCTGTTAGCTGGACTATTTCTGCATTCAACATCATTGTCGTAGAATGTTTGGCATCAAAATGTCTCGTAGGCGAATAAATCAAATCAAATTTTCTTTTTCACATGTGCTGAATACAAAACGTGTAGTACAAGCAATTTTTCTATCTGTGTTAAAACAGGACCGCGATGATCAAATGCTTAAATACATTTACAGAACTTGCATATCTTAAAACAACTTTTGCAAAACTTTAAATACAAATGTCATCAGTGAATACAAAATTCACTGCTAAGTGTTTTGTTCACAGAATTGAATACGTTGTTTCCCTCAGAAGAGAAATGTGTGCAATTGTGTTCACTGTTTCCGACAATCAGTACTTTTAAGTAACTTTAGGTAACTCATAAGACATCATCCTCGATACTAACCACGTTTTCATCCACAGTTTTATGCCAGTTAAGTCATACCGACAAAACAATAATAGCTATGACGGAAACAGGAAGCTTCTGTACAATTTTACAAATGCCGACAAGCTGACTTCGGTCGTTAGTCGAACTTTGTTTCCTCCGACACATTGGTGCGGGCTAGCTTTCAGGTTAAGCGAGCAGTGTGTTAAGAAGCAGCGCAAATATTGATATCTCACGCGATGATATGGTGTGTGGTCCTCCCACTACGACTCAGGAAATCATGCAGTTTATTAGGCTACAATTAAATAACTGACGATGAACTTCAAAAAGTGAACGGTGATCTTGATGCTCCTTTCCAATAAATATTGAGAGTCTGATTCGGGTGACATAATGATCGATGCTTGACTGTCGTTTGATAAATAAACATATTATCTATAATAATCTCATCATGTAGACTAGCCTACCCACACAGCCTTTCTGTACTGTATCTGTGAGCTGTTGGCTAGAGCGCAGGTGTCAAGACCAGAGTGGGCACATTTACTAATAACACAACAGCTTTTGTGACAAAACAGTAGAGTTGAAAATGTGATGGAAACTCTACATGGCGGGATCTTGTGAACTCTGTTTAGAAAATCTAAAACATTGTTCCCCAAAAATGTACATGTTTGAGAAACTATAATGTTCTCATATGCAATGATACCAACAACCCATGATTGAGACTTTAGATTTTTATTCGGTACATTAAAACTAACACGAAAAACAACATTTTGTGTGCACTACGTCATCAGGCACTGATTTTTATTTGCAACAAGTCCGTTTGGTGGAAACACACCACTGGTGAGAAAATGTGCATCATTTATTTTCTTTACGCAGATTTAAGAATATTTGCAGGAAAATATGTCACCAATTGGATGGAAACCTAGCCATTATAGAGCTTTGTTTTGGTGTAGATTGAGGCCTATACATTCATATCAGTTGTTTTTCTCCATTGTATTCACCTTCCCTTATTTCTATTGTGGATTGTGTTTCTGTGCACCATTTGAAAGTCTTCAAAACAACGAGCAAACCAGCCTTTGTATTGAATGCATGTCATTGGATTGTTATGATACTGAGGGAAATAATCCTGCACACAATGTCCTTTAAAAAAAATATTTCATTTGATGTGTATGAAATTGTTTGTAATTTCAAGTTTGATCAGCATGATCTACTGACTGCAAAGAAAATGTATTCATCTACTGGGATTATTAAAAGCCAGACTTACTTTTTGTTTTGTCTGCTTAGACTCAAGAGAAAAGTATGGTTGCATTAATCTTTTGGCAGGCAGTCGTGTTCTTTTGACAAATCTATTTGCAATTTTGACTGTAAAATATAATTGTGATGAATGTATTAATGTTTTGGGAAGGCAACTACAATTAAAAAACACATTTACTGTTTGCAAACGGCCACAGAGTTTTGTGTCTTGTGAACTCTGTTTAGAAAATCTACAACATTGTTCCAAAAAATATACGCATTTGAGAAACTATAATGTTCTCATATGCAATGATACCAACAACCCATGATTGAGAGCCCACTCTGGACATTTGAGGTGTTTGAAGAGTATATTCTACAAATAATATGTCTAAAATGAGCATAATCAAAAAGGGTACTTTTGAGATATTTATATTTTGTATGTTGAATAAATGAACGTGTTTTTTTTCTCTTCAGAATCTAGAATCATACTTCATACTTGAGAGAAAACTATAACGATTATAACCAAGATGTTATCTGCATCATGTACGGTTCACAGATCACATGGTCTTACAGGAGACGTGTACAGTATACAGTTGAAGTCGGAAGTTTACATACACTTAGGTTGGAGTCATTAAAACTTGTTTTTCAACCACTCCACAAATGTCTTGTGAACAAACTATAGTTTTAGCAAGTCTTTTAGGATATCTACTTTGTGCATGACACAAGTAATTTTCCCAACAATTACAAACAGATTATTTCACTTATAATTCACTATATCACAATTCCAGTGGGTCAGAAGTTCACATACACTAAGTTGACTGTGCCTTTAAACAGCTTGGAAAATTACAGAAAATGATGTCATGGCTTTAGAAGCTTCTGACAGGCTAATTGACATAATTTGAGTCAATTGGAGGTATACCTGTGGATGTATTTCCAGGCCTACCTTCAAACTCAATGCTTCTTTGCTTGACATCATGGGAAAATCAAAAGAAATCAGCCAAGACCTCAGAAAAAAAATTGTAGACCTCCACAAGTCTGGTTCATCCTTGGGTGCAATTTCCAAACGCCTGAAAGTACCACGTTTGTCTGTACAAACAATAGTATGCAAGTATAAACACCATCGGATCACGCAGCCGTCATCTCGCTCAGGAAGGAGACGTGTTCTGTCTCCTAGAGATGAATGTACTTTGGTGCAAAAAGTGCAAATCAATCCCAGAACAACAGCAAAGGACCTTGTGAAGATGCTGGAGGAAACAGGTACAAAAGTATCTATATCCACAGTAAAACGAGTCCTATATCTCCATAACCTGAAAGGCCACTCAGCAAGGAAGAAGACACTACTCCAAAACCCCCATAAAAAAGCCAGACTACGGTTTGCAACTGCACATGGGGACAAAGATCGTACTTTTTGGAGAAATGTCCACTGGTCTGATGAAACAAAAATAGAACTGTTTGGCCATAATGACCATCGTTATGTTTGGAGAAAAAGGGGGAGGCTTGCAAGCCGAAGAACACCATCCCAACCGTCAAGCACAGGGGTGGCAGCATCATGTTGTGGATGTGCTTTGCTGCAGGAGGGACTGGTGCACTTCACAAAATAGATGGCATCAAGAGGAAGGAAAATTATGTGGATATTTTGAAGCAACATCTCAAGACATCAGTCAGAAAGTTAAAGCTTGGTCGCAAATGGGTCTTCCAAATGGACAATGACCCAAAGCATACTTCCAAAGTTGTGGCAAAATGGCTTAAGGACAACAAAGTCAAGGTATTGGAGTGGCCATCACAAATTCCTGACCTCAATCCTATAGAAAATTTGTGGACAGAACTGAAAAAGCGTGTGCGAGCAAGGAGAACTACAATTCTGACTCAATTACACCAGCTCTGTCAGGAGGAATGGGCCAAAATTCACCCAACTTATTGTGGGACGCTTGTGGAAGGCTAACCGAAACGTTTGACCCAAGTTAAACAATTTAAAGGCAATGCTACCAAATACTAATTGAGTGTATGTAAACTTCTGACCCACTGGGAATGTGATGAAATAAATAAAAGCTGAAATAAATCATTCTCTCTACTATTATTCTGACATTTCACATTCTTAAAATAAAGTGGTGATCCAAACTGACCTAAGACAGGGAATTTTTACTAGGGTTAAATGTCAGGAATTGTGAAAAACTGATTTTAAATGTATTTGGCTAAGGTGTATGTAAACTTCCGACTTCAACTGTAGTTCTAAAAGGGGGCTACATTTTCCAATTTCAGCAATTTCAGCATTTTAAATGTCCTTCCACCCAATGAAGTTCCTATGTGAGAATTGCCAGAACAATCTGAGATACCAAAAATATTGGAATCGTGGAATCGCCAACTTATCGTACTTTTATGGCTGTTTAATACCAATACACCGCGAAGCAACTGCTCTCGATGAATCCCATCTTGATCAAGCAATCTTCTGTCTCTTATGTAGCGGGCGTAAAAGAAACACAGACGGGCAAGTAACCGCGCAATGGAACACTATGTAGAACATTAACAAAGCTAAACTATGTAGAACACTGTTGGAAACTACATCTCCCTACTACATCGCACAGTACGGGCATGATCTGATTTATCTCAGGATAAACTGCAGCATGTGCGCATTGAGCTCACAGAAAAAAACGGAACGAAATGGAATTCAATTTGTTGTCTAAAAAACAAAAAATAACTCACATACCGGTGAATTGCTCAGCACTACCCACTTGTAAAAAATTTATCCTTGTTCACCCTTTACTTGATGTAGGCCTAAGCATCTTATAAATGCAAACTGTTCCGACCTTTCATCATTCCAGCCAGTGATTTCTTCAAGAAAGGAAGTGCATTGTTTAATATTTTAACAGGGCACTAGAGACCTTACACACAGTGTTGTCATGGTTTTCCACAAGAACTACATTTAATGTGCAGAATCATTTTTCCCCAGAGTGTGGAGAAGTGGTCTTTACGGCCAGTGAATCATTGCACTAGAATTCTGCTTCAGTGTTGGGGGTAAACATAATGGAATTTCCCCATTGAACCATGCACGGAATTGAGTTATAAATAGCTTGTGTCAACTGACAGTTTCTTCTCCATGACCTCAGTGAAGGGGAATGCAGGCACCTGCCCCACATCACAAGACCATAATCACAAGGAAAGGACAGAATGTTTATTATATATCCTGATGCCTATTCACCTTACCCCTATACCTCCATCACTCCAGTATCCCTGCACATTGTAAATATGGTACTGGAACTGACTGACCCTGCATTCGGAAAGTATTCAGACCCCTTCACTTTCCCACATTTTGTTACATTACAGCCTTATTCTCAAATGTATTTAAAAAAAAAAAAAAAATCATCAATCTACACACAATACCACATAATGATGAAGCGAAAACAGGTTGTTAGAAATGTTTGCAAATTTAAATTAAAAAAATACCTTATGCACATAAGTATACAGACCCTTGTCTGTGTTTCCAGTAATCATCCAAGAGCTGTTTCTACAACTTGATTGGAGTCCACCTGTGGTAAATTCAATTGGTTAGAAATGATTTGACAAGGCACATACCTATCTATATAAGGTCCCACAGTTGACAGTGCATGTCAGAGCAAAAACCAAGCCACGAGGTCGAAGGAATTGTCCATAGAGCTCCGGGACAGGATTGTGTTGAGGCACAGATCTGGGGAACGGTACCAAAACATTTCTGCAGCATTGAAGGTCCCCAAGAACACAGTGGCCGCCATCATTCTTAAATGGAAGAAGTTTGGAACCACCAAGACTCTTCCTAGAAGTGGCCACCAGACCAAACTGAGCAATCAGGGGAGAAGGGCCTTGGTCAGGGAGGTGACAAGAACCCGATGGTCACTCTTACAGAGCTCCCGTGTTCCTCTGTTGAGATGGGAGAACCTTCCAGAAGGACAACCATCTCTGTAGCAATACACCAATAAGGCCTTTATAGTAGAGTGGCCAGATGGAAGCCATTCCTTGGTAAAAGGCACATGACAGCCTGCTTGGAGTTTGCCAAACGGCACCTAAAGGACTCTCAGACCACGAGAAACAAGATAATCTGGTCTGATGAAACCAAGATTGAACTCTTTGGCCTGAATGCCAAACGTCACATCTGGAGGAAACCTGACACCTGGCCAATACCATCCCTACGGTGAAGCATGGTGGTGGTAGCATCATGCTGTGGTGATTTTTTCAGCTGCAGGGACTGGCAGACTAGTCAGGATCGATAAGATGAACGGAGCAAAGTCCAGAGAGATCCTTGATGAAAACTGCTCCAGAGTGATCAGGACCTCAGACTGGAGCAAAGGTTCACCTCCAACAGGACAACGACCCTAAGCCCACAGCCAAGACAATGCAGGAGTAGCTTCAGGACAAGTCTCTGAATGTCCTTGAGTGGCCCAGGCAGAGCCCGGACATGAACCTGATCGAACATCTCTGGAGAGACCTGAAAATAGCTGTGCAGCGACGCTCCCCATCCAACCTGACAAAGCTTGAGAGAATCTGCAGAGAACAATGAGAGAAACTCCACGAATACAGGTATGCCAAGCTTGTAGCGTCATACCCAAGAAGACTCCAGGCTGTAATCGCTGCTAAAGGTGCTTCAACAAAGTACTAAGTAAAGGGTCTGAATACTTATGTAAATGTCATATTTCCATTTGAGTTTTTGCAAACCTTTCTAACAACCTGTTTTTGCTTTGTCATTATGAGGTATTGTGTGTAGATTGATGAGGAATAAAAACAATTTAATACATTTTAGAATAAGTAACATTTGGAAAAAGTGAAGGGGTCTGAATACTTTCGAATGCACTGTGGTATGCTTACATACTTTCTTGTGTTCTTCTTATTTCTATTTTTTCTGTGTTTTTGTTCTACCTTATGGTATTTTTAATATTATATTGTTATTATTACTGCAGTGTTTGGTTTAGAGCTTGCAAGGAAGGCATTTCACTGTACTTAACTGCAATTGTTGAAAGTAGACTTCTGCATATAGAAGTCTACATATAGGCTACTTCCGGCGCCGACCGAGATGGCCGCCTCGCTTCGCGTTCCTAGGAAAATATGCAGTATTTTGTTTTTTTATGTGTTATTCCTTACATTGGTACGCCAGGTAATCTTAGGTTACATTACATACAGTCGGGAGGAACTAATGATTATAAGAGTTCAACGTCAACTCACCATCGTTACAAGCAGGAATACGACTCTCCCGAAGCGGATCCTGTTTTTTGCCTTCCACCCAATACAATGGATCTGATCCCAGCCGGCGACCCCAAACAACGACGCCGTAAAAGGGGCAAGCGAAGCGGTCTCCTGGTCAGGCTTCGGAGACGGGCACATCGCGCTCCACTCCCTAGCATACTACTCGCCAATGTCCAGTCTCTTGACAATAAGGTTGATGAAATCCGAGCAAGGGTAACATTCCAGAGAGACATCAGAGATTGTAACGTTCTTTGCTTCACGGAAACATGGCTCACTCGAGAGACGCTAACGGAGTCGGTGCAGCCAGCTGGTTTCTTCACGCATCGCGCCGACAGAAACAAACATCTTTCTGGTAAGAAGAGGGGCGGGGGTGTATGCCTTATGATTAACGAGACGTGGTGTGATCATAACAACATACAGGAACTCAAGTCATTCTGTTCACCTGATTTAGAATTCCTCACAATCAAATGTCGACCGCATTATCTACCAAAGGAATTCTCTTCGATTATAATCACAGCCGTATATATTCCCCCCCAAGCAGACACATCGATGGCCCTGAACGAACTTTATCTGACTCTTTGTAAACTGGAAACCACACACCCTGAGGCTGCATTCATCGTAGCTGGGGATTTTAACAAGGCTAATCTGAAAACAAAACTCCCTAAATTCTATCAGCATATCGATTGTGCTACCAGGGCTGGTAAAACCTTGGATCATTGTTATACTAACTTCCGCGACGCATATAAGGCCCTCCCCCGCACTCCTTTCGGAAAAGCTGACCACGACTCCATTTTGTTGCTTCCAGCCAACAAACAGAAACTAAAACAGCAAGCTCCCGCGCTCAGGTCTGTTCAACGCTGGTCCGACCAATCTGATTCCACGCTTCAAGACTGCTTCGATCACGTGGATTGGGATATGTTCCGCATTGCGTCCAACAACAACATTGACGAATACGCGGATTCGGTGAGCGAGTTCATTAGAAAGTGCATTGATGAAGTCGTACCCACAGCAACAATTAAAACATTCCCAAACCAGAAACCGTGGATTGATGGCAGCATTCGCGTGAAACTGAAAGCGCGAACCACTGCTTTTAACCAGGGCGAGGTGACCGGAAACATGACCGAATACAAACAGTGTAGCTATTCCCTCCGCAAGGCAATCAAACAAGCTAAGTCCCAGTATAGAGACAAAGTAGAGTCGCAATTCAACAGCTCAGACACAAGAGGTATGTGGCAGGGTTTACAGTCAATCACGGATTACAAAAAGAAAACCAGCCCCGTCGCGGACCAGGATGTCTTGCTCCCAGACAGACTAAATAATTTTTTTGCTCGCTTTGAGGACAATACAGTGCCACTGACACGGCCCGCTACCAAAACCTGCGGGCTCTCCTTCACTGCAGCCGAGGTGAGTAAAACATTTAAACGTGTTAACCCTCGCAAGGCTGCAGGCCCAGACGGCATTCCCAGCTGCGTCCTCAGAGCATGCGCAGACCAGCTGGCTGGTGTGTTTAAGGACATATTCAATCAATCCTTATCCCAGTCTGCTGTTCCCTCATGCTTCAAGAGGGCCACTATTGTTCCTGTTCCCAAGAAAGCTAAGGTAACTGAGCTAAACGACTACCGCCCCGTAGCACTCACTTCTGTCATCATGAAGTGCTTTGAGAGACTAGTCAAGGACAATATCACCTCCACCCTACCTGACACTCTAGACCCACTCCAATTTGCTTACCGACCCAATAGGTCCACAGACGACGCAACCGCAACCACACTGCACACTGCCCTAACCCATCTGGACAAGAGGAATACCTCAGCAAGCGGCCACAACACCTCCTCCTATGTGAGAATGCTGTTCATCGACTACAGCTCAGCATTTAACACCATAGTACCCTCCAAACTCGTCATCAAGCTCGAGACCCTGGGTCTTGACCCCGCCCTGTGCAACTGGGTCCTGGACTTCCTGACGGGCCGCCCCCAGGTGGTGAGGGTAGGTAACAACATCTCCACCCCGCTGATCCTCAACACTGGGGCCCCACAAGGGTGCGTTCTGAGCCCTCTCCTGTACTCCCTGTTCACCCACGACTGCGTGGCCATGCACGCCTCCAACTCAATCATCAAGTTTGCGGACGACACTACAGTGGTAGGCTTGATTACCAACAACGACGAGACGGCCTACAGGGAGGAGGTGAGGGCCCTCGGAGTGTGGTGTCAGGAAAATAACCTCACACTCAACGTCAACAAAACAAAGGAGATGATTGTGGACTTTAGGAAACAGCAGAGGGAGCACCCCCCTATCCACATCGACGGAACAGTAGTGGAGAAGGTGGAAAGTTTTAAGTTCCTCGGTGTACACATCACGGACAAACTGAATTGGTCCACCCACACAGACAGCGTTGTGAAGAAGGCGCAGCAGCGCCTCTTCAACCTCAGGAGGCTGAAGAAATTCGGCTTGTCACCAAAAGCACTCAAACCTTTACAGATGCACAATTGAGAGCATCCTGTCGGGCTGTATCACCGCCTGGTACGGCAACTGCTCCGCCCACAACCGTAAGGCTCTCCAGAGGGTAGTGAGGTCTGCACAACGCATCACCAGGGGCAAACTACCTGCCCTCCAGGACACCTACACCACCCGATGTCACAGGAAGGCCATAAAGGTCATCAAGGACAACAACCACCCGAGCCACTGCCTGTTCACCCCGCTATCATCCAGAAGGCGAGGTCAGTACAGGTGCATCAAAGCAGGAACCGAGAGACTGAAAAACAGCTTCTATCTCAAGGCCATCAGACTGTTAAACAGCCACCACTAACATTTAGTGGCCGCTGCCAACATACTGACTCAACTCCAACCACTTTAATAATGGGAATTGATGGAAATTATCTAAAAATGTATCACTAGCCACTTTAAACAATGCCACTTAATATAATGTTTACATACCCTACATTACTCATCTCATATGTATATGTATATACTGTACTCTATATCATCTACTGCATCTTGCCATCTTTATGTAATACATGTATCACTAGCCACTTTAAACTATGCCACTTTATGTTTACATACCCTACATTACTCATCTCATATGTATAGACTGTACACTATACAATCTACTGCATCTTGCCTATGCCGTTCTGTACCATCACTCATTCATATATCTTTATGTACATATTCTTTATCCCTTTACACTTGTGTGTATAAGGTAGTAGTTGTGGAATTGTTAGGTTAGATTACTTGTTGGTTATTACTGCATTGTCGGAACTAGAAGCACAAGCATTTCGCTACACTCGCATTAACATCTGCTAACCATGTGTATGTGACAAATACAATTTGATTTGATATAGGTGTATGATTTGTTAAATTTTGCATTCAATGGTTTTTGCTTGGCATACATTTTAAAGTGAAAAAATGAGTGTCCCAGACCCCTGGTGGAGTGGGTAGGTACACCACTAGGTAACACTTGCCGCTTGCTGCTATATGCCAGGGAGATAGCAGCAAGCGGCCACAATCCAGTGGGGGAGATGCTGCTTAGAGAGCAGCCTCCGCAAGCTGGATTAGCAAAACAGACAAAAGGCTGGTCACATAACCGGATATCCTGTGTCTGTTCAATGTACGTGCGTAAGGCTCACACCGGACACAAGGCATGTAACCTTTGTTGCTCTTCCGAAGCAAAAGGAGGAGGTGAAAAGGGAAATAGCTCAAAAACGAAGGACCTGTAGGACAAAGCCATGACTTTTGGTGCGAAGGCCACATTTGGACGCAACATCACCTTAGAGTGGCCCGGGGCGAAATGAGTACAGGAAGGGTGTACGGAAAACGCGTGGATGTCCGCAACACATTTAGCCGAGGCCAAAGCCATGAGCATGGAGGTTTTGTAGGGGAGGATCGATCGTCAGATCCAACCAACTCCAGAGGCTCAAAGGGACCTGCACACAGTGCCTCCAAAACCAGTGTCAAGTCACATGTGGGCGCAATAGGTTTAAAGACCGGTCTGAAACGTTGTACACCTTTCGGGAATCACACAACCAGGGTGTGAGCCCCCGGTGAGGCTCTGTCAACTCCCACTTGAAAGGCTGAGATAGAGGCCATGTACACTTTTAGTGTGGAGAATTCCCGCTACTGCTCAAAAAGCTCCTATAGGAACATAGGATGCCCCTCACAGAGCACTGAACTCAAGGTTCAAATCCTTTATCTTGTCACGTGAGTTCAAACGCTTGCCACTTATTTGGAGACACCCCTCTTCTGGAGGGTGTCTTTGCAGACTGAATGGTAGCAGTAACATTGTGAGGTAAACTTCTAGCCATCAGATTGGCCCTCTCAGGGCCCATAGGAACCAAATCTCTGGCCTTGCGTGCCAAACCTGCCAGTGCGCCTGGGGCAAAAGGTCCCTGCGCAATTGAAGTTGCCACGGGTCCCCATCTAAAATGCAAATGATCTCTGTGAACAGGAAGCTGCAAGAATCAATGACAAGCCCTCCCGGTGCACCCTTTACAACGTGGGCTGAATAAGAAACACTGGCAGAAATGAGTAGAGGGTCTGAGGCCACTGGTGCGCCAGAGTGTACTTTCCCAACCGAGCACTTGGGTCCTTCATTGAGGAAAATAGACGACACTGCATGTCTTCTCGCTATGCGTAAAGATCTATGTCGGCCCTGCCGAACCTTCTCCATATCTGGGCATCTACTCAGGGGTGCAGTCTCCACTGCTGAGAAAGTTACCAACCCCCCCCCCCCAGATAGCAGATCCATACCTAAGTAGAGGCAACCAGGAACATGCATTGCTCGAATTGAGAGGAAATGCACACTGCTCCACAGCAACAGCAATGGGAAGTGAGCCAAGGTGAGAAGGGGGAGGGACCGAGTCCCCTCCTGCCTGTTGATGGTACGTCTATACTCCCCGAATTGTGTAACCCTCGCACAGCATGCCCCAGCCTTAGGGGGACACATCTGTCATGACCACCTTGCAGGACAACACCTGGCCAATGAGAACCCCTTGAGACAGTAGCCAGGGATCCCTCCACTAGGCCATTACCGAAGGCATGTCGGGGACACCTGAAATCAACCGGTTTAGGTGGTGAGATGCATCCAAGCATGTTGTTAACACCCCAACACTGGAACAGCCACATCAATAACAGTCACAGGGGAATGACCACTATCATAGAAGCCATCATCCCCAGTAGAAGCAGGAACTGGCAAAAACTTACTGTGCGCCCCAACCAAAATTGGGCCAAGCAGAGCTGGAAACCGGACACACTGTCTAACTTGAGACCCAGGAATGGAATGCGCTGCAATGGGGTTAGACAGCTCTTTTTCTGGTTTACAATAATACCTAGAGACTGAACATGGAACACCAGCCTGCTTTCAGCAAATTGTCCAGACACACTCAGCCCCTGGCCCTTCATGGGTGCCAGAGCTGCCTCCACCACCTTTGAAAAGACACGAGGCGATAGGGACATGCTATCACTTTGTAATGGAACCTCAGGAACTTTATGTGATTGGGGTACATGGGCACAGGAACGTACGCATCCTTTAGGTCGAAGGTGGTGAACCAATCGCCGGAACACATGGACCGTAACAGCCCCCGGTTTGTGAGCATTTTAAACTTACAAACTCTGAGATGCTTGTTCGGGGCACGCAATACAGACTGTACCAGCCATCCTGAATTGTAGACTGCAACCTGACGTAATTGTTTGCATTACCCAGGGCGACACTGCACATGCGCGCCATTGGTCGGAGCAGGCAGTGAGTCTCCCATAAAGTGACATCTGAGGGGGCATGACGCCCTCTCGTGGACTGTGAGAAATCATTTAAATGTATTTGTATTTAAAAATCGGCACCATTCTCTATAACCTTGTGTCTGGGGAAATGTTTTATTTAACTCACATGTTGAAGCCGAAAACAATTGGGTTGAAACAATGTATTTAGGTGTAAACGTTCGCCTGAAGCCTCATCCACTCTGGGTTCAGGGGCTTCGAACATCCGTGACGTATCCCGATTGGCCGTGTCACTTGGGGATTCTGTTATCATAACTGGTGTTTGGTGCAGCTGGCAAGTGAGGGCCCGATCCCGTGCCATCCCCGAGCTAGGTGGGCCTAAAATGTTTATTTTCCTGTGCCGCGGCAGGACCATCTCTCACCTTGCCCCTGGAAGGGGGGTGGCGCTTGTGCTAGGCAGACTGGTGTTGCGACTGGGAATCAGGCCGGTCGACCTGGTGCTGGGCCCAGACCCTGGTGTAGTCCGCAGAGCCGGCGGAGCTCCGCCTGTCGGCCTTCTGGAAGGTGCCCCTCCCCGGCATCCAAAGGACCGCCGAGGGAGAAAAGCGTGCAGCGCCTCTAACTGCTTATTTTTGGCTTGCATAGCCTCCAGGGCCGAACAACCCAATGGGAGCAATCGGCTAATCGTGCTACATCTGTCTGTCCCTCGATGGCACCTCCGAAAGTGTCAGCCAATAATGATGCTGTGCCACCTCAGTAGCGCCCATGCTCTTCCCGAGCGCCAGAGCAGTGCACCAGGACATGCGCAGAATGAAGTCGGCCGCAACATGGATCTCATCCAGGAGCTCTGTGTGGGGCTTACATGTGGCCAAAGCCGTGCCCAGCTCCTCAAGCAATTCTGTCTGGTAAACCTGCAGCACAGTGACAGATGACAGTAATCGGGCAGCCACCCCCTCTGCACGATACACCTTATCCAGCTGAGGAGCCAAAAAGTGACAGTGCTTGTTAGGGAGCATAGGATAGGCATTAGCCACGGGCTAGGTACAGGGCTAGGTAACAAGATAGCTTGCCATACACCGGAGGCGTGTGCACCAGCCCTGCCCCCTCAATATCCTGTAGCGTGAAGAGGAGGCTGCCCCGGAACTAAGCTCTTCATCACCCGAGAAACCCCCAGAGCTGTCCAGAGACACCAAGTCGTCTTCCGAACCTGGGCCCTGTATTTAACTAGCCGTGTTCTGCTGGGATGCTATTTCCACCTGTTCTGACCATTGCCCCAAGTCCCTCACCGCTTCCTGCACCTCGGTCCCAGCCAAGGCACAGACATCCGGAAAAAGGAAAGTCACTATTGGTAACTCCAAGCTTCGTCAACAATGCTAGTCATTTCAGGGAGTTTGCACGCAGTACATGGCAATGCGTCCACGGACTGGTTAGAGTGAGGGCCGCCTAAGCGTGTTCCAAGGTAAGAGAAACTATACACAAATCGTGAATATCTTTCAGATAACTAGTATAACAGCATAACTGGGGGCATGATCTCGACACCTAACCCGGCTTAGCCATCGCCATCTCGGTTGTTTTCTTAGTCATTCTTCCAGCAAATTGAAGAATAACGAATTGTTCTTAATAAGGAAACAAATACAAACTTCATCACACAACATCCAGGGGGTGAGCACGCTCTACCACTATGGAATAGTTAATTGGCGCAACATAAGACCGTCTAGTTCTCCAATTGTTTGTTTTAGTAGCGTGAATCATTCCTATTCACACTGAGGTGAAATAACTGAACGAATGAATCCGAGCCTCACACTTATCACCTGTGAAAGGCGGGGCTACCAACGAGGCGCGGTTTTCATTGGTCTTGTCAAGCGTGATTGTAGATCCTTCAACCGAAGTTGCGACAGTGTGACTCCCCATAGTATGTTGTACCGAAGTTGACTGACTGAAAGGGAACCCAGCCAATGCGATGACAACATAAGCACCAATAGCCTCATGCAGCAGTCCTAAAAATAGCCTGGCCAGTAGCCACTGGCTAGCGACCGTGGAGTAAGCAGGGAACAGGAGGAGTTGCCAGCTGGGTAGGATCCAGAATGCAGACAGTGGTTCTTCCAGCGAAGTGCACAGGAGCCCTAATTCTCCAGTAATGGGGCCATTATCAGGTCCCAGGCAGCCAAAACAAACAGAGGCTTATGGGAGATAATGTCCCTAAGACGTCACCGCAGACGCAAGAGGGTGACATGCAGGAGCCACGGTGGCCAAGTGGCAAAGGCAATGCCTGACAGCCCTTCGGAAAACAAATGGCATTGTTTCGAAAACTAGGCATATACAGAACTGGGCATATAAACCAGGGCCACATAGCAAATAGTTGAGCTGGAAATGATCATAATATAGTGTATGTCTTCTTTTTGTTGTGAAAACAGGGAAAGTTGTGAGGACTGGAGAAATAACGACTGAGGAATTTGAGAGAAGAGGAGATGGAGTGATAGAAAGAGGGGAGGGAAAGGAAAGTGTGAGGTGGAAGAGAACAAAGTAGAGAGACTGTGAAAATTAGAACAAGTGTGAAGACAAAGAGAGAAGCAGAGAAAGAGCGAGGGAGAGTTCGAAACAGAGTGAGCAGAAAGAGAGATAGAGTTCAGATGGGGAAAGCAAGCACTGCAGCTGTATGTGTGATGCCAAAGGCTCCGTGCCAAAATCTGCTCCAGCAACAGTAGCACCATAAAACTTAAAGCTATTGTGTCCTCTTGCTCTCGCCTCTCCTCTACTGAATACTGCTATTCATGATGCAGGCGGAGTGATACTTTACAATTCAACACCAATCTCCATCTCTCGCCCCAAGAGAGCCCTGACTGTATGGAACAATAAACAAAGTATTCTTTCTGTCCACTCCCAGAGCTAGTGCAGCTTCATGTGCAATACTACATTACTGTTTCCAAAGAAAGTAGGTGGCATTTATAAGGCTAAAGGTCCACGGTGCACCCTGCATTCCGCCCTCTCCCTCCTCCTCCCTCCATCCGGGGCAGGTTTAGGGGTGAGAGAGCGAGGGAGCAGGGACAGGAATAATGGCATATGCACGTCATACCAAGCAGAGGACAACAAAGGGAGCGTCATAAAATCGGGTTTATTTTCCATGTTGACAGGAAGTTGGCTCAATAGAAAGTTGGAACAGGTTTGAGAGGGGAGGAGAAGACAGACAGGAATACAGTAGGAGCTAGCCAACAAAGGACTTTAATGCACATCAGCACACCATATGGGTCTTTGATATTTCGCTCCTGCTTGCTGATTGGCCAAGAACATTCAATTAGTGACAACATTCTGCCTGACAACATAACCCCAGCCAAATTCATGATATACCACAGCCTCTTGCGAATGATCATTTTAGCACATGTTTATAAAGGAACATCTTAACCATTCATTACAGATGGACACGAAAGAAAGAGAGAGAGTGTAGCCTGTCCACATCACCTTTTATGAGACAACATCAGCTGCAGCCTCTGCCAAGAACAATCATTAAAAGATCAATAGACATGCACTAAGCACACCACTGGGCCACTAAACTCACAATGAAAAGTGATAAAGTAACAAACATCACTCTATGAAAGGGCAAATGGTGGTCAAAAACAAAAAAAGCACACATTTCCATGTTGGCACCATTTCCTCTGCAAGAAGCAAATGAACCTATTTACAAATGAGCAGAACGTGTGTGTGCTGTGTATGTATGTGCGTGCGTGCATATGAGCATGTGTATGTTCATACGAGTAACGTGTGTGCATGTGAGCAGTATGCATGTGTGCGAGAGTGCACGTGTGTTATGCCTCAAACTACAGCACTGCCACCATGAGTTAATGGCATAGTTGAATGAAGGAACGTTTGAGAACATGCACATACTACATCTGTATCAACTCGGTCAAGTGTCAATAGTATGTTGACCTTTGGCCCTGCAGCTCAGAGTTGAACTCTTTCGACAGACTAGACTGGATATCTGTTTTCTGCCACCTGTCATGTTCTGAAACCGCTGGAAGTGGCAAGGATCAAAGGAGAAGAGACACTCAACGAACAGACACCACTAGAACACTGGTAGAAAGTTAGACTGTTGGGTTCTGTGGGTAAATCTTCCTCCTAGTTCTATCTTTAAAGGTGTGGAGTAAAGGGGATGCTTTCAACGCTTCTTAAAAACAAGGAAAGTATCTCATACACTTTTACAACAAACTCAAGGAATGACAACAACAAAAAAGGCAAGAAGAAAGGCGACAATTTCAATGTGTGTTGACAATAGTCAGACAGGGTTTGGCTCTCTGTGCGTACTCAAGCACTGAAGATCGAAAAGGACTGAATCATCCGCCATTATCTGTCAGCTTCGACATATCCAAGCGGGCCTGAACAAAAACAACAGCCATGCGTACGCTGGAAAGAGTTACACAAGTGATGGGAGGCGAGGAGGTTTCTGAATGAGTCAGCTAGCCTTCCTCCACACATCAAATCTTTTAAATCAAATGTGATTCGTCACATGCTTTGTAAACAACAGGTGTGGACTAACAGTGAAATGCTTACAGGCCCTTCCCAACAATGCAGAGAGAAAGAAAACAGAGAAATAATAGAAAAGTAAAACGTAATAAAAGTCATATTAAATACACAATGAGTAATGATAATTTGACTATATACACAGGGTACCAGTACCGAGTCGATGTGCAGAGGTACAAGGTAATTGAGGCAGATGCGCTACATGACAAAAAGTATGTGGACACCTGCAAGTCAAACATCTCATTCCAAAATCATGGGCATTAATATGGAGTTGATCCCCCCCCTTTGCTGCTATAACAGCCTTAACTCTTCTAGGAAGGCTTTCTACTAGATGTTGGAACATTGCTGCAGGGACTGGCTCGTGAGGTCGGGCACTGATGTTGGGCGATTAGGCCTGGCTCGCAGTCGGCGTACCAATTCATCCCAAAGGTGTTTCGATGGAGTTGAAGTTAGGGCCAGTCAAGTTCATCCACACAATCTCAACAAACCCCTTCTGTATGAACCTTGCTTTGTGACATGGTGAAGTTGAACCCCGGTACAGAGAATGTACAGGGAATGGACCAGGCAAGGAATCAATGATTAAGGATTTACTTTACTGAGAAAAGATAACATAAGGATCACAGTAACACAAGCGAAAACAACAAACACTAGGACTAGACACTCAGGGGATGACCACACAGGGCAACCGAAATCAAGCTTCTGCAAAGAGAACAGAAAACACACCTCTTTTAAAGGAGGAAATCACAATGAGGAAATAGAAAACAGCTGAGTGTAATAATAGTCTCTAGGGGCGTCTCTGCCAGGAGGAATCATGACCCCCCCAAGGAGCCAAGACGACCCCCATGTTGTTGTTCAAAGTCTCGAACCAGACCCGGATCCAGGATGTCCCGTGCATGCACCCACGCCCACTCCTCTGGACCGTAGCCCTCCCAGTCCACCAGGTACAGCAGGGTCCCTCGGACCCGATGAGCCTCCAACAGGCACCAGACCGTGAAGGCTGGGCAGCCATCCACAAGTTGAGGGGGTGGAGGAGCAGGTGTGGGGGGAGAGAATGGACTGGTCCTTACCAGCTTGAGACGGGAGACATGGAAGGATGGACAGACCCTCATAGATCTGGGAAGCTGGAGACGATAGGTGACCGGGTTGAGGCAACTCCGGATCTTGAATGGTCCTATGTAGCGCGGAGCGAGCTTCCGCGAGTCCACCTTTAGGGGAAGATCACGGGTGGACAGCCACACGTGTTGACCCGTTCGGAGGAGTCAAAGAGGCCTTCAGTGTCAGTTTGCCTGGTGTTGGTGTCGGGCAGAGGAGCGGAGCAAGGAGGATCGTGCTCTGATCCAGGTGTGGCGTCATCGCCTAATGAACGCATCGGCTGATGGCACCCCCGCTTCGGCCTCTTGTTCGGGAAACGGGGGGTGAACCCGAACTGACACTCGAACGGCGACAATCCAGTGGACGAGTTCGGCAGTGTGTTATGAGCATACTCCGCCCAAAACGAGGAACTTGCTCCAGTTACTGGCCTAGGTGGAGATGAAACAACGGAGGAACTTCTCCAGCTTCTGGTTGGCTCGCTCAGTTTGCCCATTCGACTGTGGGTGGAACCCCGAGTAGAGACTCACCGACGCCCCCAACAGGGAGCAGAAGGCTTTCCAATACCGTGCAACGAACTGAGGACCACGATCCGAGACAATGTCCTGGGGAAGTCCGTGTAGTCAAAAGACATTGGTAATCATGAGATCAGCAGTCTCCTTTGCTGAGGGCAACTTGGGTAAGGCAATGAAATGGGCTGCCTTGGAGAACCGATCAACGACCACCAGGATAGTGGTAAGCCCTTGGGATGGAGGTAACCCTGTGATGAAGTCTATGGACAGGTGGGACCAGGGCCAGCTGGGGATGGGCAGAGGTCAAAGCAACCCAGCCCGTCACGGTTGTGAGGATTTTCTTTGAGCACAGGTGGAACAGGCCGCAACAAAGAACCTCACATCCTCAAACATGTTGGGCCACCAGAATTTCCGCCTCAGGAACTCCAGTGTCCGATTAACCCTTGGATGACCAGTTAATTTAGAGGAGTGTCCCCATTGTAGTACTCGGGAACGGGCTGTTTCCGGAACGTAAAGTCTGTTAGTGGGTCCCCCACCGGGGTCAGGTTCTCAGGTCTGGGCTTATCGGACCGTGGTCTCAATACTCCATATCACAAGGGCCACAATGCGTGAGCTGGGGATGATGGGCTCGGGGTCCCTCTCCTTGTTAGATACATCGTGTTGGCGGGACAGGGTGTCTGCCTTCTGATTCTTGGATAGGCTAGTGAAAATCATAATAAGGAAATAGAAAACACCTGAGTGTAATAATAGTCTCTTGGGCCGTCTCTGCCGCCCTCTGGCGCCAGGAGGAAGTTGGAAGCGCAGAATCGTCTAGAATGTCATTGTATGCTGTAGCGTTAAGATTTCCCTTCACTGGAACTAAGGAGCCTAGCCTGAACCATAAAAAACAGCCCCATACCATTATTATTCCTCCACCAAACTTTACAGTTAGCACTATGCATTCGGACAGGTAGCGGTCTCATGGCATTCGCTATACCCAGATTCGGCCATCGGATTTCCAGATGGTGACGTGTGATTTATCACTCCAGAGAACGCGTTTCCATTGCTCCAGAGTCCAATGTCGGCAAGATTTACACCACTCCAGCTGACGCTTGACATTGCGCATTGTGCTCTTAGGTTTGTGTGCGGCTGCTCGTCCATGGAAACCCGTTTCATGAAGCTCCCGACGAACAGTTCTTGTGCTGACGTTGCTTCCAGAAACAGTTTGGAACTCGGTAGTGAGTGTTACAACTGAGCACAGACGATATTTACGCGCTACGTGCTCCAGCACTCGGCGGTCCCGTTCTGTGAGATTGTGTGGCCTACCACTTCGTGGCTTAGTCATTGTTGCTCCTAGATGTATTCACTTCACAATAACAGCACTAACAGTTGACCAGGGCAGCTCTAGCAGGGCAGAAATTTGACAAACTCCTATGACCAGTGTTGAAAGTCACTGAGCTCTTCAGTAAGGCCATTCTACTGCCAATGTTTGTCTATGGAGATTGCATGCCTGTGTGCTCGATTATATACACCTGTCAGAAACGTGTGCGGTTGAAACAGCCAATTCCACAAATTTGAAGGGGTGTCCACATACCTTTGTATACTTTTGTATATAAAAATATAAATGGAACATGCAACAACTTTAAAGATTTTATTGAGTTACAGTTCATATAAGGAAATCAGTCAACTCAAATAAATGTATTAGGCCCTAATCTATGGATTTCACATGACTGGGAATACTTTGGTCACAGATACACACCACCACCTGTTCACAATGTTGAAGTCAGCAAACCGATCGCCAACATGACGCCATCTGCTCGGTATAGTTGAAACTGGGATTCACCCGTAAAGACCCCACTTCTCCAGCGTACCAGTGGCCATCAAAGGTGAGCATTTGCCTACTGAAGTCGGTTACGACACCGAACTGCAGTCAGATCAAGACCCTAATGAGGGCGACGAGCCCGCGGATGAGCTTCCCTGAGATGGTTTCTGACAGTTTGTGCAGAAATTCTTGGGTTGTGCATCTGTCCAGGGGGCTTGTCTCAGACGATTCCGCAGGTGAAGAAGCCAGATGTGGAGGTCATGGTCTGGCGTGGTTACACGTGATCTGCAGTTGTGACGCCGGTTGGATATACTGCCAAATTCTGAAATGACGTTGGCAGCAGTTTATGGTTGAGAAACTAACATTCAATTCTCTAGCAACAGCTCCGGTGGACATTCCTGCAGTCAGCATGCTAATTTCATGCTCCCTCAAAACTTGAGACATCTGCGGCATTATGTTGTGACAAAGCTGTAAATTTTAGATTTTTTTTTATTTTGGCCTTTTATTGTCCCCAGTACAAGGTGCACCTGTGTAATAATCATGCTGTTCAATCAGCTTCATGATATGCCATACCTCTTCGGTGGATGGATTATCTTGGCAAAGGAGAAATGCTCACTAACAGGGATGTAAACACATTTGTGCAAAAGATTTGAGAGAAATAAGCTTTTTGTGCACATGGAAAAATGTTGGGGACCTGTTATTTCAGCTTATGAAACATGAGACCAACAATTTACATGTAGCGTTTATATTTTGTTCAGTATACATATAACTAGGAATAAAGTGACAGATGATTAAAAAGTAGTAACAGTGTATGTGATGAGTCAAAAACGTTGGTGCAAAAAGGTTCAATGCAGACAGTCTGAGTAGCTATTGAATTATTTAGCAGTCTTATGGCTTGGGGGTAGAAGCTTTTCAGGGTTCGGTTGGTTACAGACTTCGTGCATCGGTACCGCTTGCCTCTAGTTGCACAGATGACATGCTGGTAGAAATGAGGTCAAATGGATTTTGTTTTTCCTGTATTAAAATCACCGGCCACTAGGAATGCCGCTTCTGGATATTTTTCTTGTTTGTTTATGGCCCTATACAGCTCGTTGAGTGTGGTCTTTGTGCCAGCATCGGTTTGTGGTGGTAAATAGACAGCTACGAAAAATATAGATTTAAACTCTCTTGGTAAATAGTATGGTCTTCAGTTTATAATGAGGTATTCTAACTCAAGCGAGCAAAACCTCGAGCTTTCCTTAATATTCAAGATCATGCAGCAGCTGTTGTTAACAAAGAGACACAAACCTCCTCCCTTGAGCTTACCCGAGACTATCAATCTGTCCTGCTGGTGCATAGAAAAACCAGCTAGATGTACTGTATATTATCCATGTCCTGGGTCAGCGATGACTCCGAGAAACATAGGATATTACACTTCTTCGGGTCCCGTCGATAGGATAGGCTCGAACGGAGCTCGTCCAGTATGTTCTTCAGTGATTGTACTTTTTCCAATAGAGCGGAGGGTAGAGGCGGTTTATGTAATCGCCAACGTAGTTTCGTCAGGGTGCCCTCACGTCGGCCTCTATTGCGCCGCCTTTTTCGAGTCTTTGGGATTAGGGCCTTATCCAGGGTGAGCAGTATGTCCTGAGCCTCCAACTCAATGAAGTAGAAATCTTCATCCAAATCAAGGTAAGTGATCGCTGTTCTTTTAGTCATAGGAAACGATGGCGGAAACATTATGTACAAAAAAAGTTAGCTAGCTGTAACTTATTGGGCGACCCGACCAAATTCACATAGAAATGTGACTTAAGTCTAAGAAGCGGCAGATCTGTTCTATGTGCTCTATTTCTATGCTTCCTGTTCTTAAGTTTTATTTTGTGCGTCTTTTACATTCGGTTTTGTACACCAGCTTCAAACAGTTGAAAATACAATATTTTTGGTTATGGAAAAGATATTTCACAACGGTTAAAATGATACAATGATTCTCTACACTAGACTTGCTAGTTGTCACACAAACTGAAATTAGGCAAATTATTAGAATTGTTGCAACCAGGAAATGGCGGCGCGATTTCTGCATAGTGCATCATGAAGATCAGCGCAAAAAAACAGGCCAGGAGCCCGTAACACAGCAGCTATACATTGCAGCGCCATGCTCTAACTAGCATGGGGAATGTTCAAGGAGGATCCCATGAAAGGAAAGAGTCAGTCATAACTCAAGAGTTACTGTAGGACATGCGTGTACATGTATTGATGTGACCTATCCATGTAAATCCCCAGTAATTAGTGTAACAGGGGGAAAAAAAGTGTCACTGAGAAGTGTTTCCCCTACCATTACAGTTGCAGTAATTAAAAAAATACCTATTAAAAAATACAATTGGCTTCAACTGAAAGTTTGGGGTATTGGCATGGCAGCCATGAAAGTTGCTTCAGGGGCCTTTGCCTCTATGCAAATGTCTAGGCGAAACACTGACAAAGTCAACACACTGAGGAAAAGGTAGAAATGTAATTTAAGAGCAGCCCTATTGCATTTGCTGCAATATCATGTTGTCATTGCATTTGTATTCATATGATACTACACAGCTGCTACGCTAAAGGCATGTTCCAGATTTTATGATTTTATGACATGTTCAAGGAAAGGTCAGGGACTGTTTGCATCTAAGAGCGGGAATGGGCAGGGTCAGGTCATGAGAGTTCAACCCAATAACATCTGACTAAGGGAAAACAGAGAGTGAAAGGAGAAGAATGTACCAGAACAAGAATGTAGACCTAGGAATGCCAACCAATGTGCCAAGACTTCAAGACATTTTCAAGTGGATTTCACATGAAGTTTCCAACAATGTATCACCTGCTCAAAAATCACACAGATATTAGAGAATTATAGAAAACAAGCGTTTGCTTTTGCTTTTCAGACATTGAGATGGAGGACAAGAGACACAGAGGAAGGAAGTTGAAGGCTACAACAACCCTTTTGGATTTGCTTTTCAGACATGAGCGAGGGGGAGAGAAAGAGAGAGACAAAAAGCAAGAGCAAGATAATGAAAGAGGGACAGGGGGACAGGGGGAGAATACACCATGCTTTCTCTATCTTGCATCAGCGGGAAATCCTTGAGCCTTTTGACCCCTGGTTCAGCTGTAGATCCATCAGTGTACAGCCAGCCACAGCCAGTCAACTTCCAACCAAACACAAACAGAAAGACAACCAGACACGGACACACAGCCAGGTTAGCAGCAAGCCAGCCCGCAAGCAAGACAGAGACAGAAATGTATATGTGGCATTGCACCATGGCAAAATCACTGCTGCCATGCCCCAAAAATATGGAACATGAAAAAAATATTTCTACCAAGGCGCACTTTGAAGATGCTAGAACAGTCAACATTTACTTTTCCTCTGCAAACAAAACGAGTAATGAATCGAAAAATCTGTTATGTGTTCTATGCAAGATGAAAAATTCCTCTCCAGGCACATTCGAGTTGAGTGCCATCTTGCAATTGCAGGGAAAAGAGCTGTTTTGATGGCCTTTGTTAAAAAGAGGGGGATGCCAGCTTTCCATTCCTACTTTATTTATTTATCAACTCCTACATATGCACAAACTGCATATTTTTAAACCCAGAGTTTTTAGCAACGCCATGGTTAAGCATGTTACCCCTCTGCAATTAGTTGTGAGTGCATAGGGGAGATTGGGGCTAAATTAAACATGGGTAACTTTGGGTAAAACATACCTCTATCTTTTTAGGGGAAATACTTAAAATATTATGATGAGACAGATTACATTTTTAGTTGAGCAAGAGTAGTGGTAATCAGGCAAAGTGTTGGGGGAAAAAATGGTGACATGAAGGGGTTTCTGTGAAAGGTACAGGCAGGGGGTGAGTTACTCCAGTGTCGGGTTACTCCAAATTACACTGACACAGTGTTTCCCAAACTGCCCTGGGGTCTCCAAGGGGTGCACGTTTTGGTTTGTGCCCTAACACTACACAGCTAATTCAAATGATCAAAGCTTGATGATTTGTTGATTATTTGAAGATTATTTGAATCAGCTGTGTAGTGCTAGGGCAAAAAACAAAACGTGCTCCACTTGGGGTCCCAAGGACCGAGTTTGGGAAACCCTGGCCTAACAGGTAATACTGTATATTCACTGTGTTTATGCAATAATTTATGCGACATAAAATTCATCAATAGGATGCTAACTATTTAAAAGATCACATTTGGGTCTAGCTAGTGATTAGCCCAATAGGATAAATGCAGATAGGCAACCCCATGTTTCAGTTGAGCTACAGGTGATAATGCACACTTCTAATAGCATATTTGATCATATGGACAGCGTGTGTGTGTGTGTGTGTGTGTGTGTGTGTGTGTGTGTGTGTGTGTGTGTGTGTGTGTGTGTGTGTGTGTGTGTGTGTGTGTGTGTGTGTGTGTGTGTGTGTGTGTGTGTGTGTGTGTGTGTGGAGAGAGAGATGAAGTAAGTGCTCTTTGTTATTATACTGTTTGGAGAAGTCCTAAATAATATATACACTGGACAAAAATATGAATGCAACATGTAAAGTGTTAGTTTCATGAGATTAAATAAAATGTCCCAGAAATGTTCCATACGCACAAAAAGCTTTTCTCTAAAATTGTGCACACATTTGTTTACATTCCTGTTAGTGCGCATTTCTCCTCTGCAAAGATAATCCATCCACATGACAGGTATGGCAAATCAAGAGGCTGATTTAACACAGGTGCCCCTTGTGCTGGGGACACTGAAAGGCCACTGTAAAATGTGCAGTTTAGTCATGCAACACAATGCCATGTCTCGTTTTGAGGGAGTGTGCATTTGGCATGCTGACTGCAGGACTGTCTACCAGAGCTGTTGCCAGAGAATTTAATGTTCATGTCTACCATAAGCCACCTACAATGTCATTTTAGGGAGTTTGGCAGTACGTCCAACTTGCCTCACAACCGTAGACCACGTGTATGAGCGGTTTGATGTCAGCGTTGTGAAAACTGCCCTGTGGTGGGGTTATGGCATGGGCAGGCATAAGCTACGGGCAACGAACACCATTGCATTTTAGCAATGGCTATTTGAATGCACAGAAATATTGTGCTCAGATGCATATCTGTATTCCCAGTCATGTGAAATGGGCCTAATTTAATTTATTTCCATTGACTAATTTCCTCATATGAACACAGTAAAATCTTTGAAATTGTTGCGTTTATATTTTTGTTCAGTGTACTTGTTGCCCTACATTATAGCCATGCCCTCAGTTTGCTATTAACGCTAAATGCGATGGCTCCTTTGTTCTAATTATGTTGGTAGTCCTCAGTTTATAGTTAATGTTAAGCCCATATACACCTGGCACTACTAGGATTTCATGCATCGTTTTGTTTATGTGTACCTAATGTTTCCCTTCTGTATCGCCCTTCCAGACCACCACATCCTTCCTATCCAACCTAAAGGCCTTACAAACCCAACTCCTAACCCCCCCCCCCCCCCTCTCTCCTCCTGCGGTGATGTCAGGGATCCAAGGGAGTGGGGGTGGACAACATGGGGTCAAACTGAGGTCACTTCCTGGAGAGACCACCCTGATATCTGTCACAATAATGCCCTTTACATCCCCTAACCCTTTGCTCTTTTCTTTTCTCTGCACCACTACATGAGGCTGTGGTAAAGGCTGCACCTTTCACACTACCATAAAGATGTAGCTAGTTTTGTTTGAAGATGGTGACCTTCACAGAAAGTGAGTGTCTACTTACTAACACTGGGCCAATTTAGGTGCTAGTGTACAAGCAAACTCAATGCAGCAGAGTGGACTCTATTAGGCTGTTAATGAGTTGCAAATAAAGTTTTGTACACTTTGAATGCGGCTGAATGTCAATGCAGAGCCTGACTTGTGTAGGATGAGATGGACATCAGTGTCTGCATCTCTGACACCTGTGTGCCTCAAACACAGAACAAGAGACAACTTTGGGGCACAATGAGCATAAAGGTTAGCATCATTTCTCTCACACAAACCTCCACAGGAGTCCATTTCAGTTCTTACCTTAAACACAGAACGCTGAAAACCATCCCAGGCCTAAACATAAGTAGCCTTGCACAAGCAGAAACAGCTCATAAGGGCAGGAGCCTGTCTGCAGTAAGTTGGTGTACAAGTACACTCTCTGGACAGTATGCTAGTACAGCACAGGGCCTTAGCCCCAATCCATCTCCTTATTGCTCAATGTCGAGCAAAGACCGATTTTTTGGCCCATTTTTTACAGTCTTTAGTATGACTCTGCCAGGGATTGAACTCACAACCTTCCAAACTCGGGGCAGGTGCCATAACCACAAGGCCACTGAATAGGCCTGAAGAAGGACCCACAAATTACCCACAATCCTTCCATTTGTTTGGGTTGCCAGTCAACTTCCTTGAAGACTCTGAAGAAATTAAATAATTCATCAAACTGATATCAATTCTGAGCAATCTGAAGCTTGAGCTCCACAAAGAGAATAGTTTACAGAAGATGACGCTGCTGATTGGCAACACAAGAAACACTTCAATTTCAGCACATTATTGTATCACTTTCATTGCCCATGCTTTTATCAACTTGACTGCCAGTCATGTGCATTTGAGTCACTTCAGCAGACCCTCTTATCCAGAGCAATTAGGGTTAAATGCCTATCTCAAGGGCACAAAAACAGATTTTTCACCTAGTGGGATCAGGAATTCAAAACAGCAACCTTTTGGTTACTGGCCAAACACTCTTAACTGCTAGGCTACCTGCCACCCTATGTACCCTTGAACTTCCTGTATTTGAATGTCATCAATAAAAAGAATCATTATTTATACCACTTCCTCCTTATCGGCCCATCCCAGATGAAGACATATCTACTCTATGACATTTACCTTTCTGGCAGGAAGTTGATGTGGCTACTAAAGGCTCCGCCTCTTAGGGGAAATGCCCATATAAGGACAACCGGGTTAAGAAATACTGTAGTGTACAGGCCAGTGTCAGTACTAATATTTGTGCATGTTAGAGAGAGTTGGTGTCTTTATGAAAGGTGTGTCTTCCTGTGTCGCCCTGACAGGAGTCTACATAACTCTTGGCCCAAAGATACACTCACAGGAAGCCTTTTATGCAACTCTGACACAGCCTACACAAAGGAGACCTATGAACCATCAAAATATATGGATCCAAAAAAGGGCAAATTGCAAACTGACAGGAAATGTGCTAGTGGTAATCGCAGGTAAATGCAATTGGGTCTGCTAAATTTAACACCCGCAAAACATCTCAAATCACCAACAGAAAATGGAAAATGACAGTAGCCTAACCCATTTCATGAGAAAGTTATCATTGGCAGTCTGAGTTCCAGAATAGAAAATAACACCTGCCAGTGTTTTCTCAAGCAAACCACGAAGCAATAGGCCTGCTATACAGTGTACACATGTTTTCTTAGAGTAAACGAAACACCGTTTGATCCACCAGCAACCCACTGTGTTATCAGAGCTGGTGACAGCATAGTGGGATCAATAAACGAGAGACAGATATCTCTAGGAGCGTGGGGGATAAAAATACACACTTCACAGGGCTGCTAGAGGCTGCTTCAATGGCGCCAGGTCGCCCGGATATCCAGACAGCGTAAACTTTACCTGAGTGACCCAACTGTCGTTTGTATAACACACAGACACACACTACTCTACCGTGTGTGCGTTTGAGAGAGGATAGGAGAGAAAACAATATGAAAGGGCAGTGGATGAGTATACTCAGTAAAGGTTGAAGTTAGCCCACCTGGCAATGCCAAGTTGGCAGAAGGAGGAGGGAGGGAGAGGAGGATTGTCAGGACACCTGGACCTTGTAGTAAAGCCCCTCGTCCCTGTTTCCATAGTAACACGTGACGTGGGGTTAAAGAAATCCACAATGCATAACCCATCCTTCCCATCCTGACTGCATCATTAACTAACAGGGAACTATGCACCTGCAAATGAGGACCCTATTACCCCACTGACTAAGTGCACTGAACTTAACTTACATTAACATAACGTTGTCCTCTACCAAACAAAGCAGCCTCGTTTCAAGAAATTTTGCAAAATTGTGGACTCGAATTACATGACATAGATTTGAGTCACAGACTTGACAGAAAATAAAATAACTTGAGAGACTTGAAGCTTCAGGACTCGTATTTGACGACTTCAAATTATCTGGCAAGGTTTTGTAACGTTTTGTTACTCATTTTGTGGCACAAATTCTCTCTGGATTATTCTCCACGCAGCCAAGACAGTAGCTGCAGCATCGCCCTTGCAAAAAAGACGTGCAACAGATTGGCTAGTGAAAAGCACACTCGGCCCTCTGATTGGACCAGTCAAGCCACACAGGTCGGGTGAGTTAGCAAACAGATTACTGATGTGCTGTACAGCTAACGGATTGGGTGCAGCGCAAATGTCAAAGTGTAGGGAGAGAGGATTGCCATAAATAAATATGCAGCTCCAAAGAATGTTGGTGATCCAGAATATTAACTGTTTACTTTACAAGCTCACTAGCATTGGGGCATCAACCAATAATTACTACCTTAGGCCTACTGCAATTGATCATTTACTTATGAAGCTTGCCGTAAACGCGTCTCCATTTATGCTCTCGAAACTCTCCCCTGTGGAGACCACGCTGTTCTCTTGTTGAAATGCTTGCTGTTGCTTTCACACGTTTAAATGCATATGTGGTAAATCTATATTCCATCTAATCTTACAATAATTGCTAGCATTTCATCATTCCCGTACCATTGATCGCAACACTTAGACATTTCTGTTTCATGTTTTCTATGATACAATTTCATTTACAATTTCTTACCCTCAGTGGGCGCGATGATTATTGTTCACATGAATATTCTCAAGACTCGAGGTAGAACTTTTGTTCATATTGCTCCAGAGTGGCGCAATTTTCCCAGTCAAAGCTCATGTTTTCACGTGTTCCCAGTTGTCTTGAATGCACTGAATCAGAGATTACCGAGTTTTGAACGCGGCATGTGTCCTATAGATGTGGTAAAGGAGTAAATAGAAAGCAGACATTCCATTGACCATATTGGCTCACATTCAACAAATCTGATCTATCAAAGTGAATATTTGTCAAATCCGTCATGAATGTGGTTACTAAGTCCGATTTGGATATAAATTCAGCAAAATTAAGAAACGTCCTCTCACTGTCAACTGAGTTTATTTTCAGCAAACTTAACATGTGTAAATATTTGTATGAACATAACAAGATTCAAAAACTGAAACATAAACTGAACAAGTTCCACAGACATGTGACTAACAGAAATGGAATAGGGGGGGTCAAAATCAGAAGTAACAGTCAGTATCTGGTGTGGCCACCAGCTGCATTAAGTACTGCAGTGCATCTCCTCCTCATGGACTGCACCAGATTTGCCAGTTCTTGCTGTGAGATGTTACCCCACTCTTCCACCAAGGCACCTGCAAGTTCCCTGACATTTCTGTGGGGAATGGCCTTAGCCCTCACCCTCCGATCCAACAGGTCCCAGACGTGCTCAATGGGATTGAGATCCGGCCTTTTCGCTGGCCTTGCCAGAACACTGACATTCCTGTCTGGCAGGAAATCACGCACAGAACGAGCAGTATGGCTGGTGGCATTGTCATGCTGGAGGGTCATGTCAGGATGAGACTGCAGGAAGGGTACCACATGAGGGAGGAGGATGTCTTCCCTGTAACACACAGCGTTGAGATTGCCTGCAATGACAACACGTTCAGTCCGATGATGCTGTGACACACCACGCCAGACCATGACGGACCCTCCACCTCCAAATCAATCCCGGTCCAGAGTACAGGCCTCGGTGTAATGCTCATGCCTTCGACGATAAACGCAAAAACCGACCATAACCCCTGGTGAGACAAATCTGCGACTCGTCAGTGAAGAGAACTTTTTGCCAGTCCTGTCTGGTCCAGCGACGGTGTGTTTGTGCCCATAGGCGATGTTGTTGCCGGTGATGTCTTGTGAGGACCTGCCTTGCAACAGGCCTGCAAGCCCTCAGTCCAGCCTCTCTCAGCCTATTGCGGACAGTCTGAGCACTGATGCAGGGATTGTGCGTTCCTGGTGTAACTCGGGCAGTTGTTGCCATTCTGTACCTGTCCCGCAGGTGTGATGTTCTGATGTACCGATCCTGTGGAGGTGTTGTTACACGTGGTCTGCCACTGCGAGGACGATCAGCTGTCCGTCCTGTCTCCCTGTAGCGCTGTCTTAGGCGGACATTGCAATTTATTGCCCTGGCCACATCTGCAGTCCTCATGCCTCCTTGCAGCATACCTAAGGCATGTTCACACAGACGAGCAGGGACCCTGGGCATCTTTCTTTTGGTGATTTTCAGAGTCAGTAGAAAGACCTCTTTAGTGTCCTAAGTTTTCATAACTGTGACCTTAATTGCCTACCGTCTCTAAATTGTTAGTGTCTTGACGACCGTTCCACAGGTGCATGTTCATTAATTGTTTATGGTTCATTGAGCAAGCATGGGACACAGTGTTTAAACCCTTTACAATGAAGATCTGTGAAGTTAATTCGATTTTTACGAATTATCTTTGAAAGACAGGGTCCTGAAAAAGGGACGTTTATTTTTTTGCTGAGTTTATTTGGCTGTTTTTGCTGCATAACATGAAGAAGTTGTCTCTTTTCAGGTCTAGAAGTGACTGCTAAATGCTAACTCACGTTCATATAAACTGGTTAGCATAGCTAGCATACATAAATCGGTGGTGGACGTTAAAGTTGTTATTAACAATAATGCAGTTGATTGGTGATGATGACTTGAACATGTATTGGGGTCGACCTCCTTACAAGCGTTATACTCAGATTTTTACCTCAACATAGTGTGAAATTCACATATAAACAATAGCCTAAATGTATGCTAATTTTGCTAAGGGCAATGAGGAGACTTTGGACAGCCCTTTCCTCCATGCATTTCCATGGCAATTCCATTGTTTTGGTCGAGTTCGACTTGGCCTTGACTTGAGACTCGACCCAATTCTAATTGGGACTCGATTTGATTGTCGGACCTTGTGGTCTTGTCGAATATTGTGATCTTGTCGAATATTCGGGTCTTGGTCCCATCTCTGGTATTTATTCAGTCTATGGTTGTGAGTTTAGTGTATTTACATTCTTTAATCCACATTTACGCACACGAGACACTTATCTTTTAAGGCAGCAAATCCTCACATACGCACAATATCAGAGTGATGTATGTATTATAATATTTGGATATCTCACTATAAGCAAGGTACAATGCACTGCAGCAGGAAAGTTTCATACTGTCTGATGTGGTCTACTGCGCCACTAAGTGGCCATAAAGAGGAATTGCCACATATGAGCCATGCCAACCCTAACCTAAAACATGCAAATTCCGGCTGATTGTAAAGGCCCAGTGCAGTCAAAAACATGATATTTGTATGTTTTATATATATTTCCACACTGAGGTTGGAATAATACAGTGGAATTGTGAAAATGGTGATAATGCCATTTTAGTGTAAGAGCTGTTTGAAAACACTGTCTGAAATCTCTGCCTGTTTTGGTGGGATGGAGTTTTGGCCTGCCCGGTGACATCACAAATGTTCCCCTCCCCACTCCCAGACAGTCGAAGCTAAATTCTTGCTTGAGAATTACTCTTTGCTAAGATGCTATTTCTGTGTCTTTTTTTTAACCTTTTTAATTTAAAACAATCCCAGTAAGGTACTTAATTTTTACCCAGAAATGATTTGATATCGAGATATAAATGGCTGCAATGGACCTTCAAGAAAATAAAGTGTTCATTTCATTATTACCTATGTTTCTGTCAAGTAAATGTAATGTTAGGACAATGTTTTAAAGAAATGATACCTTTGAGAAAGTGGCCCTTTCGAGAGCTGTATACAGGGATGAAATGTCACTGACAAAACAATGGCAACCAAACATCCTTTCATAATCTGAGACGCTATAATATAAAACAAGTTTCAGCAACAAAGTTCCACAGTAAAATGATCACTTTTTTCCATGAGGAGCACAGAGTCAGAAGCCACCCCTAGCTAACCCCGACAATCGTGTTGATGGGTTTGAAGCAATAATGGTAAAAGCTACATTTTCCCCTCCAATAGACCAATAGAACTTCTGCCATATTAATTATACCTATCCCATCTTTTCAGATCTACACAAGTGCCTTTGACCAGGGCAAGGAATTATTTCTAGACAGCACCACAGCATATTAATTACATCATTTAATACAATGACTAACACATTTTTGCATACTTAGCTAAATACACATACAGTTTAGCATTTGTTTTGAATGTGCTCTGTGATTGACTATGTTGGTCTTCCTGCTTACAGATTTTACAGGTACAGTGCATTGGGAAAGTATTCAGACCCCTTGACTTTTTACACATTTTGTTATGTTACACCTTTATTCTCAAATGGATTAAATTGTTTTTCTCCCCCATCAATCTACACAAAATACCCCATAATGACGAAGCAACAACAGTCTAGTTTTTTCTGTGTGCAAATATTATGTTTACATAAGTATTTCAGACCCACCTTTGGCAGCGATTACAACCTCAAGTCTTCTTGGCACACCTGTATTTGGGGAGTTTCTCCAATTCTTCTCTGCAGATCCTCTCAAGCTCTGTCAGGTCTCTCTAGAGATGTTCGATCGGGTTCAAGTCTGGGCTCTGGCTGGGCCACTCAAGGACACTCAGAGACTTCTCCCGAAGCAAATCCTGAGTTGTCTTGGCTGTGTTCTTAGAGTGGGTGTCCTGTTGGAAGGTGAACCTTCGCCCCAGCCTTCTTCACCACACTGTCTGTGTGGGTGGACCATTTCAGTTTGTCCGTGATGTGTACGCAGAGGAACTTAAAACTTTCCACCTTCACTGCTGTCCCGTCGATGTGGATAGGGGGGTGCTCCCTCTGCTGTTTCCTGAAGTCCACGATCATCTCCTTTGTTTTGTTGGCGTTGAGTGAGAGGTTGTTTTCCTGACACCACACTTCGAGAACCTTCCCCTCCTCCCTGTAGGCTGTCTCGTTGTTGGTGATCAAGCCCACTAATGTTGTGTCGTCTGTAAACTTGACGATTGAGTTGGAGGCGTGCATGGCCACACAGTCATGAGCGAACAGGGAGTACAGGAGGGGGCTGAGCATGCACCCTTATGGGGCCCCAGTGTTGAGGATCAGCGAAGTGGAGATGTTGTTTCCTACCTTCACGACCTGGGGGGCGGCCCGTCAGGAAGTCCAGGACCCAATTGCATAGGGCGGGGTTGAGACCCAGGGCCTCAAGCTTAATGATGAGCTTGGAGGGTACAATGGTGTTGAATGCTGAGCTGTAGTCAATGAACTGCATTCTTACAAACGTATTCCTCTTGTCCAGATAGGATAGGGCAGTGTGGAGTATGATTGTGACTGCATCGTCTATGGACCTATTGGGGCGGTAAGCAAATTGAAGTGGGTCTAAGGTGACAGATAAGGCGGAGGTGATATGATCCTTAACTAGCCTCTCAAAGCACTTCATGATGACAGAAGTGAGCGCTACGGGGCGATAGTCATTTAGTTCAGTTACCTTTGCATTCTTGGGTACAGGAACAATGGTGACAATCTTGAAGCATGTGGGGACAACAGACTGGGATAGTGAGAGTTGAATATATGTCCGTAAACACACCAGCCAGCTGGTCTGCACATACTCTGAGGACGCGGCTAGGAATGCCGTCTGGCCCAGCATCCTTGCGAGGGTTAACACGTATAAAATGTCTTACTCACGTCGGCCAGGGAGAAGGAGAGCTCACAGTCCTTGGTAGCGGGCTGCGTCGATTGCACTGTGTTATCCTCAAAGCGGGCAAAGAAGGTGTTAATTTCTCTGGAAGCAAGACACCGGTGTCTGTGACGTGGCTAGTTTTCCTTTTGTAGGCCGTGAGAATCTGTAGACCCTGCCACATACGTCTCTTGTCTGAGCCATTGAATTGCGACTCCACTTTGTCTCTCTATTCTCACATTTTGCTTGTTTGATTGCCTTGTGGAGGAAATAACTACACTGTTTGTATTTGGCCATATTCCCAGTTGCCTTTCCATGGTTAAATGTGGTGGTTCACGCTTTCAATTTTCGCCTGCATGCCGCCATCTATCCACGGTTTCTGGTTAGGGTAGGTTTTAATAGTACAACATCTCCTATACACTTCCTTATAAACTCACTCACCGAATCAGCGTATACGTCTACATTATTCTCTGAGGCTACCCAGAACATATCCCAGTACACGTGATCAAAACAATCTTGAAGCGTGGATTCCGATTGGTCAGACCAGCATTGAATAGTCCTTAGCATGGGTACTTCCTGTTTGAGTTTCTGCCTATAGGAAAGGAGGAGCAAAATGGAGTTGTGGTCAGATTTGCAGAAAGGAGGGCGGGGGAGGGCCTTGTATGCATCGCGGAAGTTAGAGCAGCAGTGATCCAGTGTATTGCCTTCACGAGTGCTACAATCAATATGCTGATAGAATTTAGGTTGCCTTGTTCTCAAATTAGCTTTGTTAAAGTCCCCAGCTACAATAAATGCAGCCTCAGGATATATGGTTTCCAGTTTGCATAAAGTCCAGTGAAGTTCCTTGAGGGCCATCGTGGTATCGGCTTGAGGGGGGATATGATAACAGAAGAGAATTCTCTTGGGAGATAATATGTCTTCCTCTTATCTTGCGGCGTAGTTTTGGGTCGGCCTGGGTACTGCAGACAAAGGATCCGCTTCGGGAAAGTCATATTCCTGGTCGTAGTGCTGGTAAGTTGACGTCGCTTGGATATCCAATAGTTCTTCCCAGCTGTATGTAATAACACTTAAGATTTTCTGGGCTAACAATCTAAGAAATAATACATAAAAAAATGAAATACTGCAAAGTTTCCTAAGAACTAGAAGAGAGGTAGCCCTCTGTCAGCGCCATCATCGTCCTGAGTGCCTTTTACTGAGGAGCGGCTTCCGTCTGGCCACTCTACCATAAAGGTCTGATTGGTGGAGTGCTGCAGAGATGGTTGTCCTTCTGGAAGGTTCTCCCATCTCCACAGAGAAACTCTATAGCTCTGTCAGAGTGACCATCGAGTTCTTGTTCACCTCCCTGACCAAGGCCCTTCTGCCCCGATTGCTCAGTTTGGCCGGGCGTCAAGCTCTAGGAAGAGTCTTGGTGGTTCCAAAACTTCTTCCATTTAAGAATGATGGAGGCCACTGTGTTCTTGGGGACCTTCAATGCTGCAGAAATGTTTTGGTACCCTTCCCCAGATCTGTGCCTCGACACAATCCTGTCTTGGAATTCCTTCAACCTCATGGCTTGGTTTCTGCTCTGACATGCACATTCAATTGTGGGATCTTATATAGACAGTTGCCCTTTCCAAATAATGTCCAAATAATTTAATTTACCACAGGTAGACTCCAAGTTGTAGAAACATCTCAAGGATGGTCAATGGAAACCGGATGCACCTGAGCTAAATTTGTAGTCTCATAGCAAAAGGTCTGAATACTAGCCCCGGCCTGCTAGCGGTCTGAATCACCGTGTCTCCAGCTCGCCTAGCTACTCTCTGGACCCTATGATCACTCGGCTACGCATGCCTCTCCCTAATGTCAATATGCCTTGTCCGTGGCTGTTTTGGTCAGTGATTATTGTCTTATTTCACTGCAGAGCCTCCAGCCCTGCCTAATATGCCTTAGCTAGCCCTTTTGTTCCAACTCCCACACATGTGGTGACCTCACCTGGTTTAAATGGTGTCTCTAGAGACAAAACCTCTCTCATTGTCACTCAATGTCTAGGTTTACCTCCACTGTATTCACATGCTACCATACCATTGTCTGTACATTATGCCTTGAATCTATTCTTCCACACCCAGAAACCTGCTAATTTTACTCTCTGTTCCGAATGCACTAAATGACCAGTTCTTATAGCCTTTAGCCATACCCTGTAGAGGTCAATCCAGGCCCTGCAGCATCTAGCGCCACTCCCATTCCCCAGGCTCTCTCATTTGTTGACTTCTGTAACCGTAAAAGCCTTGGTTTCATGCATGTTAACATTAGAAGCCTCCTCCCTAAGTTTGCTTTAATCACTGCTTTAGCACACTCTGCCAACCCGGATGTCCTAGCCGTGTCTGAATTCTGTCTTAGGAAGGCCACCAAAAATCCTGAAATTTCCATCCCTAACTATAACATTTCCCGACAAGATATAACTGCCAAAGGAGGCGGAGTTGCAATCTACTGCAGAGAGAGCCTGCAGAGTTCTGTCATACTATCCAGGTCTGTGCCCAAACAATTCGAGCTTCTAATTTAAAAAATGCACCTTTCCAGAAAAAGTCTCTCACCGTTGCCACTTGTTATAGACAACCTTCAGCCCCCAGCTGTGCCCTGGACACCATATGTGAATTGATTGCCCCCCATCTATTTTCAGAGCTCGTACTGTTAGGTGACATAAACTGGGACATGCTTAACACCCCGGCCGTCCTACAATCTAAGCTAGATGCCCTCAATCTCACACAAATTATCAATGAACCTACCAGGTACAACACCAAATCCGTAAACATGGACACCTTCATAGATATCATCCTGACTAATCTGCCCTCTAAATACACCTCTGCTGTCTTCAACCAGGATGTCAGCGATCACTGCCTCATCGCCTGCGTCCGTAATGGGTCTGGGGTCAAATTAACAACTCTCATCACTGTCAAACACTTCCTAAAACACTTCAGAGAGCAGGCCTTTCTAATTGACCTGGCCCGGGTATCCTGGAAGGATATTGACCTCATTCCGTCAGTACAGGATGTCTGGTTGTTCTTTAAAAGTGCTTTCCTCACCATCTTAAATAAGCACGTCCCATTCAAAAAATGGAGAACCAGGAACAGATATAGCCCTTGGTTCACTCCAGACCTGACTGCCCTTGATCAGCACAAAAACATCCTGTGGCGTACTGCATTAGCATCGAATAGCCCCCGTGATATGCAACTTTTCAGGGAAGTTAGGAACCAATATACTCAGGCATAGGAAAGCAAAGACTAGCTTTTTCAAACAGAAATTTGCATCCTTCTAGCACAAACTCCAAAAAGTTATGGGACACTGTAAAGTCCATGGAGAATAAGAGCACCTCCTCCCAGCTGCCCACTGCACTGAGGCTAGGAAACACTGTCACCACCATCACTGGTCAACATAGCAGCACCCACCCGTAGCACGCGCTTCAGCAGGTATATTTCACTGGTCACCCCCGAAGCCAATTCCTCTTTGGCCGCCTTTCCTTCCAGTTCTCTGCTGCCAATGACTGGAACGAATTGCAAAAATCACTGAAGCTGGAGACTCATATTTCCCTCACTAACTTTAAGCATCAGCTGTCAGAGCAGCTTACAGATCATTGCACATGTACGCATCTGTAAATAGCCCATCCAACTACCTCATCCCCATATTGTTATTTAGATATTTTTGCTCCTTTGCACCCCAGTATCTCTCCTTGCACATTCATCTTCTGCACATCTATCACTCCAGTGTTAATGCTAAATTGTAATTACTTCGCCACTACGGCCTATTTATTGCCTTACCTCCCTAATCTTACCTCTTTTGCACACACTGTATATAGACTTTTTTGTATTGCGTTATTGACTGTGCGTTTGTTTATTCCATGTGTAACTCTGTGTTGTTGTTTGTGTCGCACTGCTTTGCTTTATCTTGGCCAGGTCGCAGTTGTAAATGAGAACTTGTTCTCAACTGGCCTACCTGGTTAAATAAAGGTGAAATCCATTTATTTTTTTTCTTATGTAAATAAGGAATTTCTGTTTTTTTATTAGTAATACATTTGCAAACATTTCTAAATACCTGTTTCCGCTTTGTCATTATGGGGTTTGTGTGTAGATGTATGAGGAAAATGTATTATTTAATCAATTTTAGAACAAGGTTATAAAGTAACAAAATATGGAAAAAGTCAAGGGGTCTGAATACTTTACGAATGCACCGTAATTGAGCTCCCTTTAAAAGAGGAACACATGGTATGCTCCGGGGGCTCAGAAGCCAAGATAGGGAGACGAAGCCAGCGGTTGGGATCCAAGCTGCCATGCCGCTCTCAAGCAAGGGCGATTTTTAGTGTACTTATTGAGCTTCATTGTTAAATTGAGGTAAAGCGCACAGTTTTTATTACATTTCATGCTGTGAATATTCTACATTTAGAGCCTTAATATTTAGTACAGTCATGGCCAAACGTTTTGAGAATGACACAAATAGGAATGGCAGCAGGCAGGTGTGAGTGCATCTGCACGCACAGTGAGTCAAAGACTTTTGGAGGATGGCCTGGTGTCAAGAAGGGCAGCAAAGAAGCCACTTCTCTCCAGGAAAAACATCAGAGACAGACTGATATTCTGCAAAAGGTACAGGGATTGGACTGCTGAGGACTGGGGTAAAGTAATTTTCTCTGATGAATCCCCTTTCCGATTGTTTTGGGCATCCGGAAAAAAAGCTTGTCCGGAGAAGACAAGTTGAGCGCTACCATCAGTCCTGTGTCATGCCAACAGTAAAGCATTCTGAGACCATTCATGTGTGGGGTTGCTTCTCAGCCAAAGGAGTGGGCTCACTCACAATTCTGCCTACGATCACAGCCATGAATAAAGAATGGTACCAACACATCCTCCGAGAGAAACTTCTCCCAACCATCCAGGAACAGTTTGGTGACGAACAATGCCTTTTCCAGCATGATGGAGCACCTTGCCATAAGGCAAAAGTGATAACTAAGTGGCTCGGGGAACAAAACATAGATATTTTGGGTCCATGGCCAGGAAACTCCCCAGACCTTAATCCCATTGAGAACTTGTGGTCAATCCTCAAGAGGCGGGTGGAGAAACAAAAACCCACATATTCTGACAAACTCCAAGCATTGATTATGCAAGAATGGGCTGCCATCAGTCAGGATGTGGCCCAGAATTTAATTGACAGCATGCCAGGGCGGATTGCTGAGGTCTTGAAAAAGAAGGGTCAACACTGCAAATATTGACTGTTTGCATCAACTTCATGTAATTGTCAATAAAAGCCTTTGACACTTATGAAATGCTTGTAATTATACTTCAGTATTCCATAGCAACATCTGACAAAAATATCTAGACACTGAAGCAGCAAACTTTGTGGAAATTAATAGTTGTGTCATTCTCAAAACTTCTGGCCACGACTGCAGTTGTACTTATGGCTCCTGAGTGGTGCAGCGGTTTAGGGCACTGCATCTCAGTGCTAGAGGCGATACTACAGACAACCTGGTTTGAATCCAGGCTGTATCCCAACTGGCTGTGATTGGAAGACCCATAGGGCGGTGCACAATTAGCCCAGCGTCGTCCGGATTTGGCCGGTGTAGACCGTCATTGTAAGAATTTATTCTTAACTGACTTGCCTAGTTAAAAAAAAATTTTTAATAAATGGTGATTAACTTTAACTTTTGTGTGGCATCCTCATGTTTGCTGTGCTAGTTTGCTGTGTATCCACTGAACCTAACCGGAATGCTGTGTATTCACAAGAAATCTACCATGTGCTGTTGTAACGGGTGACGCTCTCCTCATCCTCGGACGAGGTGAGGAGAGAAGGATCCTCAGACCAAAACGCAGCTTCAGGGAAATAAGCCATCTTTATTAAACAACGATAAAGATGGAAACACGAAACGAAACAAACACTTGCAAAACTACAAAATAACAAAACGACGTTGACGAGACCTGAACATAAACTTACATAATTAAACATAAACTTACGTACAGGTAACAGACGACATCGAAACGAAAACGAAACAAACAAACGCTACAGTCCTATGTGGTACGAACATAACATACGGACACAGGAGACAATCACCCACAAACAAACAGTGAGAATGCCCTACCTAAATATGACTCTTAATTAGAGGCAAACGCAAACCACCTGCCTCTAATCAAGAGCCATACCAGGCAAACCAAAACCAACATAGAAACAGATAACATAGAATGCCCACCCAACCTCACGTCCTGACCAACTAACACACAAAAACTAACATAAATAGGTCAGGAACGTGACAATACCCCCCCCACAAGGTGCGAACTCCGGACGCACCAGCACAAAGTCTAGGGGAGGGTCTGGGTGGGCATCTAACCACGGTGGTGGTTCAGGCTCGGGGCGCGGTTCCCACCCCACCATAATCCATCCTAACTTCCTCCCTCCAAGAATGTCCACCCTCTTTTGACCCCCACAAAATTCCCTTAACAACATATCTAATAGGGACAACACCGGGACAGAGAGATAAATCAAGAAAGAGGGATAGATAAGAATATAGAGATAGATGAAGATAGAGAGGGAGATTAGGATAGAGGGGCAACTCCGGACTGAAAGGCAGCTCCGGACAGAGAGACAGCTCTGGACTGATGGGCAGTTCTGGGTATCCAGCCTTTTCAGGCTGAAAGACAGCTCATGGCTGACTGACGAATCTCGATGCTCATGGCTGGCTGACGGCTCTCAACGCTCATGGCAGGCTGACGGCTCTCGACGCTCATGGCAGGCTGACGGCTCTCGACGCTCATGGCAGGCTGACGGCTCTCGACGCTCATGGCAGGCTGACGGCTCTCGACGCTCATGGCAGGCTGACGGCTCTCGACGCTCATGGCAGGCTGACGGCTCTGGCTGCTCATGGCGCTCTGACGGCTCTGGCTGCTCATGGCGCTCTGACGGCTCTGGCTGCTCATGGCGCTCTGACGGCTCTGGCTGCTCATGGCGCTCTGACGGCTCTGGCTGCTCATGGCGCTCTGACGGCTCTGGCTGCTCATGGCGCTCTGACGGCTCTGGCTGCTCATGGCTCGCTGGCGGCTCTGGCAGATCCTGTCTGGTTGGCGGCTCTGGCAGATCCTGTCTGGTTGGCGGCTCTGGCAGATCCTGTCTGGTTGGCGGCTCTGGCAGATCCTGTCTGGTTGGCGGCTCTGGCAGATCCTGTCTGGTTGGCGGCTCTGGCAGATCCTGTCTGGTTGGCGGCTCTGGCAGATCCTGTCTGGCTGACGGCTCTAGCGGCTCCTGTCTGGCTGATGGCTCTAGCGGCTCCTGTCTGGCTGACGGCTCTGTAGGCTCATGGCAGACGGGCGGCTTTGCAGGCTCATGGCAGACGGGCGGCTTTGCAGGCTCCTGGCAGACGGATGGCTCAGACGGCGCTGGGGAGACGGATGGCTCAGATGGCGCTGGGGAGACGGATGGCTCAGATGGCGCTGGGGAGACGGATGGCTCAGATGGCGCTGGGGAGACGGATGGCTCAGGCCGGATACGGCGCACTGTAGACCTGGTGCGTGGTGCCGGAACTGGAGGCACCGTGCTAATGATAAGCACCTTCCTACTAGTGCGGGGAGCAGGGACAGGGCACACTGTATCCTCAAAGCCTACTCTACCCCTGATGCGTGGTACCGGCACTGGTGACGCCGGGCTGAGGACAAGCACATCAGGATTAGTAGGGGGAGAATATACAGTGTGTACAGGGCTCTGGAGACGCACTGGTAGCTTAGTGCGTGGGGCCGGAACTGGAGGCACCGGGCTAGATACACGCACTACAGGGAGAGTGCGTGGAGGAGGAACAGGGCTCAGGATACGCACTGGTAGCCTAGTGCGTAGTGTATACACTGTAAGTACTAGGCTGGGGCGGGGAGGTGGTGCCGGAAATACCGGACCGTGGAGGCGTACTGGCACTCTTGAGCATTGAACCTGCCCAACCTTACCTGGTTGAATGCTCCCGGTTGCCCGACCAGTGCGGGGAGGTGGAATAACCCGCACCGGCCTATGTAGGCGAACCGGGGAAACCATGCGTAAGGCAGGTGCCATGTATGCCGGCCCGAGGAGACGCACTGGAGACCAGACGCGTTGAGCCGGCCTCATGACACCTGGCTCAATACCCAATCTAGCCCTCCCAGTGCGGGGAGGTGGAATAACCCGCACTGGGCTATGCACTCGTACAGGAGACACCGTGCGCTCTACTGCGTAACACGGCGCCTGCCCGTACTCCCGCTCTCCACGGTAAGCCTGGGAAGTGGGCGCAGGTCTCCTACCTGCCCTTGGCCCACTATCTCCTAGCCCCCCCCCAAGAAATTTTTGGGAATTACTCACGGGCTTTTTTGGCTTCCGTGCCAGACGCGTTCCCTCATAGCTCCGGTTCCTCTCTCCGGTAGCCTCCGCTCTCCTCAGTGCCTCCAGCTGTTCCCATGGGAGGCGATCTCTACCAGCTAGGATCTCCTCCCAAGTGTAGCAACCCTTTCCATCCAAAACCTCGTCCCATGTCCATTGCTCCTTTCTCTCCTGTCCCTTACTCCGTTTCGTTTTCCCTTGCCGCTTGGTCTTAGCGTGTTGGTGGGTGATTCTGTAACGGGTGACGCTCTCCTCATCCTCGGACGAGGTGAGGAGAGAAGGATCCTCAGACCAAAACGCAGCTTCAGGGAAATAAGCCATCTTTATTAAACAACGATAAAGATGGAAACACGAAACGAAACAAACACTTGCAAAACTACAAAATAACAAAACGACGTTGACGAGACCTGAACATAAACTTACATAACTAAACATAAACTTACGTACAGGTAACAGACGACATCGAAACGAAAACGAAACAAACAAACGCTACAGTCCTATGTGGTACGAACATAACATACGGACACAGGAGACAATCACCCACAAACAAACAGTGAGAATGCCCTACCTAAATATGACTCTTAATTAGAGGCAAACGCAAACCACCTGCCTCTAATCAAGAGCCATACCAGGCAAACCAAAACCAACATAGAAACAGATAACATAGAATGCCCACCCAACCTCACGTCCTGACCAACTAACACACAAAAACTAACATAAATAGGTCAGGAACGTGACAGCTGTGCTATACTTATTTAACTTTGTACCCAGTTCAAGTCTACATTGGCTCTGCCCTATCCTGGCAACTTGTGGCGTTAACACTACTTCTAGGATTCACAGCAAGGAGGTTCAGAAATCGCATTCATGGTAAACGCTGCGCATTTATTTCAGCTCAAGCGTAAATTACCTTTCAAAGTCAAGAGCAATGCGTTGCTCTATAACGTGCCTTATATTGAATCCTAGCCCTAGTCTTCCAACATGATGAAGAAGAAGCATTAGAACAGTGACGAAAACCCTTGTCGTGGTCTGAGCCCAGAGCTCCATATCAACCACAGAAGTATGTTGACGTTAGCTTGACATTAGCCTGAGCCGCTCACCGGACGAGAGACTCAACTGTTATGACAGGAGCCACAAATTAAGAAGCAATATTGTATCCCCCTCAGACTGGTTCAACATGTCTGCCTTTAGGGAATGAACATCACACTTCCTGAGATCCTTGGTTTGGATTGGATCCACTGTATCAACCTCAGTGGTTCTAAATCACTATACAAACACTGCCAGATAGCACATTAAGGAAATGGACTGCAGGCTATGTCAAACAGCCACCCTTCACTCTCTCAGCTAGTACTAGTCTTCTCACAATCCCACAAAATGGTGTCAGAGAAGGGATAATCAACGAGGGGCTATGCGTTCTATGGAGGGGCTATGCATCCTATGGAAAATTTTGCATAGAATGCATAGCCCCTTGTTAATTATCCCTTTCATACCATGGCTATAATTTAACACATTTGCTGGTAGAACTGTGTGTAACATCCACTGAAATAGCTAGGGCTCAAACCACCCAATTTATAAGTCCTTATAAACCATATTGTCGAAGTGGATAGACCATCTTGGCTGAGTTTTCACTGCTTACTGTACCTGTATCTTTGAATTGAATAACAGCAACCTATGGGCTAACTATGTGATCAATAGTATGATATTATATTTAAGCAAAAAGGCCCGAGGGGGTATGGTAGATGGCCAATATACCATGACTAAGGGCTGTTCTTCAGCACGACGCAACATGTGGTATATTGGCAATATACCACAAACCCCAGAGGTGCCTTATTGCTAATTTAAGTTGGTTACCAACGTACAGTTGAAGTCGGAAGATTACATACACCTTTGCCAAATACATTTAAACTTTTTCACAATTCCTGTCATTTAATCTGAGTAAAAATTCCCTGTATTAGGTCAGTTAGGATCACCACTTTATTTTAAGAATATGAAATGTCAGAATAATAGTAGAGAGAATGATTTATTTCAGCTTTTATTTCTTTCATCACATTCCCAGTGGGTCAGAAGTTTACATACACTTAATTAGTATTTGGTAGCACTACCTTTCAATTGTTTAACTTGGGTCAAACGTTTCGGGTAGCCTTCCACAAGCTTCCCACAATAAGTTGGGTGAATTTTGGCTCATTCCTCCTGACAGAGCTGGTGTAATTGAGTCAGATTTTTAGTTCTCCTTGCTCGCACACGCTTTTCAGTTCTGTCCACAAATTTTCTATAGGATTGAGGTCAGGAATTTTTGATGGCCACTCCAATACCTTGACTTTGTTGTCCTTAAGCCATTTTGCCACAACTTTGGAAGTATGCTTGGGGTCATTGTCCATTTGGAAGACCCATTTGCGACCAAGCTTTAACTTTCTGACTGATGTCTTGAGACGTTGCTTCAATATATCCACATCATTTTCCTTCTCATGACGCCATCTATTTTGTGAATTCCACCAGTCCCTAGTGCAGCAAAGCACCCCCACAACATGATGCTGCCACCCCTGTGCTTCACGGTTGGGATGGTGTTCTTCGGCTTGCAAGCCTACCCCTTTTTCCTCCAAATATAACAATGGTCATTATGGCCAAACAGTTCTATTTTTGTTTCTTAGACCAGAAGACATTTCTCCAAAAAGTATGATCTTTGTCCCCATGTGCAGTTGCAAACTGTAGTTTGGCTTTTTTTGGCGGTTTAGGAGCAGTGGCTTCTTCCTTGCTGAGCGGCCTTTCAGGTTATGTCGATATAGGACTCATTTTACTGTGGATATAGATGCTTTTGTACCTGTTTCCAGCAGCATCTTCACAAGGTCCTGTGCTGTTGTTCTGGGATTGATTTGCACTTTTCGCACCAAAGTACGTTCATCTCTAGGAGACAGAACGTGTCTCCTTCCTGAGGGGTATGATGGCTGCGTGGTCCCATGGTGTTTATACTTGCGTACTATTGTTTGTACAGATGAACGTGGTTCCTTCAGGCGTTTGGAAATTGCTCCCAAGGATGAACCAGACTACAATATTCTGAGGTCTTGGCTGATTTCTTTTGATTTCCCCATGATGTCACGCAAAGAGGAACTGAGTTTGAAGGTAGGCCTTGAAATGCATCCTCAGGTACATCTCCAATGGACTCAAATTATGAGGCTTCTAAAGCCATGACATAATTTTCTGGAATTTTCCAAGCTGTTTAAACAGTCAACTTTGTCTATGTAAACTTCTGACCCCCTGGGATTGTGATACAGTGAATTATTAGTGAAATAATCTGTCTGTTAACAATTGTTGCAAAAATTACTTGTCATGCACAAAGTAGATGTCCTAACCGACTTGTCAAAACTATAGTTTGTTAACAAGAAATTTGTGGAGTGGTTGAAAAACAAGTTTTAATGACTCCAACATAACTGTATGTAAACTTCCGACTTCAACTGTACTTAAGAGTAAAAATAAATGTTTTGTCATACCCTGAATGCTGATTGGCTGAAAGCCATGGTATTTCAGACCATATACCACGGCTTTCAGCCAATAAGCATTCATGGCTCAAACCACCCAGTTAATAATGATCAATAAGACATCCTCCCTGGGTTTGGACAAGCAATCAGTTATCATTGGCGCTACCCTCAGTATCCACAGCTGCTCACCTCACTCGGATGCATTCAAAAGGCCAGGCTATGAGTGCCCAGGGATTGATCTGAGCTTCCCATAGACTGCCTTAAATTAAATGAAAATGCTATTGTTTCATATCAGCTGTGTGTGTGTGTGGCGTCAGTGCATGTGTAAATTCAATGAGAACCATTCCTTCACCATAAGTACAGTACGTGAAAGAGAGGGAGAGAGAGCACCAGGTGGAAGACAAAGCTCGTCCACTGAAAAGGTCTCTGCATAGGACAGCTTCTACATGGCAACCACTCACGTGGTCACGGCGACGGCACGTGGCACAATGCTGCCTGCATCCAAAAAATAACCCCTTTTCATATCCCTCTGTTCTTTGTTGTCTTCTCATCCATCCTCTCACCCCCCTACTAACGGACATCTTAGAATTACTTTTGAAGGGTATTTTACACTGAACAAAAATAGAAACGCAACATGTAAAGTGTTGGTCCCATGTTTCCTGAGCTGAAATAAAAGATCACAGAATTTTACATACGCACAAAAAGCTTAACAGATTTTCTTATATGAACTGTAACTCAGCCAGAACCAGAACCAGAACCAGCCAATCAGAATTTGTTTTTATCCACAAAAGGTCTTTATTACAGACAAAAATATTCCTCGTCACTCCCTCAGACTGATGTGGAGGTCCTGGGCTGGCGTGGTTACATGTGGTCTGCGATCGTGAGGCCGGTTGGACGTACTGCCAAATTCTCTAAAACGACGTTGGGCGGCTTATGGTAGAGACATTAAATTCTCTGGCAACAGCTCTGGTGGACGCTTCTTCAAGACTGTGTTGTGTGACACAACTGCACATTTTAGAGTGGCCTTTTATTGTCCCCAGCATAAGTTGCACCTGTGTAATGATCATGCTGTTTAATCAGCTTCTTGATAAGCCACACCTGTCAGGTGGGTGAATTATCTTGGCAAATTAGCAATACTCACAAACAGGGACGTACACAAATTTGTGCACAAACTTTGAGAGAAATAAGCTTTTTGTGCATATGGAACATTTCTGGGCCATTTTATTGCAGCTCATGAAACATGGGACCAACACTTTACATGTTGCTTTTATATTTTTGTTCAGTGTAGAATGCATGACCAAAACTGCATGACCAAAACGGAGTATTTCCCATGTAGCTGATGGAAATAGCGAGAGAAATTGTTAGAAAGGAAGGGAGGAAGAATACATTACACTAGACAGTGTCACACAGGGCTTATAAGGACGAAACACAACATGTTGCAAAACGCCGGAGATGATGGCTTCTACCCATCTCAGATAGTTGCTACGACAACCCCTCAGTTAGTGCAGCACACGTTTGGTCCTCATTCAAATCAGATTAAAATATCAGTTCAGACACACTTCCTGCATCCTGCAGAGAGGAAGATGTGTTAATCTATTACATGTCATTTCCTGTGAAGTAATATGTACTTCTTTATAAAATCGAGGGAGGGGGGAGGCTAAAAAGAAACAACTCTCAGAGCACAAAGGTTGTTATAACACAATTTTGTCTGTAAAATATTACCCTGTTGGTGCATTGATTCCTTAGGCATTGATACTGTATCTGTGACCGACAGATGCATATCTGTATTCCCAGTCATGTGAAATCAATAGATAAGGCCCTACTCAATGTATTGGAATTGACTGATTTCCTTAGGCAAATCTATCGTTTTGGGTGAGACGAAATGTGACTCTGGATTCGCAAGCACTAATAAAGGCGAATAATCTATTGTTGGATTTATTGAATTGAAATGATCATTTTTAAACTTAATCTTTAAACTCAACTGAAAAGGTGCTATTGATGTTTCACTGTTTTGTCAATGTGATTTGTGTGTGATGACAAAGGGCTTAGTTCCACATTACGTCCACAAATAAGTTTTATTTGTATTAGTGCATTATGATATTGTCTTGGGGACAACAGTTGACGGATTGCATTAGGCTGTGGAGTAAGCAGTCACATCCTCTGACTAATACTAGATACGTGATAGATTTAAATACTAAGAAGGTTAATCAATCTCCCACATAAGCGTCGACTAACTGGAAGAGAGGAAGTGAGTTAGAGAGAGTGTGTTCACACACGTTTGCATCACTTGCAAGACTGTTAGTCTTAAACTGTATCAACAAGAACTTGAGGCCTCGCAAGCAGAACTCACACAAACAACCGAGCAAAGATCGCATGGCATCCATTGCAGTATAAAGAAACATAGCCTAACCCTAAACAATGTTTCATTCTCTAAGCTCGGCCTTCCTCATACACAAACCTGAGAGTTTCAGCCCAAAACGGGAAGGAAGGAAGACAGAATAGTTTCTAAATGAAATTACTACTACTAGTTTCAAAATGAAATTACTACTACTAGTTTCAAAATGAAATTACTACTACTAGTTTCAAAAATGAAATTACTACTACTAGTTTCAAAATGAAATTACTACTACTTGTTTCAAAATGAAATTACTACTACCTGTTTCAAAATGAAATTACTACTACTAGTTTTAAAATGAAATTACTACTAGTTTTAAAATGAAAGCTACAATGAAAGCTCATGTATGTGTATGTAGTCATAAATACCTAAAATTGGAAGTTACAGGAAATTCTTAGAATGACAATGAACCATTCTTAGAATAATTGTTTTAGCAGTAACTGGACCGATATTCCAAGAACAGGCTGGGGAGCCTTATGACCAGACCAGACATGGTTTGACTAGACAGCCTTCCCTGAAGAGCGCCCTCATTCATAGAAAAACAATTATGCCAGCAGCAATGCCAACAGCTACAGTTCCTGATTGAGGGTCAAGATAAGATCATCTAATCTTGTGGGTCTTTTTCTGGCCACAGATGAGCACATAAGAGTTTATTTCAAAAACACTATATGCACCAATTTTCCAGAAATTAATATTTATGGTTACTTTATGTGTGTGTAAAATATGAATGTGTTTTGATGCAAAATGCTATATATCCATTGTTTACCTGGAATGGAATGTTCTTATCCTGTATATTTAAAAATACAGGATTTTCATCGAAAACCAGATGTTATAGTGAAACGTAAATTCTGGTCTTCATTTTGAGAGTTCGTTGCAAAAGTTATATATTTTGGTCTTTTTTAGTAAATCTGTCTATTTCCCCCTAGCGGTTCAAATCAGGTGCCTCTATGTCATCTCACGGGTGGGGTTCGGTATGAAATACACTACCTTCTAGATGTGCTGGGTGGTCCCACCTCAAGGCTTACTCAAGGCTCCAGAGTGGCGCAGCGGTCTAAGGCACTGCATCTCAGTGCTTGAAGTGTCACTACAGACACCCTGGTTTGAATCCAGGCTGTATCACAACCGGCTGTGATTGGGAGTCCCACAATTGGCCAAATGCCGTCCAGGTTTGGCCGGTGTAGGCCGTCATTGTAAATAAGAATTTGTTCTTAACTGACTTGTCTAGTTAAATAAAGGTTAAATAAAAAATATATACAGTTGAAGTCGGAAGTTTACAAACACTTATGTTGGAGTCATTAAAACTAGTTTTTCAACCACTCCACACTCCACAAACAATTTTTACAGACAGATTATTTCACTTATAATTCACTGTATCACAATTCCAGTGGGTCAGAAGTTGACATACACTAAGTTGACTGTGCCTTTAAACAGCTTGGAAAATTCCAGAAAATGATGTCATGGCTTTAGAAGCTTCTGACAGGCTAATTGACATCATTTGAGTCAATTGGAGGTGTACCTATGGATGTATTTCAAGGCCTACCTTCAAACTCAGTGCCTCTTTGCTTGACATCATGGGAAAATCTAAAGAAATCAGCCAAGACCTCAGAAAAAAAAGAAATTGTAGACCTCCAAAAGTCTGGTTCATCCTTGGGAGAAATTTCCAAACGCCTGAAGGTACCACGTTCGTCTGTACAAACAATAGTACGCAAGTATAAACACCATGGGACCACGCAGCCGTCATCTCGCTCAGGAAGGAGACGCGTTCTGTCTCCTAGAGATGAACGTACTTTGGTGCGAAAAGTGCAAATCAATCCCAGAACAACAGCAAAGGACCTTGTGAAGATGCTGGAGGAAACAGGTACAAAAGTATCTATATCCACAGTAAAACGAGTCCTATATCGACGTAACCTGAAAAGCCGCTCAGCAAGGAAGAAGCCACTGCTCCAAAACCCCCATAAAAAAGACAGACTACGGTTTGCAACTGCACATGGGGACAAAGATCATACTTTTTGGAGAAATGTACTCTGGTCTGATGAAACAAAAATAGAACTGTTTGGCCATAATGACCATTGTTATGTTTGGAGGAAAAAGGGGGAGGCTTGCAAGCCGAAGAACACCATCCCAACCGTGAAGCACAGGGGTGGCAGCATCATGTTGTGGGGGTGCTTTGCTGCACTAGGGACTGGTGGACTTCACAAAATAGATGGCATCATGAGGAATTAAAATGATGTGGATATATTGAAGCAACATCTCAAGACATCAGTCAGGAAGTTAAAGCTTAGTCACAAATGGGTCTTCCAAATGGACAATGACCCCAAGCATACTTCCAAAGATTTGGGAAAATGGCTTACGGACAACAAAGTCAAGGTATTGGAGTGGCCATCACAGAGCCCTGACCTCAATCCTATAGAAAATGTGTGGGCAGAACTGAAAAAGCATGTGCGAGCAAGGAGGCCGACAAACCTGACTCAGTTACACCAGCAGTCAGGAGGAATGGACCAAAATTCCCCCAACATATTGTGGGAAGCTTGTGGAAGGCTACCCGAAACGTTTGACCCAAGTTAAACAATTGAAAGGCAATGCTACCAAATACTAATTGAGTGTATGTAAACTTCTGACCAACTGGGAATGTGATGAAAGAAATAAAATCAGAAATAAATCATTTTCTCTACTATTATTCTGACATTTCATATTCTTAAAATAAAGTGGTGATCCTAACTGACCGAAGACAGGGACTTTTTACTCAGATTAAATGTCAAGAATTGTGAAAAACTGAGTTTAAATGTATTTGGCTAAGGTGTATGTAAACTTCTGACTTCAAATGTACATGTCTGTCATTGAACAACCACATGCCATGAGTAGATGAGAAAAAAACAAACCAGCCTCTTTCATAAGTTCTTTAAAGAAAAAAATCTAATTTACTAACATTTCTGAAAATGGATAAATAGCATTTTGGAATGAAACTCTTCACATTGTTCTACACATGTCCTCCTCGAGAGAGAATCTGTCGGGTGTGATTACAGATGACACTGATGTGTTGGTCTCATTGGTCTTCTGGCACAGAGTGACAGGATATAGTGTATAGCTATACAACCTCAACTTAAACACTGATCAATGCCGTGCCTGTGTTCACTCTTTGATGGGCGAGAGAACACATACTGGGTTATTGTCTGTGTATAAACGCCTTGGCAGATGAGCTCCAGTGCTGGCCATAATTCAGCTGCATCATCTATCTCAGAGTCCAACCTGGTCTCAGAGCATTTCGTATTATTCTGTACGTAAATCTGAGACACTCCATTTAGTATGATATGGTATGTATTAATTTGTGGATGTCTATCACCCATTTCGTATGATAGCTTACGAATTACAATTCGTATTATATGTTAAGAATTTGCAAACGTATAATATTTTATGAATTTGAAATACAGTATGCTAAGAATTCTAGCTAGGTGGCTAACGTTGCCTAACATTGGCTAACATTAGCTAGGCTAGGGTTTAGGCTTAAAGTTGAGTTCAGGAGTTAGGTTAACCGGTTAGGGTTATCTAAAAGGGTTAAAGTTCGGGGAAGGGTGAGCTAACAATGAAAGTAGTTGCAAAGTAGCTAAAAATTAGAAAGTAGCTGAAAAGTTGTTAATTACCTAAAATGCTAAAGTTGTCCATATGAGATTTGAACTTGCATGTTTGTGTTATACGCCCACTCATCCACCCCGACCAGCCGTCCTATTTCCTTTTTGCCATAAATAATCATCTGTCTTATGTAACCATACCAAATGTAACATATCATACTAATTTTTACATATCATACTATTGCACGCAATTACCTATACTATGTTACGTCTAGTCTATGAGACCAGGCTGCAAAGTCAGTGCTGTTGTTGATGATGAGAAAATACACATTGGACAGAACTGAGCTCACAGGTCTGTCAAACTTACCATAGGAAGCCAAGAACATGCAATCGTGCACTTTTTTAATGGGTTAAAAATGTGGAATTCGTCATAGAGCTGTCATGTGCCATGTTAGCCGACTAAACTCAACTCCACGATTAATGATGTTGTTGAGCTGCAACTAGTGTGTGCGGACTGTAATTGGACAATATTGCATGCTATTCTTTGGGTGCTGAAATCCATAGTAATCGATAAAAAAAAGTGTATGTGATGTCGGAGCTCCAGTCCGCCCAGACTAGCCGCTGCTCAATTCCATCGTAACTCTTGGAGTTGAATTTAGTCGACTAATGCCATGTAATGGTTGCTCGGCTAACTGGTTTACTACAGTAGGCTATGCATTGCCTTTTCACAAGAGATCTGATGATCTACTGTATGCATATGATTAACAATGTTTCGCTAACAAGTCGACCCGCATGGTCTGTCGGATAGACGAATTGGAAAGATACACTGTACATTGTGCGGTTCCTATTACACAATTAGACTATTGCAATTCGTTCTTGGTCAGAAGTGCGATTACTGTCGACACCCAAAATCATAGCATGCCATTCTCACGGCAATAACTGTTATGCGCATATTACGCACGCTACAAATGTGACACAATATGTCTGAATGCACGCATAATTGGCAACAATGTCAATATTTTATGTTGTCAATATGGGTGACGCAGGAGTACAAATGAAGACTAACATTTGAATGGCAACAGTTATCTTTCTGAACGTTTTGTAGCGCGTAAAACTGTGAATGTTATAGGCCTATTAATAAACCCGTATGACTTCCAAGGTAGACTGACACGACACACTTACCTGGCCAGGACAATGTACAGGCTCCGTGTCGCCTACTGTAACCGTCACCAACTAAGAGGAGACCTCCCTCAGTAACAGCCCTCTATTGGGACAGCTATGAAAAGCAGATCAAACGACGGTCTTTGGGAATGCCAACTGGTGCCACTTTCACTTTCACACTGTGTTGGCTGTCGCTTATAGTCAATATCGTTAACTTTTCATTTTCTCCACCTACTTGCGCGTAGGACTACGCTCTCCTCCGCGTCGCGAGGAAAACAAACGAACCGAGACGGGTGGAGAAATGGAGATTCACAGAATAGTGGGAAGGAACATAGCGGATGTCTGAGAATGTTATGTTTTGCGGTCTCTGCTCCTTTATTTATTGCCGCCTCCTAGGCGCCCTCTGTCTGTGCAATAGCGTTTCTTACACAAACAGTATTTACTAAGGCTTTAGAGAGCAATAGCGTCTTTTTTAAGCACAATGGCTGGTTGGAATCTTATTTATAGGGCTAATGGCAACTACATCTACATGTCCAAATATCCAATCAACCATAGACAAATGATAGTACACCTAGCTTCACGTTAAAATTATGTCCTTTGGGCAAATCAGATGTCAATGTAGCCTACATAAACCCAATCTTACTCCTGGCTAATTTACTTTCACATACAGCTTGTGTAAGAAAAGTTGAGTTACTTTAAAATATTAAATGCTATTTAGGTAGTGTACGAAAATGAGTATGGAAGCTGATCAATGTCTAAATGTGTTTGACATGATAGCTCAGCTGAATCAAACAATTTGTTTCCAAGGCTAAGCAGGGTACATAAGAGTTAGACTACTGGATGGTCAACTTGTTCTCACAGAAGTGCATTACCCCTCATATACCAGAAGGAGTCACTGTTCAGGCAGGAATCATTGAACTGTGGCTCCACATTTTATTTCAATATACCTCTATTCAGGTTGATCGCATGACATTTATTCAAACATACCATTTTACTCTTAACATTGAAACAAGGTCAAATAACATGTCTAATCAAATATGAAATTCAACATAAATACATTTCAACTACTCAACGGACAGTTTATTAGGTACACCCATTTAGCATCAGGTCAGAACCGCCTTTGCCTCCAGAACAGCCTGGACTATTCGGGGCATTCTACAAGGTGTCGGGAACTTTCCACGGGGATGTTGGTGTGACCGGTGTAGATTCCCTCTGCGAACGTATTCAGACCCCTTGACTTTTTCCACATTTTGTTATGTGGGAAAAGTCACATAACAATTCTAAAATTGATTAAATAAATGTTTTTCCTCATCAATCTACACACAATACCCCGTAATGACAAAGTGAGAACAGTTTTTCAAAATCTTTGCAAATATATTACAAATACAAAACAGAAATACCTTATTTACATAAGTATTCAGACCCTTTGCTATGAGACTCGAAATTGAGCTCAGGTGCATCCTTTTTCCATTGATCATCCTTGAGATGTTTGTACAACTTGATTGGAGTCCACCTGTGGTCAACTTAATTGATTGGACATGATTTGGAAAGGCACACACCTGTCTATTTAAGGTCCCACAGATGACAGTGCATATCAGAGCAAAAACCAAGCCATGAAGAATTGTCCGTAGAAATCCAAGACAGGATTGTGTCGAGGCACCAATCTGGGGAAGCGTACCAAAAAATATCTGCAGCCTTGAAGGTCCCCAAGAACACAGTGGCTTCCATCATTCTTAAATGGAAGACGTTTGGAACCACCTAGACTCTTCCTAGAGCTGTCCGCCTGGGAGAAAAGTCTTGGTCAGGGAGGTGACCAAGAACCCGATGGTCACTCTGACAGAGCTCCAGAGTTCCTCTGTGGAGATGGGAGAACCTTCCAGAAGAACAAACATCTCTACAGCACTCCACCAATCAGGCCTTTAAGGTAGAGTGGCCAGACTGAAGCAACTGCTCAGTAAAAGTCACATGACAGCCCGCTTAGAGTTTGCCAAAAGGCACCTAAAAGACTCTCAGACCATGAGAAACAAGATTCTCTGGTCTGATGAAACCAAGATCGAACTCTTTGGCCTGAATACCAAGCTTCACATCTGGAGGAAACCTGGCATCATCCCTATGGTGAAGCATGGTTTGGCAGCATTATGCTGTGGGGATGTTTTTCAGCGGCAGGGACTGGGAAACTAGTCAGGATCGAGGGAAAGATGAATGGAGCAAAGTCCAGAGAGTTCCTTGATGAAAACCTGTTCCAGAGCGCTCAGGTCCTCAGACTGGGGCGAAGGTTCACCTTCCAACAGGACAACAACCCTAAGCACACAGCCAAGACAATGCAGGAGTGGCTTCGGGACAAGTCTCTGAATGTCCTTGGGTGACCCAGCGAGAGCCCGGATTTGAACCCGATCAAACATCTCTGGAAAGACCTGAAAATAGCTGTGCAGCAACGCACCCCATCCAAACTGACAGAGCTTGAGAGGATCTGCAGAGAAGAATGGGAGAAAATCCAGGTGTGCCGAGCTTGTAGCCTCATACCCAAGAAGACTGAAGGCTGTAATCGCTGCTAAAGGTGTATTTCCATTTTTTATAAATTAGCACCATTTTTAAAAACCTCTTGTAATGGAATTTCAATGTTTGTGCTTTTCTTATAACTAATGTCTGTGTCCTATTCATGTGCTGTTATATAAACCAATTTCTGTGTTCATGCAAGTGGCTGAATGTACAAATCCTCACTATCAGTATCTGCAATTTGGCAGTACGCCCAGACCTTGTTTTGAGAATGAACAATATCTCAGTTTCAAGGTCTCAGCTTAGAGAGAAAGAAGCCTCATGAGGTGTTATGAACCAGTATAAGTCGGTTACATGAATGAAACAAGACTGTAATTATTTATTAATTATGCTAAATCATGCAAATATAACTTGTCTGTGTATAGCCATATATAAGACAACTGCTGGGACTGCCCCAGCAGAGCTCCTGATTGACATGTGTACTATGGTGCATTGAGTTGGTTGGAACCTCTCCAGCGCGCTGATAATAAACAATGATTCATTTAAGATTGACTTTCAGTGTCCCCGTGTAAGAATTTCCACGACACTGTTTTTGCTTTGGCATTATGGGGTATTGTGTGTAGATTGGTGAGGGAAATACTAAACTATATAAATCCATTTTAGAATAAGACTAACGTAACAAAACGTTGAAAAAGTCAAGGGGTCTGAATACTTTCTGAATGCACTGTATGACCAAAAGATGGTGTGTTTTTTTTTAAACACCCATAAATGAAATATTGTGCTGCCCTTATGCACCAACTCCTCTCTTCCACATAGATACAGTAGACAGGTCCGCAAATAAGAATAACAATCGTCTAGTTAGATAATGATACAATATAGTGCAATGTACAGTATAACCTATGGGCCTTGGCTAGCCAACTTTCATAAATGACAGCCAGGCATTACGTACAATTAGTACATGACGTGCACTTGCAAACTAACAGTAAAATATTGTCAAAATATCATAAACAAAAACACATGACAACCCTGATAAAGAAACAAACATCCATAAATGAAATGTTGTGCTGCCCTTGTGCATCAACTCCTTTGTAAAGTACAAATGAACAACAGGGGACATGAATAGCCATGCTAGCCCAATGACAACATGTAGCATACAGTAGAAAGTACAATAGCTAGCCAGCATGTACAGCGTTCACAAATCAACAGATGAAAAGTTAACAAATTCATGAAATGCATAAATATCACAATATACTGGTAGAAGACCATTATATTACAATGTCAGTGACAATATAAACTCAATATCTGTGTATTAACATATAGGATTGAATATGATTTTCATGGGACAATTTGTTTGTAACCTAGCTCTTCCACATGGATACAGTAGACAGGGAAGAGGTAAGGGGGCAAGGGATGTTTATGAGGGGGAATGCAGAAGGAAGTGTGGATAGTATGAAAATAACTAAAACTTCTCAACATCTAGGTTGATTCCCTTATCAATAACAGGGGACTCTGTCCAATCAATGTCCTTTGGTGTTTACAATTTGTTGTACCATAGAGTCTATCAGTCTTTAATACACTTCCAGTCTACACATTTTCAAACCTAGAAGTGGGGTGATTGCCTTCATGGGGGCTCTACCTAGATTTTTCTGGGGCAGGATGGCATTTAGGGGCAAGGTAAGGGAGGGAGATGAAGGGGCACCAGCCACAGGAAACTCATCTGAGTCAATGTTCATCTGTGGGTTACTTGGGTTGAGGCTGCCAGTGTCTTCATCAGCGTCTTTAGACGAAGACTGTTCTTGGACCCAGGAAGTAGTGCGATTCTCAGCACATCCATCTTGCCAGGAGAGAGCATCCTCCATGGAAGGTTCAGCTGCTGCACTGTTGAACTCCAATCCAGAAGCTTCAGTCTCAGGAACATGTCACTTAGGTGTCACTTGCCATAACATTGTTGCTCTGGAAGCTGGGGTCAGATGCATCCTATGTCTCATCCAAGTGGAGGAAGTTGACTTGGAGCAAAAGGTTTCTGTGCACCACCCTCTCATTTCCAGAATCATCCTGGATCTTGTAGATGTGGAGTACAGGCTTTGAAGCCATGGCAGTGTAGATGTCTGGTTCCCACATGTCGGCAAGCTTGCATTTTCCTCTGCATCCCTTGTTAGCCACGAGAACTTGGTCGCCAATGGAGAAAGGCTGGCCCTCAACTTTCTTGTAGTACGGTTCAGACTGGTGTTTCTGTTACACTGCAGAGCTCTTCTGACCTTGGTATATGGCAGACTGGTGGTCGCTCACCAGGGACTTCACATAGACACCGTAGCCACAGACAGTCTCGTCCTGGAAGACTTTCTTGAACATCAAGTCAACAGGTAACCTGGGTACTCGACCAAACATCAAGTAAAAGGGTACGAAGCCAGTGCTCTCATGAGCAGTACAGTTGTACACAAAAGTAACGTTCTGGATCATCTGGGGCCACTTCTGCTTTGACTTTGGGGTCAAGGATCTCAGCATGTTGCCTAGTGTCCTGTTGAACCTCTACGTGCCACCGTTCCCCATAGGATGGTAGGGGGAGGTCCGAGACATCTCGACACCAGCCAACTCCAGGAATTCGGCGATGAGTTCACTTTGGAAATTCGCTCCCTGGTTTCAGTGGAGGCGGGGAGGAAATCCATACACACAGAAGTTTTGCCACTTTCTTTGCTGTCTGGTCCCGGCAGGGGAATGCATGTGCCAGCTTGGTGAAGTGATCAGTAATCACTAGGACATCCACAGACTTGTCTTCAACAGACCAGAAGCTGATGCATACAAGTTCCAGTGTTGCAGTGGTCTAGATGCTCTCCATTAGAGCTCTTTCTGCAGGCTCTGGGGTCTTGCTGAGGACACACCTTTGACAGGTCTTGACATAGTTGCGTATGTTTTTCTCCATGTTGTGCCAGAAGAACCTCTGACGGACAAGAGAGAGGGTGTGTGGCTGACCCTGGTGGTCAGCCAGGTGATGAACACCAGACAAAGCCTCCTTCCTCAGAGGAAACTCTGTACAGGATATCATTCAGCAGTGTAAACTTATCCAATAGCTTGAGAATCTTCAGAGCCAGCTAGTTCTCACTGTGACGCTCACATTTGGGTGGTCTGCTCTTCCTCTGAACATAGTGTATCACTTTGGGGAGGGCGACATCATGTTATTGATGGGACTTGAGCTCTTCTACGGACAAAGAAGGTAGTGTGTCTTGGCCAGCTGGTGCTAAAATGCTAATGTGGTCCACAAACGAAGCAGCTCTCTGCCGAGACGCAGACTCCCAGTCTACATGAGAGGAGATTAAGGCTGACACATCATCCTCAGATAATGACACATCCGCAGACACACAAAGGGAGGAGTTATCTAGGACTGACACGTCAGGCCGAATGCTTCCTGCACACATCGATCTTTCACATCACACACTTTCCATAAGCAGCTCTAAATACGGCTCAGACAAGAGTCGATGACTGAGTGGCTTCACGAACAGGTCCCTGCCAAAGTGTCGCCTCAACATTCAGTTTCCCTGGAACATGCTTGATATAGAAGCAGTATGGTGCAACTTGGAGACCCAGCACTGCTTATATGCATCAAGCTTTGGCTTGGTTATGATGTATGTGTAAGGGTTGTTATCAGTCCACACTGTGAACTTCGGACCTTTGAGCCAATGACTAAACTTGTCACAGACAGACCACTTGAGGGCCAGGAACTCTAGTCTGTGTGCAGGGTAGTTAGCTTGTCTGCGGCTGAGTGACTTGCTTGCGAACGTAAATCGGTCTTGTCTTCTCACAGTTGGGAGAGAACAGCGCCCGGGCCATCCAGGGAGGTGTCGGTGGACAGGATGAAAGGCTTGTCGAAATCAGGATGGGCCAACACCACATAGTTGATCAGCACTTTCCTCAGTTCCTCAAACGCAGTGTCACAGCTCTGCATCCAGTCCTGAGAGGTTAGTTCATGGAAGGTTACAGCACTCCTGTGGCCTCCGGCAACATTGCCTTTCTGTTTGCCTTTACGTTTCTGTCCCGCAGTCAGGGTGAGGGGCTTTGCGATGGAGGAACATCCGTGGATGAAGTGCTGGTAGTAAAGGACCATCCCTAGGAAGGATCTCACTCTCTTCTGTGATGGTGTGCAGGCGTCGTCTTTCATCAGATCTGAGATTACCTTGATCTTCTCCTGGTCAACAGAGACACCAGTGCTGTCGATAGTATGGCCCAGAAACCTCACAGACTTGCACAAAAAGTGACACTTCTTCTGTGATAGCTCTCAATCGACTGAACACGACTTCAAGGCGTCTCAAAGACTCTTCCTCAGAAGGAGGAAAGGCGAGCATATCATCCAGGTAGTGCAGAAGGCTGGAAAAGTTGAGATCACCAAAAATGCTGAGCATCATCCTCAAGGACGCTGGACTGTTGCACAAATCTTGTGGAAGCCTATTGTACTCATACAAGCCCAGGGGTGTCAGACTCATGGAGAGGGACATTGTAGAACCTTGATCTGAGGTTCGTGGCGCTGAAATAAGCATTTCTACCAAGGCAGCCAGGCAGTCAGGTTGATTTGGCAGAGGGTGAATGTACTTGATGGTCCTCGCGTTGCGCAAGCAGAAGTCAGTGCAGATCCTCAGGTCCCCGTTCTTTTTCCAGACCATGACCAATGGCGAGGCGTACTCACTTACTGACTTGGTGATGAGTTGTTTCTCCTCCATTTTGCTCAACACTTCTCTCAACTTGTGATAGTGTGCAGGAGAGACAAGGCAGTAGGAAAGCCTGAAAGGGCGGTCGCCGGAGAGGTGAATGCGGTGCACAAATTCCTTCGCCCAACTCCACAGTCCAGCTTGTCCTTCGAGAAGACATCTTGGTACTTCACTAGGATCTCGGCCAGCTTAGCTTTCCAAGCAGATACTTCATATGCCTCGATATTCCGGTCGCTCAAACCACAGTGCTTCAGCAGCTGTGTGGCATCAGCCAACTCTTGAGGAGAAGTGGCAAGACTTGGGGTGTCACACTGTCGTTGCAGCCTCTGAGGGACGGGCAGATCCTCAACTGCTAGGCAAGGAGAGACATCCGCTAGCTTGGCGTCGCGGCACAGTATGACCGGGTCCAGTGACGCGTCAGGACTTCCCCAGCAACCTCCCCACATGGCTGTTATGACTCTCCCTACCAGAATGTTCTTTGGGGCTGAGTGGGCGGAGGTGGGCTCAACAATGACAGTGCTCCGAGGTGACACACGAGCACCGCTTGGCAACTTCCCCCATACGAGGTACATCTGCTGTGGAAGGAGAGTAACAGCTTGCCTAAGCCTTACCGTCCCAATCTTGCTTGTCTACTCGGGGCATGCCCTGCCTGAGGAACTGCACACACTTGGGGAGGAGATGCCTTCCCAGTACTTCTTATTGGACATCATCTTCTGAAGGACAGACTTGATCACGTTTTTTCCCCAAAGATAAACATCTCATTGGCCAGAGGGCACAGTGAACTTTGATGAGTAAACTTTTATTTCCAGATCATACAGTATATACATTTGGGCTTCGTAGTCAGACCACCACAACCGACAAAAAACACATTGCTGGGGGCTAGCTGAGAACAGGGAAGAACACCAGCAGATTTCAGTCTTGACCCTGCCTCTTCACTGATTGTGTATGACATAGAGACTGAGTCCAACATTCCATTCAACGTTAACTGACTAGTACTGGGGCATAAAACAGCTCACTATCCCATTCTAGTCTCCATGGTCCAACAAAAATGTATTTCTGGTTGTCTGACAGCAGCCTACAGCTATTTACATAGATATTTTATTTTACCTTTATTTAACTAGGCAAGTCAGTTTTCTAATTTTCAATGACGGCCTAGGAACAGTGGGTTAACTGCCTTGTTCAGGGGCAGAACAACAGATTATTACCTTGTCAACTCGGGGATTCGATTTTGCAACCTTTCGGTTAATAGACCAACACTCTAACCACTAGGCTACTGCAGGTCTGGCTCACCTGTGAGGGTCACTTTATCTTTGCCCATGCTTTCCCTTGAACTGCTGGCTAGTTTTAAAACGGGTTGATGTCAGGGGGGTGCGCTGATGTCATGTGTGGCTGAGATGCTTTTGGGCAGTCTCTCTTGAAATGGCCAGGGCTGAGACAGTGGCGACAGAGCCTGTGGAGCCTGCAATGTGCATAGGTTGTGTGCTTGGTGGTGCCATAGACTTTGCATGGGGGACTTGGCTGGACCTGGCATGAGAGACTTGACTGGACTTGGCTTGAGCGTGGTGTTTGTTTAGGCTGTGCTTGGTGTGTCTGAGAAGCAGTGCACAGTGAGAGGACTCTGTCCAACATGCCAACCACATGGCGAAGGCCTGGTTCCTCTGTGGTGAGACTGGTTGGAGGGACCGATAGTGGAGCTGGCGTATTGAAGGAGCACTGAGACTGGCTGAATACCTCAGAGGGCTGACGTGGCTCACTGTGATGGAGAATGGGCTGGCTGACTGCTGCTGGGCTCTAACTGCATGCTGACAGCAGCACTGCGTATTGAGCTTGAGCTTTGCCTCTCCTCAGATCCCTGTGATGGCCATCCAACCAACCCTGGACCTCTGATACGGTCCACACCTAAGCTTAAACTGGAAAGATTGGGCGAGCTTGGGGATTGGACAGTGGGAGATGAACATAAGTTCTGCCACCACCAGACCTCCCCTGGGGACATCAGACCACAATGTCGTCTACCTCCGGCCAACCTACTGTCGGCTCCTGGAAGGAGAGAAACCCACAGTTAAAACTGTCCAGATCTGGAATGACAACAGTATCACTCATCTCCAAGGGTGTTTTAACTGTACTATGTGGGAGGTATGAGGACAGCAGCTCTGATCTTGATGAACTCACAGATGTTGTTTCATGTAAACTTCTGTGTTGAGCCAGTTGTGCCGACTGAAACCTGTAAAACCCTCACTAAAAATAAGCTTGTGTCGCTGGAATAGTACATGATGGAAACAATGCCTATTTATATGCACACAAAAAAATTGAGAGAGAAAAGAAGTTGGGGCTATCAACAGACTAAATATCCAAAACTGTTTGTAAATCAGAAATGAAATACTCAGTATGCACATTCACATGCAAAAACATTTATAAATGAAACTGAAATAGACTTGAAAACTTGAGAAACAAATATCTGCCGTGATAAAATATCAGACACTGTAGATCAATATTTTTTTAATTTTTTTAATGCTGTAGTTAACACCAAACAAAGTACTGAATGTCTTTGTCTCACGCCAAATGCCCTGTACCTCTGGTTCACAGACTTGCACACACAGAGGAATGCAGACGGTCCAGTACCGGAGAGAGAAAGGGAGTCCAGTGGTGATGGAGCAATCCGGCGATCATGCGAGCAGTGATCTTGTAGATCCGAAAGGAAACGGCACCAATTGTAACCGGTGTAGATTGCCTCTGGGTTGTGTTTTGATCGGCTTACATATGACCAAAGGATCAGGGTTGGTGTAGATCTTTTATTCTGATAGACACAAACATCCATAAATTAAATGCTTTGCTGCCCTTAAGCACCATCTACTCTATTCCACATAGATACAGTTACTTGAGTAAAAGTAAATATACCTTAAAAGAAAATTAATCAAGTAAAAGTCAACCAGTAAAATACTTGTTTTTAGCTGATAGGAGTGGAACCCGGTGTGGTCTTCCGCTGAAATAGCCCATCCGTGACAAGGACCGAAGAGTTGTGTGTTCCGAGATGCCGATCTGCACACCACTATTGACTGCGCCATTATTTGTCTGTTTTTAGCCCGCCTGTTAACTTGCAAAATTCTTGCCATTCTCATCAATGAGCTGTTTTCGCCCACAGGACTGCCGCTGACTGGATGTTTTTGCTTAGTCGCATAATTTTTGGTAAAACCCTAGACACTGTCGTGCGTGAAAAGCCCAGGAGGGTAGGCGCTTCTGAGATACTGAATCCTGGGTGTCTGGCACCGACAATCATACCAAGCTCATTGTCGCTTAGGTCACTCGTTTTGCCCATTCTAATGTTAAAACAAACAGTAACTGAATGCCTCGATGCCAGCCTGCCTGCTTTATATAGCAAGCCACGGCCACGTGACTCTGTCTGTAGGTGCAATCTATTTTCATGAACGGGCTGGTGTACCTAATAAACGGGTGTATTTTTATATTGAATAGAGGATAAAAAATATTTTATATGTTTCTACATGTAATTTTTTATGCAATTTCAACATATACATAGTTCTGATGATTATGTTGAAATTACATTGATGTAACAACCTGTTAGTCCGGTTAAGTCAATGTGTTGACAAGTTGTTGAAACAACCAGTGTGCCCAATGGGGAAGTTCTTTCTCAAACTCTCAGTTCCTTCTACAATCACAATGAAGAAACAGCTACTTCTTTTAGAAAGACAATTGTTTGCGAAAGATTAGTTAGCTTTCAAATTTCATGTCAGGTGAGACATTTTCATTTGATCGAATTTAAAAAGCCCAAATGTATAGAACATTTGAGTAGAAATGGGATAACAAAAATATCCAGGTATGTATCCAGGTATGTTGGCTGTGCTTGTTGTATTTTTTATTTTTATTTTTTTATTTTATTTCACCTTTATTTAACCAGGTAGGCTAGTTGAGAACAAGTTCTCATTTGCAACTGCGACCTGGCCAAGATAAAGCATAGCAGTGTGAACAGACAACAACACAGAGTTACACATGGAGTAAACAATAGACAAGTCAATAACATGGTAGAAAAAAGAGAATCTATATACAATGTGTGCAAAAGGCATGAGGTAGGCAATAAATCGAATAATTACAATTTAGCAGATTAACACTGGAGTGATAAATCATCAGATGATCATGTGCAAGAAGAGATACTGGTGTGCAAAAGAGCAGAAAAATAAATAAATAAAAGCAGTATGGGGGTGAGGTAGGTAAGTTGGGTGGGTAGTTTACAGATGGACTATGTGCAGCTGCAGCGATCGGTTAGCTGCTCGGATAGCAGATTTTTAAAGTTGTTGAGGGAGATAAAAGTCTCCAACTTCAGAGATTTTTGCAATTCGTTCCAGTCGCAGGCAGCAGAGAACTGGAAGGAAAGGCGTCCAAATGAGGTTTTGGCTTTAGGGATGATCAGTGAGATACACCTGCTGGAGCGCGTGCTACGGGTGGGTGTAGCCATCGTGACCAGTGAACTGAGATAAGGCGGCACTTTACCTAGCATAGCCTTGTAGATAACCTGGAGCCAGTGGGTCTGACGACGAACATGTAGCGAGGGCCAGCCGACTAGGGCATACAGGTCGCAGTGGTGGGTCGTATAAGGTGCTTTAGTAACAAAACGGATGGCACTGTGATAAACTGCATCCAGTTTGCTGAGTAGAGTATTGGAAGCTATTTTGTAGATGACATTGCCGAAGTCGAGGATCGGTAGGATAGTCAGTTTTACTAGGGTAAGTTTGGCGGCGTGAGTGAAGGAAGCTTTGTTCCGGAATAGAAAGCCGACTCTAGATTTGATTTTGGATTGGAGATGTTTGATATGAGTCTGGAAGGAGAGTTTGCAGTCTAGCCACACACCTAGGTACGTATAGATGTCCACATATTCTAGGTCGGAACCGTCCAGGGTGGTGATGCTAGTGGGGCGTGCGGGTGCAGGCAGCGAGCGGTTGAAAAGCATGCATTTGGTTTTACTAGCGTTTAAGAGCAGTTGGAGGCCACGGAAGGAGTGTTGTATGGCATTGAAGCTCGTTTGGAGGTTAGATAGCACAGTGTCCAGGGAAGGGCCGGAAGTATACAGAATGGTGTCGTCTGCGTAGAGGTGGATCAGGGAATCGCCCGCAGCAAGAGCAACATCATTGATGTATACAGAGAAAAGAGTCGGCCCGAGAATTGAACCCTGTGGTACCCCCATAGAGACTGCCAGAGGACCGGACAACATGCCCTCCGATTTGACACACTGAACTCTGTCTGCAAAGTAGTTGGTGAACCAGGCAAGGCAGTCATTAGAAAAACCGAGGCTATTGAGTCTGCCGATAAGAATATGGTGATTGACAGAGTCGAAAGCCTTGGCCAGGTCGATGAAGACGGCTGCACAGTAATGTCTTTTATCGATGGCGGTTATGATATCGTTTAGTACCTTGAGCGTGGCTGAGGTGCACCCGTGACCGGCTCGGAAACCGGATTGCACAGCGGAGAAGGTACGGTGGGATTCGAGATGGTCAGTGATCTGTTTGTTGACTTGGCTTTCGAAGACCTTAGCTAGGCAGGGCAGGATGGATATAGGTCTGTAACAGTTTGGGTCCAGGGTGTCTCCCCATTTGAAGAGGGGGATGACAGCGGCAGCTTTCCAATCCTTGGGGATCTCAGATGATACGAAGGAGAGGTTGAACAGGCTGGTAATAGGGGGTGCGACAATGGCGGCGGACAGTTTCAGAAATAGGGGGTCCAGATTGTCAAGCCCAGCTGATTTGTATGGGTCCAGGTTTTCCAGCTCTTTCAGAACATCTGCTATCTGGATATGGGTAAAGGAGAAGCTGGGGAGGCTTGGACCAGTAGCAGTGGGGGGGGGGGGGGGGGGGGCTGTTGGCCAAGGTTGGAGTCGCCAGGTGGAAGGCATGGCCAGCCATTGAGAAATGTTTGTTGAAGTTTTCGATTATCACGGACTTATCAGTGGTGACCGTGTTATCTAGCCTCAGTGCAGTGGGCAGCTGGGAGGAGGTGCTCTTGTTTTCCATGGACTTTACAGTATCCCAGAACTATTTGGAGTTAGAGCTACAGGATGCAAATTTCTGCTTGAAAAAGCTGGCATTTGCTTTCCTGACTGACTGCGTGTATTGGTTCCTGACTTCCCTGAACAGTTGCATATCACGGGGGCTCTTCGATGCTATTGCAGTTCGCCACAGGATGTTTTTGTGCTGGTCGAGGGCAGTCAGGTCTGGAGTGAACCAAAGGCTATATCTGTTCTTGGTTCTGCATTTTTTGAACGGAGCATGCTTGTCTAATATGGTGAGGAAGTAACTTTTAAAGAATGACCAGGCATCCTCAACTGACGGGATGAGGTCAATATCCTTCCAGGGTACCCGGGCCAGGTCGATTAGAAAGGCCTGCTCGCAGAAGTGTTTCAAGGAGCGTTTGACAGTGATGAGGGGTGGTCGTTTGACCGTGGACCCGTGGCGGATACAGGCAATGAGGCAGTGATCGCTGAGATCTTGATTGAAGACAGCAGAGGTGTATTTGGAGGGCAAGTTGGTCAGGATAATGTCTATTAGGGTGCCCATGTTTACGGATTTAGGGTTGTACCTGGTGGGTTCCTTGATGATTTGTGTGAGATTGAGGGCATCAAGCTTAGATTGTAGGACTGCCGGGGTGTTAAGCATATCCCAGTTTAGGTCACCTAACAGAACAAACTCTGAAGCTAGATGGGGAGCGATCAATTCACAGATGGTGTCCAGGGCACAGCTGGGAGCTGAGGGGGGTCGGTAGCAGGCGGCAACAGTGAGAGACTTATTTCTGGAGAGATTAATTTTTAAAATTAGAAGTTCGAACTGTTTGGGCATAGACTTGGAAAGTATGACAGAACTTTGCAGGCTATCTCTGCAGTAGATTGCAACTCCTCCCCCTTTGGCAGTTCTATCTTGACGGAAAGTGTTATAGTTGGGTATGGAAATCTCAGAGTTTTTGGTGGCCTTCCTAAGCCAGGATTCAGACACGGCAAGGACATCAGGGTTGGCAGAGTGTGCTAAAGCGGTGAGTAAGGCAAACTTAGGGAGGAGGCTTCTGATGTTGACATGCATGAGGCCAAGGCTTTTTCGATCACAGAAGTCAACAAATGAGGGTGACTGGGGACATGCAGGGCCTGGGTTTACCTCCACATCACCCGAGGAACAGAGTAGTAGTAGGATGAGGGTGCGGCTAAAGGCTATCAAAACTGGTCGCCTAGAGCGTTGGGGACAAGGAATAAAAGGAGCAGATTTATGGGCGTGGTAGAATAGATTCTGGGCATAATGTGCAGACCAGGGTATGGTGGGGCACGGGTACAGCGGAGGCAAGCCCAGGCACTGGGTGATGATAAGAGAGGTTGTATCTCTGGACATGCTGGTCTCAATGGGTGAGGTCACCGCATGTGTGGGGGGTGGGACAAAGGAGGTATCAGAGGTACGGAGAGTGGAACTACGGGGTCCATTGCAAACCAAAACAATGATAACTAGCCTGAACAACAGTATGCAAGGCATATTGATATGCTGTTGTTTATTTTTTATTTTACCGTTATTTTACCAGGTAAGTTGACTGAGAACACGTTCTCATTTACAGCAACGACCTGGGGAATAGTTACAGGGGAGAGGAGGGGGATGAATGAGCCAATTGTAAACTGAGGATTATTAGGTGACCATGATGGTTTGAGGGCCAGATTGGGAATTTAGCCAGGACACCGGGGTTAACACCCCTACTCTTACGATAAGTGCCATGGGATCTTTAATGACCTCAGAGAGTCAGGACACCCGTTTAACATCCCATCCGAAAGACGGCACCCTACACAGGGCAGTGTCCCCAATCACTGCCCTGGGGCATTGGGATATTTTTTAGACCAGAGGAAAGAGTGCCTCCTACTGGCCCTCCAACACCACTTCCAGCAGCATCTGGTCTCCCATCCAGGGACTGACCAGGACCAACCCTACTTAGCTTCAGAAGCAAGCCAGCAGTGGTACGCAGGGTGGTATGCTTGATATATACCAAGCAATTATACTATAGATTTGTTATCTCATGAATCAATACTTTTCACTGATGATATCTGAAAGGAAAAAGTAATGGATGAGAATATAACTTATCTTATCCTTATTTTGTTTGTGTTGCCATGGTGTTTCTTTCAGACCGGATTTCACCTGAGGTTTTTAACTTGATCTTGATAAGTGGGAATCCATGAGTATGCTTACACTGCCTACGACAGCTCCCCGTCCTTATCACTTAGTGGAAGCTTTACTTCCATAAGCAGCATAGACACTGAGGCATCTAGGACTTCACATGTCTCCTGTCTGGCAGACCAGATCTTTGGCTAGGTCCTTGATAAGGCAGCTATTCAAAGTATTCTAGAGGGGCTAAACCTGTCCAACACAGAGAAAACATCTGGGGTTCCCCCTCTCAACCAGAGAGCCGCCAGTGAGCTCTGTGGCCCCTCAGGATGGCATGTTTCTGGCTGAGGCCCCACTGCAGCAGCCTATGGTGATGAGGTGCTGACCACTGGTGGAAACATGCACTCCTTCGGAGTAGCCTTGTAGCAGGGGAGACCAAGGCAGCAGAGAAAGAACTGTCCTCCACCAGCCTCTCCACTGCTACAGGTGGGAGGAAAAATACTGGAGGAACTGGCTGCTTCCAGGGACTCTGGAGAGCACTGACAGGAGGCAGAGGAATGGAGAAGACGCCTGTAAGCATTACAAATCGCTCTGTTGTACTTTTACTCCGAATTTCATTTCTCTAATACTGTAGCAACACTTCCTGTCAACACAGAATATTGAAATTACACATTTGTGAATAACGGTTTCCTTTCCCCCCAGGCTCATTGAGTTGCTAAGACAGAGGATGAACTACTGCAAGCACAAGAGGAATAATTCCCATTTAGGAATAGAAAAATGTTCAGTAAATGTTGTCATGTTCTTTGCATAACATTATCAAGAAAATAAAACGGACAAAGAAAATTCAATACAAAAATGTGAGTGAATATACTTTACTTAGCAAATATTAAAAGACATGGCATAAAGTTAATTAAATTAGCATAAAAAGCACAACTACACTCCCACATGTAATACAATCTTCAAATGTCAAATGTTTTTCTTTTGCCAGCAGACAGTAAGTGATTCAGCATGTCAATATTTCATACAGTTGAGAATAAGCACTTTATAAAAAATATATATCTAGACGGTAACAATGAACTTGGTGTTTCCCAAAAAGCCCTTGTGGTTTGTACATTTTCCCCACAATCCAAAAAGGCAACCCCCCACTTGTAAGAGTGATAGACAAGTGAATCCAGTAGTCTAGAACTTTCCATGGACGTGTACAGGTGAGAGTGAGTGCAGACAGAAGTGACAACAAAGCTTGCCGTTATTACTGACAACAGCGGGGATGTGCTTTCATTTGACAGATCTTCCAAAAGTGGCCATGTTGGACGTTGTGTGTATATGCCTCATCGTACTTGTATATCCTACTGGTTATTTTAATGTAAAACTGCTGAGGTGAACAGTCAAAAACAGCATCCATACAAAATTTGCTCCCTCTAAATAACAAATTGATGTCTTCAGTGAGGCAACCAGTTACGCCTCAGAATGCCCTGGAGTTGAATGCAGTTACCACTGGACACTGATTTAAGGTCAGATTTGTACTCCCTCCCCCTAATGGATACATTTAGGATTTGGGGGGGGTTAACTGATCCTAGAACTGTGCCTGAAGGCAACATCTACCTGGAGTGCGATTTCCTCCACAACTCCCTCTTATGACCACCAGATGATGTGCTACATCCTTCTCCCCCGTTTCCATTTCAAAGCAGCTAGTCCACAATCTGGACTTCATCAGAAAGAGTACAGTTGTGCAGCAACATTGCAAACACTGATAGTTAACAGACTGTGTCAAATGTCAAAGATGGATATTACAATCCGGCCCCATGTCTGCAATGAAATGAATGGACCGTAGACCTACAGAAAAGTTGCTTTTGAACTTTTGGGACAGTGGGATTTGGTTAAAGAAAGCACAGTCAGGGTTGAAGGGAGGGACTTTTGTAGGGTAGGTATTAGAAGGTCCGGGGGGGGGGCTACTCTTGGGCCTCTTTGCCCGTCATCTTGTAGATCTCGGTGGGTCCGTCCACGTGGGTGATGGTGGTGGTCAGCTGGATGTCCTCCCCACTGGCTCCTGAACAGAGCACAGTGACCAACAGACAAATCAGTACACAGACAGCAGTACACCTGGGTCATCTGTGTCGGGCTCGTTAAGCACCAAACGGTAGAAAACGGAGCGACACAAGAAAAGCATGTCGTCTTCAGTTGAAAAGTGTGAAGAAAAGATGTCTATCCTGAGAGCCCTAATGGTTCTGAACAAACCTTGTGCTGTTGTGCTTCCCATTTCAGTCACAATGTATAAAACGGACTTATTGTGTCCCCCGATGCAGGCTTTAACGCCGCAATGCGTTTTTTTTTTTTTTTTTTAAAGATACAGCTTTCGTTAAAACCTTTTCCTCGTCAATTTGCTCTTTATGTCAGGCCCTCTGGTTCGCGACAGACGTCATTTATTACTTTGTCTTTTGAAACGGTGACCTGATTAAATGAACAGAGAGGGAGAAAGAGATAAGGCGAGAAACCACTCCAGGCTAACGCATTTCAGGGAACCCTTTCCTGAACTCCAACAGGTATTCTCTTATGCCTACTGTGCCAAAGTGATTTAGAGTTGTTAAACGGGAGTGACGAGTGTGTTGCTATTACAGTAGTATTGTCCAATGTCCGCTTTCAACAACCATGAGAATTGGTTAAAAAGAAGGTTGTGGATGCCAACATATTAGGCAATAACTAAAGAGTAGGCAAAGCGATGGTGTCAGAGGAAAGTTCAACATTTTACCATTGCAACATTTGATGTAGTCACATTCGCAGTGGTTGACTGAGGCGCGCTAGATTTCACAGCTGGCGATGCCTCGTCGAGATTGTTGCAAATGATGGGGAATAACCAATGTCAATGAGCGTCATCACCATCTTTCCTTTGCAGTACCGCACTGTCGTGATTACCGGCGGAGTTTTACGAGTTGATTTTACTCCTGGCTCAGAGTTTGCCTGGGCAATGTCTTAACGTCCTCCTATAACAAGGGTAGGCAACCCTGTTCCTGGAGTGCCGCAGGATTTTGTTCCAACTAGGCACCACACCTGACCAACTGAGGCAATTGATTAGTTCAGGCCTAAATTCAACACACTTGGTCTTACAGATTGGTTGAATCAAAAACAGGGTTACCTACCCCTGTCCAATAAGCTACTCTGAGCTGGGAGTTTCTTTAGTCTTGAAACCGGTTTTAACAGGATTCCAAGGATCTTTTCTGAGATTCTTTGTCCATTAGACGCACCAGATCCCCTTAACCTCAGACAGACTGTAATGTCCACAAGAAACATACATCTGAAAGTAACGGTATTACCTCAAAAAGGAGACACTGTTGCGTGTCAATATTTGCTCACCACAGTGAAGTGTATTGGGACTCTTATGATGCCCTTTAAATAACATTTGACGTCACTTTTGACCTACCGACAGTTGACCATTAGACGCGGGTGTTAGCTGGACTCACCCCTGGACTGCTCGTCTCCGTAGCGTTTGTGTGAGGGAGCATACAGGAACATGATGGCGAACACGTAGAGGTTCCACATGCCGTAGATCCCTGTGAAGAAGGCACTGTTCACCTGCACCGTGTAGTCTCCCCAGTGCCAGTGGCCCTCGTTCACCTAGACACACACACAATATGGGTGTTCAGTAGGTACAACGTTTAAGAAAACACCACAAAACTATCTGAACTTCCGTCCAATAACAGTTTTCCGACACAAAACATTTTGCTATGGAGTTCCCTAATTAGCATGACCCTGCTTCAATACCTAACCCTCTCCAGAGGATTCTGGGATACCCCTGGAGGCACACAGGCAGAACTCACCTGACTGATGATGAAGAAGATGACAGTCATGGCAGCGCAGGTCAGAGTGACCAACATGAGGAACTTGAACCGGAAGATGAGCCCCTTTGAGAGGAAGATTAGAATGAATACTACTATCCATGAAAAAAGAAACGGACAACAAATTCATTGAAAATACAAATGTTTAAGTCTGTGGAGGCTGCTGAGGGGAGGACGGCTCATAATTGCTAGAAGGGAGCAAATTAAATAGCATCAAACACATATAAACCATGTGTTTGATACCATTCCACTTATGCCGCTCCAGCCATTACCACTAGCCCGTCCTCCCCAATTATCCTGTGCCTTCAGGAAGTATTCATACCCTCAACGTATTCCACATCTTCTTGTTACAGTCTGAATTCAAAATGGATTAAATTGTTTCCCCCATCTACACACAATACCCCATAATGACAGTGAAAATATGTTTTTAGAAATGTTAGCAAATGTATTGAAAAGGAGCGATATATAATTTACATAAGCATTCACACCCCTAAGTCAATACTTTGTAGAATCACCTTTTGCGGAGATTACAGCTTTGAGTCGCCTTGGGTATGTCTATATCAGCTTTGCACATTTTCTCCCATTCTTCCTTGGAGATTTTCTCAAGCTCTGTTAAATTAGATGGGGAGCACGGCCTCCCGGGTGGGGCAGTGGTCTAAGGCACTGCATCGCAGTGCTAGCTGTGCCACAAGAGACTCTGGGTTCGAGCCCAGGCTCTGCTGCAGCCGGGAGGCCCATGGGGCGGCGCACAATTGGCCTAGCGTCATCCGGGTTAGGGAGGGTTTGACCGGCAGGGATATCCTTGTCTCATCACGCACTAGCGACTCCTGTGACAGGCCGGGCGCAGTGCACGCTGACCAGGTCGCTAGGTGTACGGCGTTTCCTCCGACACATTGGTGCGGCTGGCTTCCATTTTGGATGCGCGCTTTGTTAAGAAGCAGTTGTTGTGGTGTGTTTCGGAGGACGCATGGCTGTCGACCTTCGCCTCTCCCGAGTACGTAAGGGAGTTAACCACAGAATCTTTTGCCTTATATTATTTTTTGCCTTAGTCTTTCACGTGCCTTTTTGCCACAAAGGCTTGCGGTCATGTGCCTTTTTCTCAGGAATGGCTTCCATCTGGCCACTCTCCAATAACGGCCAGATTGGTGAAGTGCTGTAGAGACTTGTCCTTCTGGCATGTTCTCCCATTTCAGCCAAGGAAATCTGTTGTTCTGTCAGAGTGGTCATTGGGTTCTCGGTCACTTCCTTGACCGAGAGGCCCTTCTTGCTCAGTTTGGTCGGAATGCCAGCTCTAGGAAAAGTCTGGGTAGTTTCATACGTTTTATGTTTCCCAATGACGGAGACCACTGTGCTCTTAGAAAAGTTCAACACTGTAGAAATTGTTTCCTACCTTTCTCCAGATATACACTACCGGTCAAAAGTTTTAGAACACCTACTCATTCAAGGGTTTTTCTTTATTTTTTACATTGTAGAATAATAGTCACGACATCAAAACTATGAAATAACACATATGGAATCATGTAGTAAAAAAGTGTTAAATAAAATATATTTTGATTTGTTTTTGAGATTCTTCAAATAGCCACCCTTTGCCTTGATGACAGCTTTGCACACTCTTGGCATTCAAGTTGTAGGGGATGATCAAAGGAGATTGGATGCACCGGAGCTCAATTTGGAGTGTCATAGCAAAGAGGTGTGAATACTTATGTAAATTAATATTTCTGTATTGCATTTTCAATACATTTTCCAACAAATCTAAAAACATGTTTTCACTTGGGTATTGTCAAGGGTTGCGTCAATCAAATCTGGTATCAGGATAAAATGCATAAAACACAGATCCTCACAGTATCCATACTGAATTCAGGCTGTAACGACAAAATGTGTAATAAGTCAATGGGTATGAATACTTTCTGAAGGCACTGTATGTGCTGTTTACACACACATTTATGTACACACAGACCTCATAGTGCAGGCGTCTGGCCTTGGACATGGCGGGCAGGGAGGACCTCTTCCCACTGATGTTGCGGAACACTTGGAACACCATGAAGCACAGGAAGAGGAAGTAGAGACAGGCACAGATCCCCGCCACGATGATGAACGCCATCTGTAAATCAACCTCAAGTCAAGGAGCTAACGTGCATGGTGCTGCTAATAAAACATTGCGTAAATCGAACGATTTATTAAGCCAACTGAAAGATTAGACTCTTACCATTAGACAGGACTGACCATAACTGAAGCCCCATATATAGACCCCCAGCTCTAGCCTGACGCATCTTACAGCACAGTAGCAGTAATAGTACATTTTCCAACAGACTGATAGAAACCATTGGCTGTTTTCAGACATCCCGCTTAATTCTAGGAACACTAAATATAAACCACCATGCTTGATAGAGATGGCCATCGTTTTTATTTTAGTTTGTACTTTTACCCCTTTTTCTCCCCAATTTCCTGATATCCAATTGGTAATTAGTCTTGTCCCATCGCTGCAACTCCCCTATGGACTCGTGAGAGGCGAAGGTCGAGAGCCAACGCTCCCCCGAAACATGACCCCGCCAAGCCGCACTGCTTCTTGACAGACTGCTCGCTTAACCAGGAAGCCAGCCGCACGAATGTGTCGGAGGAAACACCGTCCAGCTGGCGACCGAAGTCAGCTTGCAGGCGCCCGGTCCGCCACAAGGAGTCGCAGAGAGCGCAATGGGACAAGGAAACCCCGGCTGGCCAAACCCTCCCCTACCCGGACGATTCTGGGCGTCACCTCATGGGTCTCCCTGTCACGACCAACTTTATACAGGGCTTTTTTCTCCCACTGGACTGGAGAGCGAGCAAAAAAAAGAAAGCGAAAGAGAGAGGGGCTGCTAGAGAGGGAGAGAGGTGAAGCAGAGAGATTAAGCAAAATACTCTTGCTGCTACTAGTTTCTGATGGGGGTTGTTCTGATGAATCTTGCATCACCTAGGCCTGTGGGTTTCCCCTATGCAGCTCTTCTCCTTCTCTCACACACAGTGAGGAGGCTGGGAGAGGGTAAATAAGGAGGAGAGATGGCCCAAGGCAGGAGTAGGCACTGCCAGCACCACTGAATTATTGCTGACTTCAGCACAGAACACAGTGATGAGAGGGAACTGTGACGGTGAAACTAACAGAGGAGACGTGCTCTGATTAATGTTAGTATGTTGATGTCAAATACTGATACACAATCTGGCCCTATGTTGCGAATATAAATATAAAGGATCATATAAATAATTCCAAGATACACTGGAAACTTGTATGGGGATATACAGTACAATTGCATGGACACATTCTTTTTCAGACAAGAGATATTTCATCCCTAATTTAGTCTCCTTTGGGCCATCAACTTTTAAAAGGCACGAAGTCATCAATGTAATCAAAGGATACAGCCAACTCAGTCCCCACGTCGGAAGCCCAAATACTGTAGAAAGGATTCTTCAACTGGACTCCCCTGGTGGGGAAAACAAATACGTCAGAAATGGTCCCTGAAAATCTGTGGGGATAACCTTTAAATAGCTCGGAGCTTTGTTTTGACAGTGTGGTGAAGTGTGTGTGTGTGTGTGTGCGGTTCAGCCTCACCTCTCACACATGTCGAAGATGAAGAGGCAGAAGGAGCCGAAGACAATGGGTCCCACCTGCTTCCAGTAGATTGAGAAACGGTTCCTCTCCATCTGGTCCTGGGGGTAGGGGGAATTATAAAAAGTGGGACAGACCAGTAAGACAAGAGAGGGGGATAAAATAATAAAATGCAGTTCAAAATCAAAATGTATCCACCTACCATGGATACATTTACATTTTAGTCAATTAGACAACGTTATTATTCAGAGCGACTTACAAGAGCAATTAGGGTTAAGTGCCTTGCTCAAGGGCACAGACTTTTCACCTGGGTTCAGCGACCTTCTGGTTACCTGTCCAACGCGCTTATCCTCTAGGGTACCTGCTTCCCAAATTAAAATGGATACTAAAAGTCTAACCAAGTCAATGGATACTAAAAGTCTAACCAAGTCAATGGATACTAAGGGTAGTTTTAAAATCATTCAAATTCGGTCCAGACTCCCCCAAACCCAACTCATCAGAATGCCCCACCCAATGACCGAACTGGATCAGTCCGTCGTGGTCCTGATGGCATGCAAAAAAGGAGCAAGGTCTAGGGGACAGGCCTGTACAACATGTATATGAGCTTTGATCGGCCTGAAACGTCAAACAATGTTACCTGAACCCAATGAACCCTACAAAAATACATGTTGAGTCCAAACCAGAAAAAGCCAAAATGATTGTGCCGTTAACCAATACATACACCACATGACCAAAAGTATGTGGACGCCTGCTCGTCGAACATCTCATTCCAAAATCATGGGCATTAATATGGAGTTGGTCCCCCCTCTTTGCTGCTATAACAACCTTAACTCTTCTAGGAAGGCTTTCTACTAGATGTGGCTGAATGGAAGCAAGTTCTCAAAAGACCATTAGTGAGGTCGGGCATTGATGTTGGGCGATTAAGCCTGGCTCGCAGTCGGCGTTTCAATTCATCCCAAAGGTATTCGATGGGGTTGAAGTCAGGGCTTGTTGGCGTTCGTTCCTTGTCAATTATTGGCGAAATTAGCATTCAGACAATATCTTGAATTAAATCAAAAACCTTTATTAATGCAATTGCAGACAGAAGTTAACAGGAACATAGCACGTATGTTTCAGAGTAAGTTCTGCTCCCCACCTAAGGGCACAGCTGATTTTATACATGTGATCACACCCTAGTGGTAAGATCAGCTACGTCAATGTATGTGTGTATCAATAAGCTGAGGTTACCTTACAATGCAACCTAGTCCAGTAGCTTCTCTGAATTTATTAGAATTGACCACTGTTTCATAAGATCAAAATATCGAAACCTGACAGTGGTTACTTCTCTTTAACTAATTTCAGTCTGAATCACACCCAGCCTGCAAGCACACTCTCGCAACAGCCAGGGCTAAACCACAAATAATAATATAGATGGCTTGTGCAACGTATAGTGGCAGAGTTTTTAGACACATAGCAACAGTATCTTATTATAAGGCCTGCAGCAAAACATATGAATCTTAAGGTCCCCTTACACAATAATGGGGAGGGTCTTTGGGACTCACCCCCTACAGGCTCTGTGCAGGCCAGCCAAGTTCTTCCACACCGATCTCGACAAACCATTTCTTTATGGACCACTCTTTGTGCACGAGGACATTGTCATGCTGAAACAGGAAAGGGCCTTACCCAAACTGTTGCCAAAAAGTTGGAAGCACAGAATCGTCTAGAATGTAAATTGTATACTGTAGAGTTAAGATTTCCCTTCACTGGAACTAAGGGGCCCGAACCATGAAACAGCCCCAGAAATGTATTCCTCCCCCAAACACTACAGATAGTGTTCTCCTGGCATCCACCAAACCCAGATTCATCTGTCAAACTGCCAGATGGTGAAGTGTGATTCATCACTATAGAAAACGCCTTTCCATTGCTCCAGAGTCCAATGGTTGCAAGCTTTACACCACTCCAGCCAACACTTGGCATTGTGCATGGTGATCTTAAGCTTTTGTGCGGCTGCTCGGGCCAAGGAACAGTTCTTGTGTTGACGTTGCTTCCAGAGGCAGTTTGGAACTGGGTAGTGAGTGTTGCAACCGAGGACAGACAATTCTTACACGCTACCCACTTCAGCACTCGGCGGTCCCAATCTGTGAGCTTGTGGGGCCTACCATTTCGCAGCTGAGCCACTGTTGCTCCTCGACGTTTCCACTTCACAATAACAACACTTACAGTTGACCAGGGCAGCTCTAGCAGGGCAGAAATTTTACGAATAGATTTTTGGAAGGTGGCATCCTATGATGGTGCCACGTTGAAAGTCACTGAGCTCTTCAGTAAGGCCATTCTACTGCTCATGTTGGTCTTTGGAGATTGTGTGCTCGATGTTATACACCTGTCAGCAACGGGTGAGTTTGAAATAGCCGAATCCACTAATTTGAATGGGTCGCCACATACTTTTGTGTATATAGTGTATGATAGGCTACATTACACAAGACATAAAATCTTAAAACCCCATAGACGTATGCTGTCTTGGGAACATCTAGTTATGTTATTCTTTGAGTGTGGACTGCATTTTATGTACTGGAATTACACACCTCTTTCAAATAATGAAGCTGGGAAAAAGCATGCAATTCTGATGGTTCATTGATTTGTGCAGGACATGCAGCCTACAAAGTTAAAATGATAGGTTAGTCAATTTGAATGAATTTGTTTATAAATCACAGGGCCTATTTAAAAATGTTATAATCAGTAGGCTGACACGTGCAGTAGGAAAGCATTAAGACCCCTTCAGTTTGTCCAGATTTTGTTACGTTACAGCCATCTACACATAAAAAATTTTTACTTCGTCAATATGGGTATGTTAGCACATTTATTAAAAATAAAAAACAGAAACACCTTACGTATTAAGACCCTTTGCAATGAGACTCGAAATTGAGCTCAGGTGCATCCTGTTTCCATGGATCATCCTTGAGATGTTTCTACAACTTTATTGGAGTCCACCCGTGGTAAATGCAATTGATTGGACATGATTTGAAAAAGGCACACACTTGTCTATACAAGGTCCCACAGTTGACAGGGAGGTGACAAAGAACCCGATGGTCACTGACAGAGCTCCAGAGTTCCTTTGTGGAGATGGGAGAACCTTCCAGAAGGACAACCATCTTTGGAGCACTCCAACAATCAGGCCTTTATGGTGGAGTGGCCAGACAGAAGCCACTCCTCAGTAAAAGGGACATGACAGCCTGCTTGGAGTTTGCCAAAAGGCATCTAAAGACTCTCAGACCATGAGAAACCAGATTATCTGGTCTGATGAAACGAAGATTGAACTCGTTGGCCTGAATGCCAAGCGTCACGTCTGGAGGAAACCTGGCACCATCCCTACAGTGAAGCATGGTGGTGGCAGCATCATGCTGTGGGGATGTCTTTCAGTGGCAGGGACTGGGAAACTAGTCAGGATCAAGGGCAAGATGAACGGTGCAAAGTACAGAGAGCTCCTTGATGAAAACCTGCTCCAGAGCGCTCAGTACCTCAGACTGGGGTCAAGGTTCACCTTCCAACAGGACAACCACCCTAAGCACACAGCCAAGACAACACAGGAGTGGCTTCGGGACAAGTCTCTGAATATCCTTGAGTGGCCCAGCCAGAGCGCGGACTTGAACATCTCTGGAGAGACCTAAAAATAGCCGTGCAGCAATGCTCCCCATCCAACCTTACAGAGCTTGAGAGGATCTGCAGAGAAGAATGGGAGAAACTCCCCAAATATAGGTGTACCAAGCTTGTAGTGTCATACCAAAGAAGACTCAAGGCTGTAATCACTGCCAATGGTGCTGAGTAGTTTACAAACACTTATGTTGGAGTCATTAAAACAAAATTTTTCAACCACTCCAAAAAATTATTGTAAACAAACTATAGTTTTGACTAGTGTGTTAGGAATTCTACTTTGTACATGACAAGTAATTTCTCCAACAATTGTTTACAGACAGATAATTTCACTATCACAATTCCAGTGGGTCAGAAGTTTACATACACTAAGTTGACTGTGCCTTTAAACAGCTTGGAAAATTCCCGAAAATTATGTAATGGCTTTAGAAGCTTCTGATAGGCTAATTGACATAATTTGTGTCAATTGGAGGTGTACCTGTGGATATATTTCAAGGCCAACCTTCAAATTCAGTGCCTCTTTGCTTGACATCATGGGTAAATCAAAAGAAATCAGCCAAGACCTCAGAAAAAAAAATGTAGAACTCCACAAGTCTGGTTCATCCTTGGGAGCAATTTCCAAAATGCCTGAAGGTCCCACGTTCATCTGTACAAACAATAGTACGCAAGTATAAACACCATTGGACCACGCAACCGTCATACCACTCAGGAAAGAGGGGTTAGGAATTCTGTCTCCTAGAGATGAACATACTTTGGTGCGAAAAGTGCAAATCAATCCCAGAACAACAGCAAAGGACCTTGTGAAGATGCTGGAGGAAACCGGTACAAAAGTATCTATATCCACAGTAAAACGAGTCCTATATCGACATAATCTGAAAGGCTGCTCAGCAAGGAAGAAGCCACTGCTCAAACCCACCATAAAAAAAGCCAGACTACGGTTTGCAACTGCACATGGGGACAAAGATTGTACTTTTTGGGGAAATGTTCTCTGGTCTGATGAAACAAAAATAGAACTGTTTGGCCATAATGACCATCGTTATGTTTGGAGGAAAAAGGGGGTGGCTTGCAAGCAGAAGAACATCATGTTGTGGGGGTGCTTTGCTGCAGGAGGGACGGGTGCACTTCACAAATAGATGGCTTCATGAGGAGGAAAATGATGTGGATATATTGAAGCAACATCTCAAGACATCAGTCAGGAAGTTAAAGCTTGGTCGCAAATGGGTCTTCCAAATGGACAATGACCCCAAGCATACTTCCAAAGTTGTGGCAAAATGGCATAAGGACAACAAAGTCAAGGTAATGGAGTGGCCATTACAAAGCCCTGACCTCAATCCTATAGAAAATTTGTGGGCATAACTGAAAAAGTGTGTGCGAGCAAGGAGGCCTACAAACCTGATTCAGTTACATCAGCTCTGTCAGGAGGAAAGGCCAAAATTCACCCAACTTATTGTGGGAAGCTTGTAGAAGCCTACCCAAAATGTTTGACCCAAGTTAAACAATTTAAAGGCAATGCTACCAAACACTAATTGAGTGTATGTAAACTTCTGACCCACTGGGATTGTGATGAAATAAAAGCAGAAATAAATCTCTATTATACTGACATTATTATCATATTCTTAAAATAAAGTGGTGATCCCAACTGTCTTAGGTTAGGAATTTTTACTAGGATTAAATGTCAGGAATTGTGAAAAACTGAGTTTAAATGCATTTGGCTAAAGTGTATGTTAACTTCCGACTTCAACTGTACGTAAACATGATGTTTTTTATTTTTAATACATTTGCAAAGATTTCTAAAAACTTGTTTTCATTGTCATTATGGGGTATTGTGTATAGATTGAGGGGGAAAAAATACATTTTAGAATAAGGCTGTAACATAAAATGTGGAAAAAGTCAAGCGGTCTGAATACTTTCCCGAATGCACTGTACCTTTCAGAATGTTTCCCCACGTTGCGTGTCGTTCTTCTCTTCATTATTGTAGTGACATGCTTGAATAATATGGGACTAGAATAGGACCCAGCGGCTTTTGCGTCTTCACAAAGATGGAATAGTTACGGTCTAAATAAATAACTGCTATATCCATTCAGACCATCACATACTCTCTCCCTCTCTCCTTTCAACATTTATTTTGGCAGCTGTCTTTTACATTCAGCAAACAAGAGCAAGCTTTTTGATTTTATTTTACAAGGTAAGTTGACTGAGAACCTAATACAGTATGTCGTCAAGCTTACATCTCTCTTCGAATAAAATTATCCGACTTAAGTTCCAAAAACAAAGAAGAACTGTATTATTGTTTGCAAGTGAGTACAGAACTCTAGTCTAAGCTGAAAACTGCGGCGAATAAGTATTTTGAAATAAAACGCTCAAAAGCTCTACGTTTTGAATATACGCTTCATTCCGAATTAACTGCATCTAGCCTAGGCCAAGTTAGGGAACCACTTGGAGAAGTCTACTCTTGACAGTTTACAAGGAACAGAAATGCAATTTGAATGGACTGATTTAAAGCAATGATATTACTATAGGCTATGCTGCAGCAAATTTACCTGTCACAAGAAAAGACAAAAAGTTACAAACTGATGAGATACATTCCTTGAGAACTGCGCTCCATATCGAGATGCACTGTCTCCCCCCACGTGGGACCAATGACATGCTTTGGGAACACCCCCCGCTCTGTAATGATTGGCTCCTGATTTGCTAGTGTCAAACCGACGACACCCATCAGATTTCACGGGAGAATGTCAGCCAACTCCCTCCAACACACTCCCGTCATGCTCCAAATTTGTATTCACGGTACTTAACTCTTCCGAGTTGGCTAAATCTATATTCTCCTTAAGTCACACTCAGCCAATGGATAATAAGCCATATTAACTCAAATGGATAGATACTAAGACGTCAGAAGAATACTTGGGAGAGGTGAAAAGAGCGGCGACAAACCATGAGATGTTCTCCACAGAAGATGATCCAGAAGGAGAGCAGCATGGCGTAGAAGATGCCCTGCCGGATGTCCCCGAACAGCAGCATCCAGGTCCAGTTGAACCCCACAGAGAACCACTCCACTGGGATGTTGATGAACGTCATGCACAAGCCCAGGGCAAAGATCACCCTGGAGGACACAGCAGCATCATCATCATCAGCAGCGGTACCACCGCCATTAACAGGTCAAATCAACACAAAATAAAATACCAGTCATCACCATAACGCACTGTATTAATATAATGATCATAATCAACATCATTATTATGTCCGTTAGTTTTATATAATGGTCAGAATTGTAAAAAAAAAAGAAAAAAAGTTGAACAACCTCCTTTGTCATTCAAATCAAAATGTTATTTGTCACATGCTTACAGTGAAATGCTTACTTACAGGCCCTTTCCAACAACGCAGAGAAAGAAAAGAGAGAGACGATAGAAAAGTAATAATAAATACACAATGAGTAACGATAACTTGGCTGTATACACGGGGTAGCAGAACCGAGTCCAGGTAATGGAGGTAGATCTGTACATAACTAGGAATAAAGTGACTATGCAACAGGATAGAGAAGCGGTACCAAGCAGCGTATGTGATGTGAAAAAAGTTTGTGCAAAAAGGATCAACGCAGATAGTGAAATTGTGAACCAAATAGCTACCCGGACTAACTATTTATCTGTCTTATGGCTTGGGGGTAGAAGCTTTTCATGGAACTGTTAGTTCCAGACTTGGTGCATCAGTACCGCTTGCCATGTGGTAGCAGAGAGAACAGTCTATGACGGGTGGCTGGAGTCTGAACATTTTTGGGGCCTTCCCCTTACACCCCCTGGTATAGAGGTCCTGGATGGCAGGGAGCTCGAACCCAGTGATGTACTGGGCCGTACACACTACCCTCTGTGTAGCACTTTGCGGTCAGACAGTTTCCATACCAAGTGGTGATGCAGCAAGATGCTCTCAGTGGTGCAGCTGTAGAACTTTGAGGATCTGAGGGCCCATGCCAAATCGCCACCACAGCCCCATCGATGTGAATGGAAGTTGGCCTAGCCCTCCTTTTCCTGTAGTCCACGATCAGCTCGTTTGTTTTGCTGACGTTGGAGGGAGAGGCTGCCGTCCTGGTACCACATTCCCAGTTCTCTCACCTCCTCCCTATAGGCGGAGTCTCATCGTCGTCGGTGATCAGGCCTACCACCTTCCCGTTGTCAGCAAACTTAATGGTGGTGTTGGGAGTTGTTCGTGGCCATTCATTCGGTAATAGACGACTTCCGCTGAGAAGGCTTTGGCTCCATCAGAAATACTTGGGACACAGAACCCCAGTTTGTAGCAGGAGAACTTATACCTGGACGTTTCTCCGTAGACCCCTCAGGGAGCCGTGGGGTTGGACCTCCGGGAGACTCCATACTCCCATCTCTCCAGTCACTGGACCACGCTGCCATGATAAATCACACTGGCTAAAATAAATCAATCAAACCAACCTATTACAGACACAGAACAAGGCTTCTCTGTTCAACCGCTGCAAGTCCCCGCATGCCGGGACGAGATGAAAGGATAATCGCATAGAGGGGAGAAAAGGAGGGAGGGGTGCAGATAAGGGATAGAGAAGGGGGGGGGGGTGTATTGCAGGGAGGGAAGGAACAGGCTGAGAGTGGGGGAAATGGAGGTATGGGGGAGTGAGGACAGGGGGGTTACAATTGACTCTAAAAACATTAATCACATTCCAGAAGAGTCGGCAGCGAGATACGTTCCATTGGGCTAGTATGAATGGAATGTCCTGCGCTCTGCGAATATACAGATGGGAGAGATAGAGGTGTGTGTGTGTGTGTGTTTGTATAAAGAGCACTTAAACTAAACAAGCTGCAGAGCTAGCTCCATAACTTGTGAGACATAAGCAGCAAGAGGCCTCAACCTACAACCTGGGGAAATAAAAGCATTAGCTACAGTATAAAGGAATAGCTTTGGTGGAAACAGACTTGGCATACACTGCGTGTACAAAACATTAGGAACGCCATGACAGACTGACCAGGTGAAAGCTATACAAGGACTGTATATGTTTGCCATTCAGAAGGTGAATGGGCAAGACAATAGATTTAAGTGCCTTTGAACGGGGTATGGTAGTAGGTGCCAGGCGCACCGGTTTGACTGTCACGAAGCGCAACGCTGCTGGGTTTTTCATGCTCAACAGTTTCCTGTGTGTATCAAGAATGGTCCCCCACCCAAAATGGGGTGCAACTCAATATTAGGAAGGTGTTCCTAACGTTTTGTACTCTGTGTAGACTCACTTATTATTTCAGTGTGGACTACTGCCATTGATAAATGTATTCTTCCAGTGCCTTATATTCTTCCAGGAAACCTTGCGCAGTAGTCCACCAGAAATGAATAAGGCTAATTACTGATCAATTACCTTAAGGTACCACAAATAGAGTTCGAGTGCCATTTCCTGAGAGCTGCGCGGTCATTTGGGAACGAGGGCTCTGAGCCGTAGAGACGACGGAGACGACGGAGAGAGGGAGGAGTGGTTGGGGTAGAAGTGTTAGCTGAGTGCTAGAAGATTGTGTAGCGCGTTTGGCGCTTGGACGAACGTCCCTGTGGTGTGAATGCAGCTACGTACTGATATACTCTCTCAGCGACGCAGGGGACAAACCAAACTGAACACTTAGCTCTCGGCACAGGGTATCATTCTACATTACATTGGTACATCATTTCAATCTGGCGTTAGTTATCGTTTTGAATTAAGTTGTCACCACTACAGGTCTTAAAAAAATCTACACCTGGTTCTCATTTTTATTTAACAGGGGAGCTGCCCAACTGCTGCTCTAGGATCAGTTTTGTCTTTATAGATCATTATGAATAAGACTACATGACGCACAAGTGGGACCTGATCCTAGATCAGCACTCCTACCCTGAGACACTTTATGAATACGGGCCCAGGACAGTGCACTGATAACATCTGACCTAGATGCACAGTTCATCCATAGTTAATCTAACGACACGTCTCCTCCTGTACTTGCTAACGTTGCCATAGGCCCAAGGCCTAACTGGTATCCACTGGGGGTTACTGAGTTTTACACACGAGTAAGGCCTTCAGCCACGGTATGAAGCTCGGACAAGGACATCCATGCATTTTGGATTAGAGATCAATTCTCAATGCACACCTACGCGATGCACCAGCTCACGACGCAACCAACGCCAATGGATGACTGAACGCCGTAATACACAACAAAGAACCATCCCGTTCACAGTCCAATAAACAATATGGCGGCCTTTTACTTTTCCAACAGCACAGGGGGTCGTGTCATGAGGGTGATGCGTCTCCAGTACCACACCAAGATGATGAGGATGCTGGGCGTGAGGAAGGTCTTCATGGCAAACCACACCTTGGTGAAACCGCCGTTCTGATGGATACCCTGATAGGATAGGAAATGAAAAAAGTCAGCCAGTCTTTCACACAGTTCAGCTCAACATCTCGTTTGGCCATTTTGGCAATCAGTTAGGACGTGAAAAACGTTTTAAAAAAGTATCTCCACACGTTTCAAGACAAAAGTAAAGGACATTCAATGATCGCAGATATTTCATGAATAGATTTGACTTCATTGAGTCCCTCTTCCAACACCCACTACTAACCACCAGACGGATGTCCTTGATCTCTCCAATGCCCACGTTGATCTTATTGCGTTCGCTGACGGGCAGGCGGATGTTGAGCAGGTAGTACTTGTGGGCCACGTTGCCCAGTTCCATGAAGGGCAGCAGGTCACACTCGTAGTAGCGACCTTCGTTCTCATACGTCTACAGGGCACAGCGAGAGATGACTTACACACGTCTGATGGGACACCAACAATACGGAATTTCTTTAAAACACAAAATTCTATTTAAATCAGCTGAAACCACAGAACTTTGGGAGACTGATTTAAAACCTGAATGATCACGTGTGGACTAACCAACCAATACTATAATAAAAAACAGAGCAATCAAGTGATTAAAACCAGTAGCACAGAAAACCCTTTAGGACTGGAAGTGTTTAACCCCAGAGGGAAGGGAATGGTTGGAACACTCCACAAAGTCCTGTGTTTACCTTGGTGGTGGTGAAGTTGCAGCTAAGCTTCCTTTGCTCTATGGAGTGGGCCATCTCTGTCCATTCACCGAGCATGTCATCCCTGTAGGCCACACCTACGTCAATGGTGGCCACTGCTCCATCCTCTGTAGGAGGAAGATGTCAATACATCACACTTTAGGGGGATCCTAAAAGTTCCACAAAAAAAAAAAGGTTCTCATGTTTACCGACTACCAAACTTTATATAGATGTCACATAACAATTGGGAAGACTTCATTATAATGGCATATATAACCTGTTTATGCTCTACGCGTGTCTTAACAAGCAGATCAGCATTGAAGGGGGAATTTGCAATGAAATCAAATTCTCCGCCTGCGATTCCCTATTGCGTAACTCATGTTATAATTATGACAACAATACTTTGGTGTAAACCAGCGGTGACTGGGGTGAAATAAGTCTCGGATGACAGACAGTCAAGGCCTTTCGGGAAAAGACCAGAGGGAGCAACATCTAGAGCTATGAAAAGAATGCATTTACCGCTGTAAATCCACAATCGGGACTGCTACACATACGATCTGTGCTGAGCAACACCGGGTCATTTTCATGCCATCAGATTAGCAGACACTTCGTTTGCTTTCACTTAGCAAGAAATGCTATACATTTCCTAGACAATGCATCCACTATAGACGACGAGTGCAACTTTAAAACCTATTCCAAAGGCTATAAAATGTGGTACTGGGCTTATTAAAAAGGGATAGTTCAGCCCACAAAAAGTTTTTCAAGATATTAACTGAAATCTAACTGACAATGTGTCCTAAGAAGGTGACTCATCTGGAGTTTGAGACTGTGTTTGAGATATGAAAACGTTGGAGAAACGTTCAAAGGGTGATCTATCCCTTTAACTTTCAAAGTATGCAGGAAAGAATGCATGTCATGAAAAATACTATCAAGACAGAACAGATTAGAGGTCGACCGATTAATCGGAATGGCCGATTAATTAGGGCCGATTTCAAGTTTTCATAACAATCGGTAATCGGTATTTTTGGACACCGATTTTTTTGGTTATCTTTTTTACACCTTTATTTAACTAGGCAAGTCAGTTAAGAACACATTCTTATTTTCAATGAAGGCCTAGGAACAGTGGGTTAACTGCCTTGTTCATGGGGCAGAACGACAGATTTTTACCTTGTCAGCTCGGGGATTCGTTTTTGCAACCTTACAGTTACTAGTCCAACGCTCTAACCACCTGCCTTACATTGCACTCCACGACAAGCCTGCGTGGCAGGCCGACTACCTTGTACGCGAGGGCAGCAAGAAGTCATGGTAAGTTGCTAGCTAGCATTAAACTTATCTTATAAAAGACAATCAATCTTAACATAACCACTAGTTAACTACACATGGTTGATGATATTACTAGTTTATCTAGCGTGTCCTGTGTTGCATATAATCGATGCGGTGCCTGTTAATTTCTCATTGAATCACAGCCTACTTCGCCAAACGGGTGATGATTTAACAAGCGCATTTGCAAAAAAAAAAAGCACTGTCGTTGCACCAATGTAACTAACCATAAACATCAATGCCTTTCTTTAAAATCAATACACAAGTATATATTTTTAAACCTGCATATTTAGTTAATATTGCCTGCTAACATGAATTTCTTATAACTAGGGAAATTGTCACTTCTCTTGCGTTCCGTGCAAGCAGTCAGGGTATATGCAGCAGTTTGGGCCGCCTGGCTTATTGCGAACTGCGTGAAGTCCATTTATTCCTAACAAAGGCCGTAATTAATTTGCCAGAATTGTACATAATTATGTCATAACATTGAAGGTTGTACAATGTAACAGCAATATTTAGACTTAGGGATGCCATCCGTTAGATAAAATACAGAACGGTTCCGTATTTCACTGAAAGAATAAACGTTTTGTTTTCGAAATGATAGTTTCCGGATTCAACCATTTTAAATGACCAAAGGCTCGTATTTTTGTGTGTTATTATGTTATAATTAAGTCTATGATTTGATAGAGCAGTCTGACTGAGAAATGGCAGGCACCAGCAGGCTCGTAAGTATTCATTCAAACAGCACTTTTGTGCGTTTGCCAGCAGCTCTTCGCAATGCTTCAAGCATTGCGCTGTTTATGACTTCAAGCCTATCAGCTCCCGAGATTAAGCTGGTGTTACCAATGTGAAATGGCTAGCTAGTTAGCGGGGTGCGCGCTAATAGCGTTTCAAACTTCACTCGCTCTGAGACTTGGAGTAGTTGTTCCCCTTGCACTGCATGGGTAACGCTGCTTCAAGGGTGGCTGTTGTCAATGTGTTCCTGGTTCGAGCCCAGGTAGGAGCGAGGAGAGGGACGGAAGCTATACTGTTACACTGGCAATACTAAAGTGCCTATAAGACCATCCAATAGCCAAAGGTATATGAAATACAAATGGTATAGAGAGAAATAGTCCTATAATAACTACAACATAAAACTTCTTACCTGGGAATATTGAAGACTCATGTTAAAAGGAACCACCAGCTTTCATATGTTCTCATGTTCTGAGCAAGGAACTTAAACGTTAGCTTTCTTACATAGCACATATTGCACTTTTACTTTCTTCTCCAACACTTTGTTTTTGCATTATTTAAACCAAATTGAACATGTTCCATTATTTATTTGAGGCTAAATTGATTTTATTTATGTATTAAGTTAAGTCTTCATTCAGTATTGTTGTAATTGTCATTATTACAAATAAATAAGTAAAAATCGTCCTCATTAATCGGTATCGGCGTTGAAAAAGCCTAATCGGTCGACCTCTGGAACAGATGCACCAAAATCTCACATCGGCGTGCCATGTTGATCCCAAAATAGTCGAAGGATGATTAATGATCCGAAACATTTCCCTGTTGAGGGGCTTAAAGATAGTTTACGTACATGTACGTAAGGCCTTGAATTCCGTCTCCTATACAGTTGGTAATGATACAATATTACTGACTTGAAGGTGCAAAACGTTGAGCTGAACCTGGTTTTAAGTGCCTAGAGAAACAAAATGGCTGTCAGAATGCCAACACAGGCTTTAGATCTGTGCTTCACCCTTTCAAAGAGACTTGTGTGGTTATGAAACAAGCTGGAGAGCCCTGAAAGAAACCCGGTGCCCTGACCAGGAGGGGGAAGAGAGGAAAAGGAGGGGGAGTTATTGGCAGTCCTCTCTCCTCTACTGTCTCCATATACCCCTCTCAAGTGAACACCGCCAAATATCCTGAATGTCAGCTTACCGCACACAAACATTCCACCCCAGTGCAGTGCCCATCGCCACTAAGCCTTCTCAACAGCTGTGTTATTGCTGGACCCCTGCCAGGGGTGGCTGTTGCCTGGGTGGAGTGGGGTGGGTGAGAAAAAAAAGGGGACAATTAATCTCAGGGATCAACCTTCAGCATGGTAAATGTCTAAAGAAAGTGGTTCTGGTTGAGTTAGACAGACCGACGCCATTTTGTCACACGGAGGGTTCTGGTTTTCATTGCTTATCTCTCAGACAGAGAGATTTGGATGCCGTGAGAAAGTGAATCACGAAGAGCTCAACGTCAATAGTTTGCTGGAACTTCTCTTCTTTGAACAAACTGCAACTCCGCTCCTTGTTAATGTTACTGAGGTAGTTTGCAGAGCGAGCCACAAATGAAGAACATTCCCGCCTGAGACCATCTGACCTCTGAGACCAAAATGAGACCTAAGAGCTCAGCAAGCTACTGTGGTCTTGAGTGGCAAGGACAACCTGGATTTGATTCGCGACCGCTTACAGTGCAGCTACATGTTTCAGCACTGAAGCTGAATGCGTCGTTTTATATGCAGCCGCATGCTATTTCTGTGCATGATGACGCTTAAAAAAAAGCCCAGGCAATCTGTCCTTTTCTCCTCCGCGGCTCGGTCATAGACAGCTGTTGACATCAGGGTGATCTTCAGGGCCCCACACAGTAAAACCTCTGGCAGGTCATCAGAGGCAGTCTGCCTGGCCCCGGCGGATTAGAGAGGGGTGGACAACAGTCGCATATCTGGGTGGGTGGAATTCTTGGACGGGGTAGTGAATCGATGACTAGTCTGGCAGCACAAGCTGTAAACAAGCCCACGTCCTGCTTGGGACAGGAGGTTTTTTGTTTTTAATGACTCGACATTTTGAGGAGTAACGTTACATACTGAAACACGGCTATAGTTAAAATTGGAGTGTACAGTTTAACCTAGAGTCAAACAAGATCAAACTTTACTTTTAGCTTTTCTATTGTGGTAAAAATACAGTGCTTCACTGCTCTAAACTATACTTTGCAACGTATTTTCGGTGAGAGGAGGATGTTACAGAGTGCCTCGTGCCCTACTGTACATGCCGTGCACCCTGCGCTAGGTTAGCCAGAAGAAGTTGGCCCCCATCCGTTTCCCGAAGGGCGAGGACTCCTGCAGCTTGAAGGAGCCCGCGTTCTGATCACCTTCCCAGGCCGGCACGCCAATCCCCCTTCATTAGTCCTCCGTTATCCCTCTAATCCCATCTTTCACAACCCCAGACCTGGCGTAGCGCCCTGTCAGTGGCCTCTCCTTAACAACCGCGCACACAGAGATATTCCACTTGCCGTCAAGGAAGGGAGAAGCAAGCTCAAGTTTCCATATTACCCTTAATGCCAGATCAGAAGACGGTTGCCATGTCTGAATCCTTGTCTGAATGTAACAACTGTGCACACTTCCAAAACAAACCCTCATCCCTACACCTGGGCTCTTCCGGGAGAAAGGACTGGAATTGTTGTAAGAAAGATGGTGACACTTTCCTATGTCTATTGCCATATTGTAATAGGTGTACAGGAAGTACATTGGGCTCAGATTGAAATTGAGCACAGATATGACGGATACCATGTTCAGATAAGGACCATGGCAAACCCTTCCTGGTCTGAACATAATGGAATGTTAAGAGGATACAGGGAGATGTGGGATGTCTGCTTTGATGAGCAAATTTATGGGGGGGGGTTAGCTTTTATCAGATCAGGTGACAGTTAATTGAGCGAACACCGGCTGCCGAAAATGACTGAATATTTCAAGGGCTTTTATTTTCTCATTTTACACTGACCTCAAGGATACACTACCCTGCAATGGAAAGTGAGAAACTCATCCCCAACACTCCAAGTGATGTACCACATACCATGTTACAATTCATCTTGGGGATAAGCAAGGAGAAGGGGTGAAAAATGTGCCCAGCAGAGTGTTATTCCACTCCATATTAGGAAATTGCAAAGCTATCAGTGTCCAATTTGAGACAGCCCACCACAGTTCGAGCCGCCCCTAGCTACCTGTTCTATAGAGACTATAAGCCTCTGACATGGAGCCCTGAGGCTTGTATCACTATGGAGAACCAGCAGCACATCCATCATTGTTAGGCCTTTCTCTCAGTGCGAGAGAAATGCAATCTACTGAGAGGAGAGAAAAGGCACATTCCTCTGGGTGCTCATGCATTCGCCACAATAAACAGGACAAAAGCAGGCAATACCCTGAGGTGACAGAGGGACACTAATATCAACAGCATCTACGTACACACACACACACACACCTCTGAGTACTTTATAAATTGGATCCACAAGGAGCGTAAGGGCAAAGCACCCAAATATTTTAGCGGTAATACAGATGCTTGTACGGGTGAATTGTCATGAGTCACTGACACAACAAAGACAGACCAGACAGAGAGACAGACAATTAACATCCTAAAAACACACAAAACACAGACACAACATATTGCCCCCCCCCCCCCCCGGAGACACAACATAACACAAAAAAAAGAGACAAAGATCACAGATAAGAATGTCTTGACACTAAAATAACACGCAATCAAAAAATGAAAGACAATCAACACCAATCACATCGAGTCTGCAGTTTCCCCTTACCTATCTGGTTGTACATTTTGAAGGCGATGTCAAACTGCAAGATGACCAGCATGAACTGGAACCAGGGGCTCATCTCCTTGTTGGGCAGGGGGATGTGGACGGCAAACACGATGTCGTTGGCCTCGATCTTCTTGGACATAGCCTCATCAAAGTCCTGGATCTTGTCGCACTGGTTAGGGCCCCAGGGCATGAGCCACCTGCTACTCTGGTGACGTTTGACCGCGTCCACACATTTGGTAGCCAGGTAGTGGACTGCCGTGGTGGGGCTGGGAGCTACAGGGAGAGGGGAGTTGCTAAGTTACTGGCCGATCACTATGGTAGTTGACCTAGATCCATAAGATGTCCTAGTCATCTGTCCTGAGGATGAGACCTTTTGTGGAGAAATAAAAATAGTAATTATCATCTAATACTATGTTTGATGGTATAAGCTATAGAATAATGGAATAAGCGTTTTGGGGGAATTTTTCGTTGCTGACCACACTGACAATTTTGTTGCAGTTCTCATTTCAATGGTTGGCTCCCGAGTGGCGCAGCAGTCTAAGGCGCTGCATCTCAGTGCTAGAGGCGTCACTACAGACCCTGGTTCGATTCCAGGCTGTATCACAACCGGCCGTGATTGGCAGTCCCATAGGGCAGCGCACAATTGGCCCGGCGGGTATGGCCGTCATTGTAAATAAGAATTTGTTCTTAACTGACTTGCCTAGTTAAATAAAGGTTTAAAAAAAAATATATATATATATGCTGTATGTGTATTGTGTAACTTTTTATTATTGTGCTGAAATATAAAGCCCATGTGCAATCATCTGGATTTTTTTTTAAAAGACCATTATATTCTTCAATTACAGAATACACTACAAATAATAAATTCACAGTTAGGCTAATGGTGAAGTTTTAAACATGAATACATTTCCAAACTCATAATCAAAGCGTTGTTCCGGAGTTTATCTTGTGTCAGATGGCTACCAAGCTCAACAAAGTACGCACACGCGAAGAAGTTGAGTCTAAGATCAAACCGAGCCAAATCCTGGTTAAACAAAGTGACAACTCATTCAAACCATGTTGACAGAACGCCCTGTAGTAAGGCCCAATCCCTTTAAAAAGGTGGCTCCCGGGAAAGCCCCCAGCACTTAAGTCATAATACTGTATCCTTATAGAGATTCATGAGCCAGATGAGGTTGGCCACTCTCTCATAGGACTTCACTAGTCGTTGGGAAAGGTACTAAACATTAGCATTAGAAAGCTGAGGATATGGTCGAGGTAAAAACGTGAACGGTGCTGTGTAGATAGAGCAAGGAAGCTTGAGGGATGAAAGACGGAATAGGTTTGAGGACTAGAAAAGGGTATTGACAGGGTATGAAAAGGTGTCGGAGGGGTTATGTGACTAGGCAGTAGTTAAGGCTCTCTCTTGGTCACTAAGGGGACCGTAGGTCCATAAAAAGGACCAGGATGTATTGATAATAGGCATCAATAAGAGCCAGACCATGCCCTCAGGGCCAGAGACAGACATCAGCCATGAACAAAATAACTTCTAAACTCTATATATACATCAGTGCCACTACAATTCACTTTAAAACCTGCTCAAAGGGAAGGAATATGAGACAATGCACTGCTTGACAGGAGGTACTTCAGTTCTAAAAGCTCATACACTTGATAACTTAACCTGCTAAAACAAGGACACGCCATGGTCTGTGCTGATGGCCCCTACGTAACACTTTGGATAGTCCATCTTTAGTTGCTCTACAGACTGAGTGACATTTCAACTAACCATCTACCAACCCCAACCCTTATTCTAAACCTAATGCTAACCCTAAGCGTAACCTTAGCAACCAACTTTGCTCATCAACAGATAGTTTGACCATGTGGAGCATCTACAGGTGGACTACCCAGATAAAGTGTGACCGGTCTCGATTACGAGCCGACGTTGAGCCCCCCCCCCCCTCATAGAAGTAATCCAAGGCCATCTTGAGAAGAGTATCAACTATCTCTCTCTGTGCGAGTGGGTGAAGCTAGGTGCTCCAATGTCGCCTCACAATGGACTTGGGCCTACTCAGGAACAAGCACAGACACACCAAATTGAATTAAACCAGCTCTACGGAACCCCTCAGAGTTCAATTATCCTGGCACCCTGAGATTCTGGGAGCACACCGCTCCTCCAGTCTCCACCCCAGTGTGTCCGCAATAATGGCCGCCTCTCAGCCCAGTGACCTCACGCTGTGTTGGAGTTGTCCAATAACAGGGGGAGACTAACGCCTTTCTACTCAATTACCCTGGCCGGCCCCGGCCACCGAGCAGATACAAAAGGCATCCGGCTTCATTAAAACTATCTTGGGCAGGAGTAGCCCAAACAAGCTCATTTATCAGCAGCCACCCAGCTATGGAGAGGAGAGGAGACAGACTGACTGACTGTGTTTTGCCAAAAGTAACCAGAGATTGGGATCTGTAACAAAAGGCCTCATAGGACTCAAATATTGAGGCATAGAGTTTGTGGCAGTTTTTATGAGTATGTATGTGCGTGAGTGTGTGTGTCAGTGGGGAGTCATGCAAATGGAACCAGCAGAAGTCAAAATATGCAATGCTGAGAGGGCTTTGTGATTTAGGGAGAGAGGGAGATGCAAGGGGGAAATAAAGAGATGGTGCCTGCCTGGGGCTACAGAGCAGACATACATAATGAGAGGAAGGTGGAGAGAAGTGAAGCAGACAACGTTCTGTGCTGGAGTGAAGTTATACACACCAATTCCTATGGTGTTTTACAGTAAAATATGTCATTCTTCAAGAGAAAACAAAAACATGCAAATTCAAAGTGGATTCACTCAATACTTCACAATAAAAGATTATTAAATATAGGAAAGGTGCTTTGTATTAGTAAAGGCAAATACAGAGGGAAATATTTTGAGTTGGAGGCAGACGAATACCAACTAGTACGTTCGTTTTCTTGCAACTTCTGATACAAAAGTTGATACGTTTGATACATTGTAACTTCGTTAAAGGCTACATTGTTAATAGTTAGACAACTTTTACATGACAAATCACAACAGTGATATTGACTAAATAATTCAACTGTTTTCATTATTTGATAGGCCTACATAGAACATTCAATATACTCGACAAATAGTGGATATTCAACCGCAGATGTCGAATAACAAAGCCAAAGGTTGCAACAAAAGAGAATACAATTGGAAAAACCATGCTTACCAATCAAGCCACCGACCATAAAAGAAAACGCTTGGAACAAAAGCAGAATCACTCCCACGATCACCAACTTTTTGGTGCTCATGTTTTCAATAATTGCCCCAGCCATCTTAAAAAGTTGTTGAAAACTACGCTGAGTGAGGAAAAATAAGGTGAGTCGGGACGAAAGTCACCGCATCTAGTTAGCACTCCAGATGCCGAGATTGAGGAAGGCTGGCACCGCACTGCCTCGCTTGAAAATCAACTTCGAAGGAGGACTGTAGGAAGAAAAAAGGAGAATCACATGACGGAATAGCACGCCTGCCTATCCCTTCCCGAACACTGCAGAAAGATCTGTGGAGCGCCGCCGCATAGCAATAGTGGTTCGTAATGCCAGGTTACTTTGTCATTGAGTGCCCGAATAATAACAGCCTCTATTATGCCAGCCAAGGGCTATGCAAAGGAAAGTTTTCAGTGAAGCTTGAAGTGTTTTGATCTTGACGTGATTTTCCCCTCATTGTCAATGTTAAAAACTCTATTAGTCCATAAATGTCCTACGTCTGAATATGTGTGATATTAATGGATCAGCCTATACAAAAAGTATCCTATCACGTTTCTTTATTTAGAGAAATGAATGTGTGAAGGAGATTTCATGCAAATTATTGAATGGAAAGTTATGGACTCTTTGTGCAAATATTAAAGTTTATGCACACTTTAGCTTACTGTTTTGTTGTGTGGTCCCGTCTCTGTCTGCGGCGCCAAAGATAGCCTATTATTGAGAGGCTAAAACCACCTATAAACCACTTATCATTTTTTTTAGATAGTGTTGGAGGGAGGTGAGCGGTAGCGAGCGCCCAAGAAGTGGGCGTATTTGTCACGCGCGCAAGCGTTACAGGACAAATGTCACTTCCAAATGTCACTTTACTTGGTGACAAGAGAAGGAAGCCTAGTCTAAGAAACAGGTCAAATGATTAAATATAGTGACCGCCATGTTCACAGTGACATGGGTGCAAGGATAATCTATGCTTTCCCCCCTCACTTTAGCATGTGGATTTTGGGAGGTCTAAACTTGAAGGAATCCAAGGCCTAGCTACAGAAGCCTACACCTGTAGTAGAAGACAGTATTTTTAAAATGTATTTTTATTTAACTAGGCAAGTCAGTTAAGAACAAATTCTTATTTTACAATGACATCCTACCACAGCCAAACCCTCCCCTAACCCGGATGATGCTGGGCCAATTGTGATACAGCCCAGGATCAAACCAGGGTATGTAGTGGAGTGCCTTAGACTGCTGCGCCACTCGGGAGCCAGACTACCCGAGTTCCAATTAATGAACTTGATGTAGCCTACTGAAGATTAAAAGCCTAGCTACAATATCAAATACTTAGTAAACTGAGGCCTAACCAAAAGCTTTCAACCTATTAAAAGGCACTCCGCATATTTGACCAGAATGCCTTACCTACACAGGCCTGCCATGTGGGTCACTCACTCATATGTAGGCCTACCCTATAGGCTTATTCCTCTCTTGCAGAAAAACAGAAAGCTTTCAGCACTTTGTTTCTCTATGAACCTTTCTCAGTTTCTCATAAAGTCCCTGTAGGCCTGTACAGCTGTGAAAGCTAATGTATAAGAAGCTTTCATGTCATTTCTTCGAGCCATGGCAAGCAGCAAACCATTTTCACTTTCCCGAAGAGTGGCGGGAAAGAGCTGTCCGCCCAGGCTCCCGCGAGACTGGCTGATGAGCAGTTCGATCAAGGTCACCCTGTCAATCATGCCAAGCGCTCTGCCACTGTAGCTCTAAAAGCGGGAAGAAGGAATTCAGGCAACTCTCCTTAGCCAAATGGTGCGTAAAAGAGTAACATTATCTTGGCGTCTTCCTTTTTTACAGTATCCTAGACGGCTACTATGGTTTTCTGTTCTCATAAGTTAGGTACGTTTTTTTCCACCATTTGACCAACTTCAGAAGACAGAGAAATGTTACATGGGAGAAAGAGGTTGTACTGATATTAAAAGTGTGAAACTGTTCTGCTGTCATTCCTGTCAACATAGAAAATGTAGGCTACCAACATGTTCTTATTTCTACCACAGTCCACAGAAGAAAGACAATCCTTTAAAATACTAGGAATTTATTTAAAAGCCATCTGTAATAGCATTTCAGAATCATCAAAAATAATGTCAAAAAGATATCACGTATTTCTTCAGTTAGATACACTACATATACAAAAGTATGTGGACACCCCTTCAAATGAGTGGATCCGGCTATTTCAGCCACACCTATTGCTGACGGATGTATAAAATCGAGTACACCGCCATGCAATCTCCATAGACAAACATTGACCAACTCCATATTAATGTCCATGAGTTTGGAATGAGATGTTCGATGAGCATGTCCACATCCTTTTGGCCATGTAGTTTATCTTGTTAAAATGCAGCATGCATCACATATCAAGACGAAGGGCAACAAATACCTTTTGGATTCAATACAGTAGAACTACTGGAGTGAGAAGGCTCCCAAAGATATGCTCTAACAGGAAATAAAAAAACATGCTAGGCAGACATTTCATACATCTTTAAAAACGACAACATTATGTCATTATTTCAAGCTAGAGTAACAGAGCGGTGCAATGCACTGGTATAGAATAGAGGCAGAAACTCCCAAACAGCAGTGCATGGCAAAGGAATGGGTATGGGTAAGTGGCAGATAGGTAAGGGGGTGAGTGGAGTTTTGCATTTAGAAGCTGGCACGGATTCTTTCCAGAGGGTCTGTTTCCCACATTTTGGGGTCCCAAGCCTGGAACCAGCCAGTGAAGGTTGGGGGTTCTGCTCCCTGTTTGATGGTGGAGATGGGCAGCCCTCTGCGTCCAGAGGGGTCTGAGTCCACATAGTCCTTAGCTAGAGAGGGAGGGGAGGGAGGGGAAGAGGGGGAGAGAGGGAGGGGGAGGAGAGAGGGAGGGGGAGGAGAGAGGGAAGGGGAGGAGAGAGAGAGGGAAGGGGAGGAGAGAGAGAGGGAAGGGGAGGAGAGAGGGAGGGAGGGGGGAGGAGAGAGGGAGGGAGGGAGGGGGGGAGAGAGAGAGAGAGGGAGGGAGGGGGGGAGAGAGAGGGGGAGAGAGAGGGAGAGAGAGGGGGAGAGAGAGGGAGGGAGGGGGGGAGAGAGAGGGGGAGAGAGAGGGAGGGAGGGGGGGAGAGAGAGGGGGAGAGAGAGGGAGGGAGGGGGGAGAGAGAGGGAGGGGAGAGGGAGGGAGGGGAGAGGGAGGGAGGGGAGAGGGAGGGAGGGGAGAGAGGGGGAGAGAGGGGGAGAGAGGGAGGGAGGGGAGAGAGGGAGGGAGGGGAGAGAGGGAGGGAGGCGGGGGAGAGAGGGAGGGAGGCGGGGGAGAGAGGGAGGGAGGCGGGGGAGAGAGGGAGGGCGGGGGGGAGAGAGGGAGGGAGGGGGGGAGAGAGGGAGGGAGGGGGGGAGAGCGGGAGGGAGGGGGGGAGAGCGGGAGGGAGGGGGGGAGAGAGGGAGGGAGGGGGGGAGAGAAGGAGGGAGGGAGGGAGGGAGGGAGGGAGGGGGGGAGAGAGGGAGGGGGGGAGAGAGGGAGGGAGGGGGGGGAGAGAGGGAGGGAGGGGGGGGGAGAGGGAGGGGGGGAGAGAGAGGGAGGGGGGGGAGAGAGAGGGAGGGGGGGAGAGAGAGGGAGGGAGGGGGGGAGAGAGAGAGAGGGAGGGGGGGGAGAGAGAGAGAGGGAGGGGGGGGAGAGAGAGAGAGGGAGGGGGGAGAGAGAGGGAGGGGGGGGAGAGAGAGGGAGGGGGGGAGAGAGAGGGAGGGGGGGAGAGAGAGGGAGGGGGGGGAGAGAGAGGGAGGGAGGGGGGGGAGAGAGGGAGGGGGGGGAGAGAGAGGGAGGGAGGGGGGGAGAGAGGGAGGGAGGGGGGGAGAGAGGGAGGGAGGGGGGGGGGAGAGAGGGAGGGGGGGGGGGGGAGAGGGAGGGAGGGGGGGAGAGAGGGAGGGAGGGGGGGGAGAGAGGGAGGGAGGGGGGAGAGAGGGAGGGAGGGGGAGAGAGGGAGGGAGGGGGGGGGGAGGGAGGGAGGGGGGGGGGAGGGAGGGAGGGGGGGGAGAGGGAGGGAGGGGGGGGGGGGGGGGGGGGAGAGGGAGGGAGGGGGGGGAGAGGGAGGGAGGGGGGGGAGAGGGAGGGAGGGGGGAGAGAGGGAGGGAGGGAGGGAGGGAGGGGGGGGGGAGGGGGAGGAGAAAGGGAGGGAGGGGGGGATGGAAAGAGCATAAACATTATTCCTGTATTGTGACAGTCCAAGTCTCTAGAGAGAGACCAGAAATACAGTACTGTTATGTTATTAAGAAGAACATGAGTTATCTTATGACGCTCATTGTATCTAGCTATATAATCAAAGGACGACCTTTATATTAGTAAAAGGTTGTTTTCTCCCTCCGACGCTCACCATTGCATACAGTTGAACTTGAAATTGGTTTCAGCCTATGGTTAAAGCTTTACTTTCTGTGGCCTTCATAAAAATGTTTTCTGGATCAAAGCATTATGAGTTCCTTTTGTGACTTAATCAGTTGTGACCCCCGTCTGGATCCTGAGTAGGGGCCACTGTAAAAGTGTGTTTCTCTGCGTGTTCTCGTACCTATTTTGGGTGCTCCAGTCCTCTCTTCTGCATTCGCATCGTTGCCGATCCAGAGGAAGATCTGTGGGGAGGCCACACATGCTGTTAGCTTATAGACTTTCAGATTCACTCTGCATTGTTTTTTGAGAGCAGAAGATGAACAAGCTTGTGAATTGTGATTATGATGGAGGAGCTTCACTCACCTGGTCCCAGGTGTCCAGCAACATGACATCATCAGTGGCCAGGTCAGACTGTTGGAAGTCTCCAGGAACCTCTTCCACCTGGTGATTGGAGGATTAAAATACAGCACTGTGGAACATGGGCACATTGGACTTTTGCATTGTAGTATTCCACATTGTGTTACCTATGCAATGTTCTCTCCTTCGGAGTGACACTGAATTTCTAATTGGGGGTTGAATTGAGTAGTCAGCTATCTATCCAAGAGACACGCGACGATAGACACACTCAACAACACTCCCATCACTTACGCTGAGGCATCCGGTCTTGTTGGAGCAGCCAAACAGGCGTGGAGGTTTGACCATGTTCTGCAGACCCTTGGAGGTCTGGTACTCCTTCTTCCCTCCCAGGGCAGACCAGAACCCAGCTAGGACAGGTAAGACCAGCATAGATTAATTTCATTGGTTCTTCGGGAACACTATCGTGTTTTGTTGTGATATTAGCATGTGTGATGTTATCTCTTTCCTGTGTTATTTTAGGGGCACATTTCAATTGTCTAAAGTTGTTTCCTCTCCTTGTAACCTTTCCTTCATCAACACTGATCTGAAAAAAGGTAGATGGTCAAGCAAATGCATGAGAGGATGCCACCACCAAATAGCCTTTACCTATCCTGTGATTTCAGCCTAGTGTAGATGAAGGAGATAAGACAAGAAGAGGAAGACACGTTGGACTATCGAGATGCACCCCACTAATACAATAAAGATGGAATACTACATGAAATCCTTACCTGGCTCCTTGCCCTCAGTCACATCACTGGCACTGCCACCCAGGATGCCCACCACATGCTTGGCGGCGGCCATTTCCTCCTCGCTGGCGCCCACACCCCTCCACACAAACATGGCATCGGGAGATTTGAGCACAAACACGTCATTGGCATTCAGGAAGGAAGCGGAGGGCTCTACCTGACAGGGAGAAAAAGACAAGAGGTGTTCAGAAGTGGTCTGGTAAAAGTAGAATCCTACTTCTTATACTACACTGTTTCTATACTTCTACTATATTATAGTTTTAGATGTTCTTCTAGGGGCCTGTCAATCCTCCTCCCACACCGATGGTCATTATCTCAACTTTTTATTTTGTTTGTCATTTTTTCAGAAGGGGGTTACAGCGTAGAGCTGTGGCGGTCATTCAATTTTGTCAGCAAAATACTGCCTGTCTCACGGTAATTGACAGTTAATTCATATAAACACGTTTAGTATCACCAGGCCTCCATGCATACAAGCCGTATACAAGCCACTGATACGCGCCTTTGGAACATCTACATTGAAAAAAGTCTAATAAAGCAATTTAATATACACCATAACAATAAATCCATTCTTTATTTTAGGCAGGTCTAAAGAAACATTATGATATGAAGAAAATGTATTTCAGAAGAACAGAATATGAGTTGACCTACTCTTTGTCGGGCTATGCGCCATGCCAAAGGCTGTAGGCTTGTTTATTTAGCAGATAAATTGTGCTTATAAGTCCCATGTCATTATTTTATATTATATGATTTTATAATGAGAAGAATATAATTGAACTTAGCTGAATAAAATAGAAAGGATATTTTTCCCATTCCAGAACGAGTGTGCAGATGAAGTGGCTATGTTGAGCATAAAAGTGCTAATTTGAATCAGATCCTATACGCTAGATTTAGAGTTATTTAGCAACTTTAGTTGTGAATGATACAAACCTTAGAACGTTGTAGAAATCAAAACATATATGGGCTGCATGCCGCGACTATAGGCTATTGATGATTTGAGAAAGTCACAAAAAAAGCTTGTGCTCTGTTCCTTGCCTCAGGCTGCACATGTTGTTCTCTCATCAAGTGATCATATTTTCACCCATCAGACTATTCTCAATGTAATCATGTCTTTAACAATACTTTGCCGCCTGTGCGTTTTTCAATCATGCCAGGTAGGCTACTCCGGTTATTTCACTCCACGCATCAACCACTCTGGGCTACAGGTTATATTCCGACCAAACGCCATGCCATGGGCTCTCCAACCCTGTTCCTGCAGGTACCCAGTGCTTAATTTGGGAAACCAAGTGAAATCTGTTCTGAAACATCTATAGCAACATGTTTTCACAACTAAACATATTTCATTAAACTGTTGACAGCCCCTCTTTCTGCGCACTCGAGAAGGGAATGAAGGCGAGAGGGCATGAGATGGAAACGCATGGTGATGAGATATTCTGTAGCTAAAGGTAATGTGTCAGCCTATTAATTCATAAAAAATATTTTTCTAAATCCCTATTAATAGGCTATTCCAAATCAAATACAAATTCACTATACTTGTAGGCTAACTCTATAAAGCCTCCCTGCACAATCAATGAACCAACAGCATCGCCTAGGCCTATTCAGTACGTTCTCTCCCAGACTCTTAAATAGGAATTTTGGAGCGTATAATAACGTAACTAGTCCATCCAGTATGCCTAATAATACAGTCCACAATCAAAGGCGATTACTCAAATTTGTTTAATTTTGAAGTATAGGCCATTAGGACCTGATGGAGGGACAATAGAGCCCTGAGTACCAGGCTATTGGCGACCTGATGGCCATTAGCGAGATGGGTACTACCAAGCATGTCCAGAGTGCCTAAAAGGAGATTACCGTTACTCAGCGGTCCCGTGGAATTTTACTGCGGTCATGACACATGACTGCCAGTGTGGCGGTAAAATGATTAACCCAACAGCCCTAGTTACGGGTACAGGTATAACATTAAAATTAACATATTAATTCAGATATATTCAGTTATCATATTTGCATTTCATATTTTCACATATTTTCTTGTACCCGTGGGTACATTATTATGAAATGCATACAAAGATAAAGAACAGTATCAACAGCCCCCTCAGTCCCCATCCACCCGCCCGCATCCTTCCTCCCCACCCGGAAACCATGTTTCCCATCCCACACCGCCAAGACCCTCTTCCCGCATCTCCCATCTTAATAGGTAATGGTATCATAATCGATAATTTCAATAAGCATTTTTCTACGGCTGGCCATGCTTTCCACCTGGCTAACCCTACCCCGGCCAACAGCTCAGCACCCCCTGCAGCAGCTTAATAGCCTTGGTTTCTCAAATGATTGCATCACCTGGTTCACCAACTACTACTTCTCAGAGTTCAGTGTGTCAAATCGGAGGGCCTGTTGTTCGAACCTCTGGCAGTCTCTATGAGGGTGCCACAGGGTTCAATTCTCGGGCCAACTATTCTCTGTATATATCAATGATGCTGCTTGTAATTCTCTGATCACTCTACGCAGACAATACCATTCTGTATACATCTGGCCCGTCTTTGGACACTGTGTTAACAAACCTCCAAACGAGCTTCAATGCCATACAACTCTCCTTCCGTGGCCTCCAACTGCTTTTAAATGCTAGTAAAACTAAATGCATGCTCTTCAACCGATTGTTGCCTGCACCCGCCCGACTGACTAGCATCACTACTCTGGACGGTTCTGACTTAGAATATGTGGACAACTACAAATACCTAGGTGTCTGGTTAGACTGTAAACTCTCCTTCCAGACTCACATTAAGCATCTTCAATCCAAAATGAAATCTAGAATCGCCTTCCTATTTCGCAACAAAGCCTTCTTCACTCATGCTGCCAAACATACCCTCGTAAAACTGACTATCCTACCGATCCTTGACTTCGGCGATGTCATTTACAAAATAGCCTCCAACAGTCTACTCAGCAAACTGGATGTAGTCTATCACAGTGCCATCCATTGTATAACCAAAGCCCCATATACTTCCCACCACTGCGACCTGTATGCTCTCGTTGGCTGGCCCTCACTACATATTCGTCGCCAAACCCACTAGCTCCAGGTCATCTATAAGTCTTTGCTCGGTAAAGCCCCGCCTTATCTCAGCTTACTGGTCACCATAGCAACACCCACCCATAGCATGCACTCCAGCAGATTTTTTTTCACTGGTCATCCCCAAAGCCAACACCTCCTTTGGCCGCCTTTCCTTCCAGTTCTCTGCTGCCAATGACTGGAACGAATTGCAAAAATCCCTGAAGCTGGAGTCTTATATCTCCCTCTCTAACTTTAAGCATCAGCTGTCAGAGCAGCTTACCGATCACTGTACCTATACACAGCCAATCTGTAAATAGCACACCCAACTACCTCATCCCCGTATTGTTATTTATCCTCTTGCTCTTTTGCACCATCATCATCTACTTGCACATCATCATCTGCACATCTATCACTCCAGCGTTATTTCACCTCTATGGCCTATTTATTGCCTTACCTCTCTACTCTTCTACATTTGCACACACTGTATATAGATTTTTAGATTATGTTATTGACTGTACGTTTGTTTATGTGAAACTCTGTGTTGTTGTTTTTGTCGCACTGCTTTGCTTTATCTTGGCCAGGTCGCAGTTGTAAATGAGAACTTGTTCTCAACTGGCCTACCTGGTTAAATAAAGGTGAAATAAAAATAATAAATAAGTAATTTACCCCTGTTGAACCCGACCTGACTTATCTTTTCCTCTCCCTCACACATAGACACACTGAGAACTCACCTCTACGGCTCGTGTAGCGCGGGTGGAGGACTGCCGAATGTGGAAGAGTCGTGTGCTGCCAGTGCCTGTCTGTCCTCCTTTACGGGACGTTCCTCCAATGTGGACCATCATGGGCTTGCCCTGGAACAGGCTCATCAGGTGGGGGGGTTCCTGGCCCTGGGTCACACGCACCTGTAGGGGGAAATAGACAAACATGGACACTTAATGATGTAGATTAGGAAAAAACATTCTAAAGTGATTGGTCATTCTGTTGATTTCATGAAAATTAAGACAAAGGTTGCTGTCCTTAATATACCGAACCGTCACGATGTAACATTATGTGCCAATATGGTGGTACCCATTAAAATGTTAAACACAAAACTGCTTGAAACACCCAACTGGAAGCAAAACAAAGAGTGATTGCCCTCTGCTGGTCAGTATCAAAACCTTTCCACACAATTATTCTGTCTATACAGACAGGACAAAATGCATAGGAGACTCAATAATATGACCTCTTTGCTAGAGACTGGATACCAACGCAGCAGCTGCCCTTGGCAAAAGATCATACATGCACAGGCAAACTGGATGCAGTCTATCACAGTGCCATCCGTTTTGTCACCAAAGCCCCATATACCACCCACCACTGTGACCTGTATGCTCTCGTCGGCTGGCCCTCGCTACATATTCGACGCCAGACCCACTGGCTCCAGGCCATCTATAAGTCTTTGCTAGGTAAAGCTCTGCCTTATCTCAGCTTACTGGTCACCATAACAACACCCACCCATAGCACGCGCCCCAGTAGGTATATCTCACTGTTCATCCCCAAAGCCAACACCTCCTTTGGCCACCTTTCCTTACAGTTCTCTGCTGTCAATGACTGGAACGAATTGCAAAAATCGCTGAAGCTGGAGACATATCTCCCTCACCAACTTTAAGCATCAGCTATCTGAGCAGCTCACCAATCGCTGCAGCTGTACACAGCCCATCTGTAAATAGCCCATCTATCTACCCATCTACCTACCTCATCCCTATATAGTTTTTATTAACTTTTTTTGCTCTTTTGCACACCAGTATTTCTACTTGCACATCATCACCTGCACATCTATTACTCCAGTGTTAATTTGCTAAATGGTAATTACTTCGCTACTATGGCATATTTATTTCCTTACTTCCTTTGCACACAGTGTATATAGATTTTTCTATTGTTATTGACTGTACGTTTGTTTATGTGTAACTCTGTGTTGTTGTTTTTGTCGCACTGCTTTGCTTTATCTTGGCCAGGTCACAGTTGTAAATGAGAACTTGTTCTCAACTGGCCTATCTGGTTAATTCGTTTTTTTTATTCGGCGTTATGAACCACAATAAATGCAACGGCTTGACAACCTTTGACCTATTCACTGAAAGTGCTTTGTCCAGTGCCCTTACAAATAAAAATGCCACACCGTCATAGCTATTGACTGTGCTGTGCTATTGACACCGATTGCGTTGGGGACAGGAAGATGAGCTGGAGAGTAAAGAGACCCACCTGAACAGGGGCTCCTCCCATAGAGTCATCCAGCTTCACTGTCATGAAGGCAGAGGCAGCCAGCTCATCCTGGGTGCACTTCAGCCCCTGCCTGATACACACACACACAAACCAACAAACATGTTAACCACACCGGTATCAAATATGGGATAAAAGTATTGAGTCAGTTTGCCATGCTCATTTCAGATACATCTTTCTTTATGAACTAGGTTCAGGAGGACACGTGGAAGTGTTTCAGAATATTCCAGAACAGGTTAGGGTTAGGTAAAATGCCCCCTTTGTGTAACTGATTTGTTGTACACAAACCTGGTGTTTACAGTCGTATGAAAAAGTTTGGGCACCCCTCTGGGGCTGCATAATAATTTACTCTGTCATCACAGAAAATGATCACAGTGGCATGCCATTCATTTTCTAATAAAAGCTGAGTACTGGGGTATTGTCCAGACAAAGATTTTTAGTGTAGCAATATTAAGTTGTATGAAATTAAATCAGATGTGAAAAATAGGCAATGCAAAAATGTGGGCACTCTTGTCATTCTGTTGATTTGAATACCTGTAACTACTTAGCACTGAATAAATGGAACACACAATTGGTTTGGTGAGCTCATTAAGCCTTGAACTTCATAGACAAGTGCATCCAATCCTGAGAAACGGTATTTAAGGTGGCCAATTTCAAATTGTTGTTCTCTTTGACTCTCCTCTGAAGAGTGGCAACATGGGGGTCTCAAAACAACTCTCAAATGACCTGAAAACAAAGATTGTTCAACATTATGGTTTAGAGGAAGGCTACAAAAAGCTATCGCAGAGATTTAAGCTGTCAGTGTCCACTGTGAGGAACATAGTGAGGAAATGGAAGACCACAGGCACAGTTCTTGTTCAGGCCAGAAGTGGCAGGCCAAGTAAAATATCGGAGAGGCAAAGGCGAAGGATGGTGAGAACGGTCAAAAACAGACCACCTCCAAAGACCTACAACATCATCTTGCTGCAGATGGTGTCACTGTGCATCGTTCAACAATTCAGGGCACTTTGAACAAAGGAAAAGCTGTATGGGAGAGTGATGCGGAAGAAGCCTTTTCTACACACATGCCACAAACAGAGTCGCTTGAGGTATGCAAACGCACATTTGGACAAGCCAGCTTCATTTTGGAATAAGGTGCTGTGGACTGATGAAACAAAGATTGAGTTATTTGGTCATAACAAGGGACGTTATGCATGGCGGCAAAAGAACACAGCGTTCCAAGAAAAACCCTTGCTACCCACAGTAAAATTTGGTGGGGGTTCCATCATGCTGTGGGGCTGTGTGGCCAGTGCCGGTACTGGGAATCTTGTTAAAGTTGAGGGTCGCATGGATTCCACTCAATATCAGCAGATTCTTGGGAATAATGTTGAAGAATCAGTCACAAAGTTGAAGTTACGCCGGCAAGACAACGACCCAAAACACTGCTCAAAATCTACCCGGGCATTTATGCAGAGGAACAAGTACAATGTTCTGGAATGGCCATCCCAGGCCCCAGACCTGAATATCATTGAGAATCTGTGGGATGATTTGAAGCGGGCTGTCCATGCTCGGCAACCATCAAACCTAACTGAACTGGAGATGTTTTGTAAGGAGGAATGGTCCAAAATACCTTCATCCAGAATCCAGACACTCATTAGAGGCTACGGGAAGCATCTAGAGGCTGTTATTTTAGCAAAAGGAGGCTCTACTAAATATTGATGTGATTTTTCTATTGGGGTGCCCAAATTTCTGCACCTGTCTAATTTTGTTTTGATGCATGTTGCATATTTTCTGTTAATCCAATAAACCTCATTTCACTACTGAAATATTACTGTGTCCATCAGTTATTTGATAGATCAAAATGAAATTGCTGATCCAAACACCCAATTATTTATAAATGGAAATCATGGAAATTGTCAGGGGTGCCCAAACTTTTTCATACGACTGTATGTCATTTGCACTGTCCAGGTGCACAGTAGATGATTAGTCTTTTGCACTCACTAGGTGTAAATACATGATGTCATGTTTACAGCATAGTTGTGGATGATGTCATTTGTACTGACCAGGTGTAGATGATGTGCTGCTCCCTGCCTCCCAGTTTGTAGCTGTAGAGGATGAGGTAACAGTCTCCTCCATAGAACTGGCCGTAGGAGGAGGGATCCACAGCCACTTTATCACCGCCCTCAACACGCCAGATCTGAAAACAAAGCAATAGTTAGGGGTGCTCACTCACAATATCATTTTCAACGTTTATGTTGCTGCCCTGATTTGTTCTGAAAGTGCCCAGCACCCTGACTGCTGCTTCAAAACCTTGTATTTGCCTGAACTTTCCTAAATTTAAGATAGAAACACAGTAAAGTCCAAAGACTTAGTTCAGGGGTCTGAAACGTTCGACCCAAAAGACGATTTAATACGGCCCGTGGTTGTCTATGTAAATATAAACAGACAGACCCTGGGAAAAATTAGTTTGAGACCCTTGACTTAGTTATTTCCATTGTAGTCCAGTATTATGTGTTTTACCTGGACTTTGCCTTTACCATCATCCACCATGCCATGCTGGGCGGCCATGTTTTTATTGGAGTGGAGGGAGGAGGCGTCGAACGGCACTTGCTTCACCTTGGCAATGCGGCCGATGCTGTAGGCCTTACTGGGACCTGTGGTCTGGTCCTTGTCCTTCCAGTCACTGAAGAACTGCTTGAAAAGAGTGGTCTCGCCTCCTGATGGAAGTACCTGGATCTGCAGGGCCGAAGAAGAAATACACGTTTTTTGTTTGCCATAAACCACAAATTCATCTCACGTTCGTTCCAATAGCTGAGTGATAAATTAAACTTGGAATTATGGTTGTTAAACTATCAATCTTTTTTTAATATTCATTATCGTTCAAAAGTTCAAGTCACTTTTTGGGGGGGAAAGTGGACATGGCTAACAAAATTTGGACCATTTCCTAGTAGTGCCTGAGCAAGACCTAGGAATGGTCAAAATGTTTTTTTCAAAATTAAACTTCCCGTTATTCCATCAGTGTACCTGTGTCTTATCGGAGTAGCCCTTCTCTTTGATGAACTTCTGGGCTGCTGACATGGCTGCTTTACGTTCCGATGTGTTGGCCTTGGGTCCTGTGAAGGGGAAACAGATAGGGATGCTAAATTATCAACCCAACTCAACAAGACTCTAAAAAAAAAAACTGACGATTGCTAAAACAAATACGTAAAGAGAGAACTCTGAAAAGATTGCTGTAAAACATTACACGTTGAGGTAGCCATTTATGCCCCGACACTATTTTTGGCCAGACGGAGCTGTTTCCCAGAAGTTACATATTTTCCGATAATCGACTTGCTTCGTCAAAGTGCGTCACATAATGATCAATATCCTGGCAAATGTTTCAAAAGCAGAGCGAAGAGGAGAAGAGTAGCCTGCCTTTCCATACGAAGACGTTCTTGTCCACTCCGTTGTCCAGGATGTAGCACTCCTCAGCGGTCAGCGTGGCCTGTTTGAAGGGGCTGGACGAGGCCACCACCGACGACTTCATAGAGCCAGAGGCATCGGAGATCTACAAAACACAGGGATTAGATATCAACAGACACATATTCATCCTGTACATGTGTTGACAGTACTCCCTTGAAAAGCAATGTGTTCTTCTCTACGGATTCCCATATATAAATAAGGGATCAATATGGAATCAACAAATAGATACAACATCAGAGATCTACAATGTACGTCAATAAGCTTGAGAGATCAACAATATGTGAGAACTGAAATGGATAACACCATTATCAAGAGAAGAGAACAATGAGATAAGAACAATGACAAATCATGATGCTGATGCTAAACAGCAAAGTGCAGTAACATCAGTTACCATGTAGAGGGCGCCCTTCTTCCTGTTGGAGGTGTCCACCTTCTCATCATCGGGTGTGCCAGGGGGGATACTGGGTTTGGGCCCCAGAGTCTATGAGGATCCAACATGGAAGATTAGCTTCATACAGAAACACAGAGAAGCCTTGTTCCAGGCCCCATACACATGCATGGCCAGTCTCTCTTTTCTCTCTCTTATTCACGTTCTCTATCTCTCTCCCCCTTTTTATTTATCATTTTCTCTCTCGTTAGTCTTAGAGACATTGCCACATACTTGTTTGGGGGGGGGGGCAGTTTAGCAAAAGGCTATGGCACAGAAGTGGCACAGGGTACAAAAAAGGCATTTGTACCCATCTGCATTCCCACGGTGAAGGTGATTTCAATAACCAGGAAACTCCTCAAAAATGTATAGTGCCATTTTACGATATGTTATACAGTAATTACCACGTCCAATGATGAATATTTGAATGTTACTTGGATACTGTACATGTATAAGTATGATTGATTTTCTTGTGTGTGTGTGTGTGTGTGTGTGTGTGTGTGTGTGTGTGTGTGTGTGTGTGTGTGTGTGTGTGTGTGTGTGTGTGTGTGTGTCCCTATCCTTCACCTCAGTAAGTGCCTGTGGCTCAGCCCCATCCTCCACCATGTGGAGTTTGGCCCTGCCGTTCCTCTCGTTGTCCCTGATGTCAATGGCCACCTGGGAGGCCTTCAGACGTTCAAAACGGTTACACTCACTGCCACACCACTGGTAGATATCCTGAGGAAGAGGTAGAGTGGAGAAGACCGAGGAAATAAAAGGTTTAGCTAGCTTTCCAGTGCCACCTAGTTACATGTGTATTGAAATTCAGCTATGTGATTTCTGGTGTACACCATTTTTGCTTCTAATGTTACTTAGCTATAGCGCTTCAGGCTTGAACTCCTATATAGAGATGCCTAGCTTGAAATGTTATGCAAATAATCATTGACGTCAATGCATGATTTACACAGAGATGTGAGGTGCTGTAAATATGAGTTCAGGTTACTGGTGATGATTTCACCAATTCTACCGACTACAGAGTCCCTTCAATGGTGTAGCCACATCATATAACTTAGCTAAAAGCTCTGACTCTAGCTTTCAAATACCAACACCTACATCATCATTCAAAGGTTTTAGAACACCTACTCATTCAAGGGTTTTTCTTAATTTTTTACTATTTTCTACATTCTATAACAATAGTGAAGACATCAAAACTATGAAATAACACATATGGAATCATGTAGTAACCTAAAAAAGTGTTAAACAAATCAAAATATATTTTATAATTAAGATTCTTCAAATAGCCACCCCTTTGCACACTCTTGGCATTCTCTCAACTAGCTTCATCTGGAATGCTTTTCCAACAGTCTTGAAGGAGTTCCCAAATATGCTGAGCACTTGTTGGCTGCTTTTCCTTCACTCTGTGGTCCAACTCATTCCAAACGATCTCAATTTGGTTGAGGTCGGGGGATTGTGGAGGCCATGTCATCTGATGCAGCAATCCATCATTCTCCTTCTTGGTAAAATAGCCCTTACACAGCCTGGAGGTGTGTTGGGTCATTGTCCTGATGAAAAACAAATGATAGTCCCACTAAGTCCAAACCAGGTGGGATGGCGTATCGCTGCAGAATGCTGTGGTAGCCATGCTGGTTAAGTGTTCCTTGAATTCTAAATCAATCACAGACAGTGTCACCAGCAAAGCACCCCCACACCATAACACCTCCTCCTCCATGCTTTACGGTGGAAAATACACATGCGGAGATCATCCGTTCACCCACACCCACATCTCAAAAAGACACGGCGGTTGGAACCAAAAATCTCCAATTTGGACTCCAGAGCAAAGGACAGATTTCCACCGGTCTAATGTCCATTGCTTGTATTTCTTGGCCCAAGCAAGTCTCTTCTTCTTATTGGTGTATTTTAGTAGTGGTTTCTTTGCAGCAATTTGACCACGAAGGCCTGATTCACACAGTCTCCTCAGAACAGTTGATGTTGAGATGTGTCTGTTACTTGAACTCTGTGAAGCATTTATTTGGGCTGCAATTTCTGAGGCTGGTAACTCTATTAAACATATCCTTTGCAGCAGAGGTAACTCTGGGTCTTCTATTCCTGTGGTGGTCCTCATGAGAGCCAGTTTCATCATAGCGCTTGATGGTTTTTGCGACTTCACTTGAAGAAACTTTCAAAGTTCTTGACATTTTCTGTATTGACTGACCGTCATGTCTTAAAGAAATGATGGACTGTCATTTCTCTTTGCTTATTTGAGCTGTTCTTGACATAATATGGACTTGGTCTTTTACCAAAGAGGGCTATCTTCTCTATACCCCCTACCTTGTCACAACACAACTGATTGGCTCAAACACATTAAGGAAAGAAATTCCACAAATTCACTTTTAAGAAGGCACACCTGTTAATTGAAATACATTCCAGGTGACTACCTCATGAAGCTGGTTGAGAGAATGCCGAGAGTGTGCAAAGCTGTCATCAAGGCAAAGGTTGGCTATTTGAAGAATCTCAAATATAAAATATATTTAGATTTGTTTAACACTTTTATGGTACGACATGATTCCATATGTATTATTTCATAGTTTTGATGTCTTTGCTATTATTCTACAATGTAGAAAATAGTGAAAATAAAGAAAAACCTTTTTAATGAGTAGGTGTTCTAAAACTTTTGACCGGTAGTGTATATACACAGGTCTACATATCACCTAGGCTGTACTGTGTAGACGAGAGTTACCTTTCCCAGGTCCACGATAAAGCAGTCTCCCTGGTTGAAGCTAGCCCAGGACAGGGCCACCTCTGTGGCTCGGATGGCCCGCCTCCCCTTGATGTGCAACAGGCGCTTCACGCTCATGTCATTGGTCACGACGTGTTGGAAGCCTGAGGCCACACCCCCTTGCTGTGATGGGAGAGGTCAAATTAGGTGAAAGAGTAAAGAGGAGATCAGAAGCTTTTTTGATGGTGGGTCTCTCTATAAACTAGGGTACCAGTGAGTGTTTCCTGTAGTGGACAACTGTTTGGAGCTGTTACAAAGTCAATTGTAATAATTTGCTTTTTTTTTTCATGTGAATACATTAAGATATAAAGGGGTAACATTCAATATAATTCATGAGTTGAATCAAAACCTATGTTTAAACACTACCTTTCTTTCCTTACATTTATCATACTGCTGTTTGTCATTATATCATATACTAAGCATTTAACAATTGAATTACAAAATCCATGATATTGCTGTTGGACTCCTTCTTGTATGGAGATCTCGGAAGTGCACTGTAACCTGTAACATTTCGTTTGGCACGGTGTGAAAACAGTTTTCATGGGCACACATATCCCAAACAATGTATGGATTTGCAGAATCAAATGCCTCTAACAGAAAGAATATTGTAACTTTAACAAGATGAATCAAACAAAAATCCATACTGTCATTAAAGGAGTTCTTTAAGTTATGCATAACAGTTGTTTGATGCACATTTGATGTCTGGCTGTTTAGTTATGTGGGGAAATGATCGTGCAACATCAGCTGATTCAGGAGAGGGTTTTCTGAGAATCAAGTGATAAACAGCTGGTGTCAGTGGAGACCCTTCATTCAGGGCAGGTGGAGCAGAGCCTGTTTGGAGCCACACACTTTTTATTGGGCTTGCCTGTTTTGCATGTTATTTTGGCATTAATACATGTCACATATCAGTTTGCAAACAATGTCCAAAAAAATATACACTACAGTTCAAAAGTTTGGGGTCACTTAGAAATGACCTTGTTTTTGAAAGAAAATCACATTTTTTGTCCATTAAAATAACATAAAATTGATCAGAAATACAGTGTAGACATTGTTAATGTTGTAAATGACTATTGTAGCTGGAAACGGCAGATTTTTTATGGAATACCTACGTAGGCGTACAGAGGCCCATTATCAGCAACCATCACTCCTGTGTTCCAATGGCACGTTGTGTTAGCTAATCCAAGTTTATCATTTTAAAAGGCTACTTGATCATTAGAAAACCCTCACTCATGGGGACACTATGTCACCTCCAATTCTAAGGGTGGACTTAGAAAATTCTAGCCCCTTGGGTGCTGCCATAGAGTTACTGTACAATAGAAGTGCCCATCCAAGAAGGCTCAAGGTCATTGGCCACAGATAAAATGACGTCAAATCGCGTTATATCTACTGTAGCTTTGATTGGACTGATCATGTCAACATCATACTTTCAAAATCTTAGCTAGCAGTCATCATCATGAATCAAGTTGACAATCTACTGGCAAATCCTTTTTAATCCTTGTCATATGAAGAGAAATAATGATGAGAAATTACAGATAAAACGTATCGGGGCTCATCGGCCATTGGACATAAACATTACACAACAAGTTCGAAATCGCAAATTCAACAATGAGTGGTTTGGAAGGAATCTGTGAGTTCAAGACAACTGGGAACTCGGAAAAACAAGCTACTAATGGGAAAATACGTTTTGAACTTTCATCCAATTCGGAATTGTAAATGGGTAACTCAGACCTCTTTCTAGAGCTATGATCTGAAGATCACTGACGTCATCATGATTTGACCTTTTTTTTTTTTCCATAGGTCCCAGTTGTCTTGAAAGCACCATAAATCCAGAGAATGCCAGACCTTGATGAAAAAGTTTGATGACTAAATTTGCCCACGAAGCACCGCCGCACTACCTTCCTGTTCAACCGCTACCTTCCTGTGAGCACAGCACAACAAGGTGAGTCCAAAAATGTATTGTATGCTGTTGCATGAATGATGTAATATGCCAGGGAGATATGTATACCGTAGCTAAGAAAATAATACTAAGTGTATGTTGTGTAGTAAGCTGTTAGTAGCCCATTTGCCTCACCCTAATAATTTGGTCTATTTTCCCCTCTTAATTTAGTCTACTGTTCTGACTTGGTGGTGCACATGTTTTTGAGAAATGTAATCATAGAATATTGTCAGAGCTTTCATTGTCTGCTTATATACCCCCTTTATTTATTCTATGTTTCGGACTTGGTGTACAGGGAGAACACTGTAAGAACGGCCCATGTTCTGAATTCTATCGCTGTACATTTCAAAAGTGCTGAACAAATAGTTATATTGACTAACGTCCGTCCTAGCTCGCTCATTAATGTCTTTATCAAAATTCCGGATTGCCTCTTATCCCCTCAGGGAAAGTTATTTTCATTAAATAAACACACACAGTGATTTATTAGACATACAGTGATGATAAAAAAAAAAGTTTTACAAAGACTGCATGGGGGCTTTAATAGTTGAATCTCAATTGCATTTTCTTGATTAGTTGCATCTCCTTCTCAAAATTCATTGGATGAGAAGGTCAGAGATCCTTCCCATTCCTCACCTACCTCTCAAAGCACATTGGGAGAGAGGAGTGAAGGTTCCTCCCCGCAGGCTGCAATGCACTTTCAAGAGCATTCATTTGTCGTTTTTAGACACAGACTTAGCCAGATATGAATACAAAAACAGATTTCCGTTTGCAAACCATAGATATCACTGTAATTGTAGGTTTCCACCATTGATAAATCTTGGTTTTTCCTTTCCTCTTAAGGGAATTCAAAGCTTGCTGTTGTGTTATGTGGCTATTTATGAAATTCCCAAAATGAGAAACAGAACCAGTCTGAGGAAGAGAGGTTCTCCTGAGAAAAACAGAGAACTTTCCATGGCAGAGATGCAGCAGGAAGGAATGTTTTATGACTGCAGGGTAACAAAGGCCTCAGATATTCAGCCCTAGCTAGCTTGTTTCTCTCTCTGTCTATTTTTCTCTCTCTCCCTCTCCCTCCCTCCCTCTCTCTCTCTCAAGGACACAGTGTGCAACTCTAAAATAGAAGGAAGCCAGTTTCCAGTTTCCAATGGTAAACAGAAATGGTTCAATTACTGTGATCTTTACTGTGGCTTTTGTGGAAACATAAAACAGATGGTGAGAGGAACAACAAGAGGCAAAACTCTCAAACCCCATGGTTGTAGTATTATAACAGAGATGTTACTGTATTACAGGCCACTATGACTAACCCCTCTTGCCCCAACCCGTACCTTTCTAAAACCACTTCCTTATCATCAACTGACTGCTCTCATTCAAAATGTCTGCTCTCATTCAAAACGTCTGCTCTCATTCAAAATGTCTGCTCTCATTCAAAATGACTGCTCTCATTCACAATGTCTGCTCTCCTTCAAATGTCTGCTCTCATTCAAATGACTGATCTCCTTCAAATGACTGATCTCCTTCAAATGACTGATCTCATTCAAAATGACTGATCTCATTCAAAATGACTGATCTCATTCAAAATCACTGCTCTCATTCAAATGACTGCTCTCATTCAAATGACTGCTCTCATTCAAATGACTGCTCTCATTCAAATGACTGCTCTCATTCAAAATGACTGATCTCATTCAAAATGTCTACTCTCATTCAAATGACTGATCTCATTCAAAATGTCTACTCTCATTCAAATGACTGATCTCATTCAAAATGTCTACTCTAATTCAAAATGTCTACTCTCATTCAAAATGTCTACTCTCATTCAAAATGTCTGCTCTCATTCAAAATGTCTACTCTCATTCAAATGACTGATCTCATTCAAAATGTCTACTCTCATTCAAATGACCGATCTCATTCAAAATGACTGATCTCATTCAAATGACCGATCTCATTCAAAATGACTGATCTCATTCAAAATGTCTACTCTCATTCAAATGACCGATCTCATTCAAAATGACTGATCTCATTCAAATGACCGATCTCATTCAAAATGACCGATCTCATTCAAAATGACGATCTCATTCAAAATGACCGATCTCATTCAAAATGACCGATCTCATTCAAAATGACCGATCTCATTCAAATGACCAATCTCATTCAAATGACCAATCTCATTCAAATGACCAATCTCATTCAAAATGACCGATCTCATTCAAATGACCAATCTCATTCAAAATGACTGATCTCATTCAAAATGACTGATCTCATTCAAAATGACTGATCTCATTCCAATGACCGATCTCATTCAAATGACCGATCTCATTCAAAATGACCGATCTCATTCAAAATGACCGATCTCATTCAAAATGACCGATCTCATTCAAAATGACCGATCTCATTCAAAATGACCGATCTCATTCAAAATAACTGATCTCATTCAAATGACCGATCTCATTCAAAATGTCTACTCTCATTCAAATGACTGATCTCATTCAAAATGTCATTAGTGGACCATACATTGGAAAATAGTTATTTTATATAGTTATAATAGCTCTCCCAACTCATATCTGTCTGATTGTTAGTTGAAAGCGACTGACCTTGTACTTGATGCCAGACTTGAAGTAGCCCATGAAGGTGATGGACTCATTGTTCTGGACCTCTCTGAACTGGACCGGCCCTCCGCCCAGGAAGTCATCCAGCTGCGTGGCAAAGATGGCCGCCGCTCCGCTCTCATCCTGAGAACACTCATCACCTGGAGAGAAGAAAGAGAAGGGAGAAAGTGAGACATCGTTCACAGAGAAATTGCTAAAAATCATGCACAGACCAAAGACTTGCGTCCAAGCCTTTATTCAAAGTGTTCTCATTTGAACTGTGGCGTATAGTCTGGTGACGGCCTGTTTTGGTTCTGGACAATTCTTTAGTAATTGCTCCGAGCTGACGGAATGAGACTTCATGCCAAGGTTTACATACAAATAATGAGTACAAGAAAATGCTTATATTAGAACTGGTTTGATCAGAGCCACCAAGGTCCAGTCAGTCCTTTATTACGGGTAAACGTTGCTGTGGTTGGGCCCTAGGGCTCCAACATGGGGTTAAACCGTGGTGGGTGGAGTTGTTCGCCATTTTGCATTGATCCCTCTCAGATCTCGAACGGGGGGGATAGAGAATGTTAGATCTGTAATGCCAGCACCACAGTAAAGAAATGAAGCCTTGTTAGCAAGGTACCACATAAACATGTCCAGACCCGTCTGTCTATTGTGGGTGGGTAATGACTACCCGGAACTGGTATGCCATGTGTGCGAGCACGGCTCAGCACGCACACTGGGTTCACTCTGGTTTGCCTTGTTGTGAAGTCAAACTGACAAACTAGAAGTTTATAGAGAGGAGAGATGGAGGGAAGGGAAGACAGCGAGAGAAAAAGAGACAGATAGCGAGAGAGAGAAGCAAGGAAATGAGAGGAGAGAGAGTTTTCTAATTTGATGTGGGCTTTCTTTGAAGATAAGTGTACTTGTATGTAGCCTACAAGGCCCAGAAAGATCTTTAGCCAATTGAATTAAGCTAATAGACAAGACAGGAAAGCAAGAGGGCAAATAGATTTACACAAATACATTTCACACATGAGTGTGAGTACCAGGAAGGAGAGTTTCAACATCACTGTTATCGCAACACAACATTGACAAAGCATCATAGTGATGTGTGTTGCTGGGAATGCTTTCTCATGTGATCACCTCACTTCAAACCAAGTGTGAGAAAACGGAACATTTTCTGCACAAGCAATACCTGCTATATATAGATTTACCAAAGCGTCTACGTGTAAATTGACCACAGCTAAAGAGTGTTAGTGTTTACACACATACACACTCTGAAAAAGTCACGTTTTCTATAAGTGAGTGTAACTGATGATTGGGAAAGAACGCGACTTCCACTCTTGTTGAAATTCATACGGGCGAACTTCAGAGGAGGCTGGTGGGAGGAGCTATGGGAGGACGGGCTCACTGTAATGTCTGGAATGGAATCAATTGAATGGTCCCAAACACATCTAACGCACGGAAACAACGTGCTTCCATCGATTCCATTCCAACCATTCCAATGAGTCCGTCCTCCTATAGCTCCCCCAACCAGCCTCCTTTGGTGTACTTGTCTGTGGGAATATCTATACCCCATCCATATGTCCATACTAGTCTGTCTGTCGATGACCCAAATCCAATAACTCCACTACATAGCTTTCTCAAGTCCAGTCCATGTCTGATCAGTGGTTACGTTGAGGAATGTGAGTATTATCAAAGCATTTGAGCGGGGGGGGGGTCAGTGACATTTCTTCAACATCTAAAGAAATGGCTGTTAAGAGCCTAGTAGGTGTAGTGTAGTGTGTGTGTGTGTGTGTGTGTGTGTCTTACCCATCCACATGTGTATGTAGTGGGAGGGTGCTGCGGTGGTGTAGAGGAGGATGTACGCGTCTCCTGTGAAGAAGTTGCCGTGTAGGGCCTTGGGGACTGGCCTCAGGTCCATGTTCTCAATACGCCACACCTGCAGCCCTGTCTCCTTCCCAGCGGCCACAAATTCCTTGTGGGACACCATGATGGCTCTGAGAGAGAGAGAGAGGGACAGAAGGAAGGAAAGAAGAGAGAGAGGAAGAGGGAACATGTTCATATCTCAATGTTCCTCAAAAATGGGGACAGTTTCTCATTTCTAACCTTTATCGTCACTGTTTTCATCATTGCATTGTCTGTTGTAATTTGACTGCATCTGCCATCTTTTAAATTAAAAAGACAGGCTGAGAGAGAGAGAGAGAGAGAGAGAGAGAGAGAGAGAGAGAGAGAGAGAGAGAGAGAGAGAGAGAGAGAGAGAGAGAGAGAGAGAGAGAGAGAGAGAGAGAGAGAGAGAGAGAGAGAGAGAGAGAGAGAGAGAGAGAGAGAGAGAGTGAGAGTGAGAGTGAGAGTGAGAGTGAGAGTGAGAGAGAGAGAGAGAGTGAGAGAGTGAGAGTGAGAGTGAGAGTGAGAGAGAGAGAGAGAGAGAGTGAGAGAGAGAGAGAGAGGCAGACCTGTCATAAATGTTGTATGGGGAACCAAAGCTATCGCCTGTCTCAACAGGACCTCAGATAGGGTTTGTTAGTCTAGGGTTGTAGTAGTCAACTAACAACGGTCATAACTGAGGTTATAAATACCCATGTTATTTTGACCATCTAGTTGATCATTTTGTGAGAAGCGATTATATTTGAAGCACTAGATACTGAAAGCATTAACATAACCCTATATGTGAAAATGTGCTACTTCCTCTGAAAGTAGTGGTGGCCTACTACAAAGAAATTAGATTTGGTACCACAGGCACACAGGACAAGATTATGGTGACATAAACCTGGCTTCCGTATGCTTTCTTGACATTTAAATGACACAAGGACGATGAGTGAGACTAATTTAAGTTTAAAATGACATGTTTTTATTTGTCTTATGTATGCTACGGGATACACATGGTATTCACTGTCCAACAAAATGCTTACTTACAGGTTCCTCCTCGACAATGCAACAACAATAAGATATAATACAATATAAGAATACGAACAAAAGAAAATGTCTCAGATTAAACTGAAAATAGAAGCAAAGATAATTATGAAAACACTACTTCTACTGATGCATTTCACATCAGCAATGTTATTGTATGATAACTGTAAAACCAAGTGTTTAGGATCTGAACACATAATTAAACACTTTGCTGTTACACTGTGAAGGTATTGAGAATTTAAATGAAAAGTCTGAAAATCCAGGATCATGGGACACAGGCAATTCAAAATACACTGGTTTGTGAAGTGATTTGCAATTCTTATCAGAATCCACCCAGAGGGAAGATAGACAATAATTTCAATATTTTATCACTCAGTATGACTGCTATGGTGAGGACTTAACATACAAGGCTAACTAAACCATCTAAACTGGAACAACCATCTCAGTAATGGGTGCAATAAATCCAACCCCTTACAAATTGGATTAGTTAAGAAAAAGGTAAGATATCTATCTTTGTATAGTATACGATCAATTCATCAATCCATGTGCATGAGGAAACAGAGATATTAAAACAAACTTCTTTTTTTTTTACCAACCTGCAACAAAGCATACTAGGAAATGGGATAGAGGCCCCTCCCACATATCTTTCACTCAGGGAGTTAACGGAAATGAACTCAACACAGTCGAGTAATAACATCACTACACGATTTAAAATATTTATTGAATCAGTTGTGCTGAATATAGGTAGGGTGTCAGACATTCCTAACACTGATCTGAATAAAAGGCATGGAAAGTCACATACATTTCTACTGACTAAATGCACTCTAAACAGGATAATGGGAAAGTAAACACTAGTGTTTAAAATCTGAACACTTAGGAGATATATATGTTCTCCTGGTTGGAAACCGACTCGAAAAATCTGCCTATCATGTTTAATCTTGCATTCTCAACACCTGTGTTTAAGATGAGAACACCATTGGCAAATATAAATGCCTATTGTTTAAGTTCTAAAGACTGAGATGTAGGTTATAAACATGTCACATGTTTCATGGTTTTACACTGTAGAAATAGTGCACTCCTCTACCAGTAACCTCAGCTAACTGTGCTCGCCTGTGTATGAATGAACTATCTGTCTGGTTCTGCTTTGACGAGATAGACGAGAAAATATAATCGCACTCAAATCAACAACACCTTGGGATAATGCAAATGTGTTGGGTGAAATAGTTATCATTTCTACTGAACATACATTTTGGTTGTCACCGCATGACCAAATATTAAAATACCTTTCTCTCTTACACAGACACAGACCGAGAAGCTGAGACACACGCACCCACAAACACACCCACGCCCACACACAACTCAATGATGACATTTTTCTCTTCCAGGGAATGTGTTGTATAACAGACTGGAAATGTATGGAAATGTTATCAAGACTAGTAACAAGTTGTCCGTGCACGACTCTCTTTCACTGTGATAGACCTATTTACACTTCATTGACACAACTGGTAAAATAAAGGCATTAGTTTGGCTTTTAGACAACTACAAAAAGCAATAAGCAGTTGAAGAGATCATGTTTGTCGATTTCGGTTCAAATTTAGGCTACAAGAGAGGAATAGAGCGAATGCACGATCAGTCACACATATGAATTCATGTGAAACTTTGCGCAAAACTGTTGAAGAACGAAGGCCAAACTTCAACAGGTCTACAACATATATTGCGCACGACAATTTTGACAAAACTCGATATAAATCTATGCGTAATACAGTTTCCATATGGACCTTTGCAGGTTCAAACAACAGGTCACGCAACAACGAATAAAAGTCAATCAAATTATAATTAAAAATGCATTAATTAATATAAAAAGTAACTCACCGCTTGACAGATGTATAACGGAGGATACGAGAATGTGTGTTGCGCGAGCAGATGTGGACGCGTATGCGATTTCTCTTCCAGGGGCAAAGAGCCTTGTTAATTGCTTGTGGGAGGGTTTAGCCGTTTATGGGAGCACCCTACACACACACACACACACACACACACACACACACACACGGAAGGAGGCTATGCAGCAAGTAAGGTCAGAAACAAGCATGTAATTCTCCTTCTGTAACCCTTTGACTTGAGTGACTTGCAGCTCTTTGGTCAGAGCCAACTGAAACAGTACAGACAAACTAAATCTTATTTTGTGATAAAGGAAATTGGCCTCATGAGCTGCTTCCTGGACTGGGGTAATATTTAGGCTGTGTTTGAGGGACTTCCCTTCTGCAGACTAGAGGTAGCATACAGATTATGACTTTGGGTAGCCTATAACCCACTAGCTGGGACATTGGAGAACCCACGCATAACAGTGGAGAACGCCCCACACATAACAGTGGAGAACGCCCCACACAATAACCAGTTCAGTTGGTCAAACATACACACAGAAACCATTCCCCCAAATCAAGCCTAAAGGTATGTTACCAGCTCACACCCACTAACCCTCTCTCTCGCTCTGTATAAAGGGCTATACGTGGAACCCAAAAGGATTCTACCTGGAACCAAAAAGGGTTATTCAAAGGGTTCTACTGGAAGAACCCTTAAAGGTTCTAGATAGCTCATTTTTTGTGTGTGTAATGAGATGTTTATACACTAAGATTCCCAAAGTTCACACTAGAAGTGAGTAATAGGAGAGATATGTTCCTTGCACTGGTTGGGAAGTGCTATATAGCATGTGTTCCTGTGAATGAGGGTATACAACCCACAGGAGAAGCAAACCCACACAAAGGAATGGTAAACTAAAACAGATGCTATGGGAAAGTAGCTGGTCAATGCCAGTAAGAGATTTTCAGTTCCCTGGCTCAACCGAAAGACAATCCTCTCAGAATGGCCTCTGAGATACCAAAAACTCAAAGAGCTGAAGGCTTCACTGTGAAAGGATGACTCACCAAATTTAGCTCCAAATTCAATTTAACTTTCTGAGAACTGGCTGTTTACTTCTTAAAGACTCCCTCATGATCTGCAGTGATTACAGTCTGTCTGGTAGAAACTCCCTCTGAACTAAAACATTTATTTTTATTTTTAAATTGGACCAGTTGATTTAATAACGACTGGAAAAATATGCAAAATAGTCAGCATCAGCTTTTACCATGGTAATTTCAGGACCAGTGAACTGCATTCCTATTCAGAAATGATGTGTCTAATTCAACATAACCCACATGTTGGTGTTAAGAGATATGCTGTACAGAAGTTTGATAGACTGATAATGGGTCCATATGCAAATTATACTGTTTCAGTGAAACCACAGAAAGCGCATGTCCCAAAACAACCCAAAACATGTATCTACACAGCAACCAGCAATAGGGGAAGCATCTGTGCTACTGTCTTTGTGTTTGATATCCGATTACAAGAGGAAGTACTTTTGTCTCTCACGATAGCCTCACTATGACTGTGATGGCTGCAGAGCTGTCACAGAGAAAGCTCACGGTCTTTGAAGCACGAGGGGAAAGTGATGTCACTGCAGGACTGGATGGCAGTCGTCTGCCTGACCGGAATGTTGTGTGCCACACATTGATAGGACTTCCGTTCCCAAAAGGCACCCGAGTCCCTACATGGTGCCCATAGGACTCTGGTCAAAATAAGGGACGCAGACAGGGTGTTGATACAGAGTATTACAGACCCTGAGGGACAATGCAACCACCTCACCACCCTGGCTTTAGGGATTTGCCTCGCTAAGCCACCCACTGTCTGCCATAATATGGTCCGATCGAAATATGCTCACACTTAATAAACGTGTTATCACACATCACTTCACAAACAGCACTGAAGCATGTGCTTGTTTGTAATGTTAGCTACATAACCTAATGCCTCCTGAAATGGATTTCGACTCAAAATGAACGTTGGACTTCATGACGAGTCCAATGAACCCAATGAACTTGAAAAGCAGGCGTAAAATGCTGATTTGCCTGAGGTTTAAGCCTTGGAACCATGGTTAGTAAAAATGACACAGTAATGAATATTCTGCATTCTCTTCAGGCCTTGACTGCTCAGACAGCAATGTGGCTGCACCACAAGCACAACCGGATAAGCATCCCCCTCAACCAAAGACCCCGCCGTGGAAGTGTCCAAAACGACCATGATAAGTTTTTTCTTTAGATAGAGGGTCAATGACAATACTAAGGGAACACAGAACAGGCGCATTCGCTCACACACACACACTTCAGTTTGCTCCTCCAGCAAGCAAACAGATAGTCAATGTGTCCTCAACTAGCTTCTACCTGAAAGTCTGCCAATAATACATTCTCAGGCAGAGTATAGCAAATTCCATGCTTCTCTAAACTCTATGAATGAACCCCTTCATTTCACCATTAACTATGACCTATCACAAATCAGTTTTCTTGATGCAATGAATATTAGGGACAAAACCTCCCTCTCTACAGATTTCTATATTTTAACCCAACGGACAGGAATACCCTCCTTAGAGGTGACAGCTTTCATCTACGTCCACTTAATAAAAGTAAATTCAGTCCACATCAGAAGAATATGCAGCTCCGATGCTTCTTATCAGAAACAAACCAGGGACCGCACACAAAGGTTTAAGGAAAGGGGGTACAAAGACAATTGGGTAAAACATGCCAATGATCGTTTTGAAGGACTAACACAGTTGGAAAGCCTTCAACCAAAAGTTAAAGAAAAAGCAGAACATGTCCCATCATGCTTCACCCAATACTCACCATTGGGGAAGGCATTTAAGGACGACTATCAGGAAAAATTTACTCACAATTGAAACCCATTTTTAAATATCCCCCACATATAGTATTTTAAAAGACCCCAAATGTGAGAGACATTGTGGTTTAAATCTGATTACCCTCCAGAGAAAAGGGAAACTTTCTTGGACAAGGTTCCAGAGGGTAATTACAAATGTAGCCAATGTGTTCAATGCAGCTTCACGTACAAACGCAACTCATTTACTCACCCCAGCACAAGACAACGATTTAAGATCAAGGGCCTAGAAGCCTTATTAAGACACGGATCAGTGAGCACAGCAGCAAAATACAGAGGTTAGACAAAAATTCCGGTTGCTGCTCATTTTGTACAAGTTGGACATCCTATTAGTACTCTGCGATACATTGGAATATAAATGGACAAAATGTCACGCAGGGGAGGGGACATTGACAGGTAACTTCTTCAAAGTGAATCTTTCTGAATCCACAGGCTCAACACACTGTCTCCTCTTGGCCTTATAACGAGGAGTTTGACTTAAAACCATTTTTATAGTTTTAAAATGACCAAATTGTGATTTCTTTATCCTAAATGAATAATTGTATGTATATTACTATAAATATTGATCACATTCCTTGTGTATGATCATACATTTTGATACATTGAATGTTAATATTGTGAAACTGATACATTTTTTACCTGCGGTTTCAGGAAGTGATGTCACCGAGTACTGCCCCTATATATAGGACCTTCCACCCCCACCTGGGATATGGATGCCTGATGAAGACCTACGGGTCAAAACATTGTTATGAATAAATATCACCTGGGAGCATGAGCAGCATTTTCCTTTGTTTTCCCAGGGCATAGCCAGGTAGCCAAAATAATGGCATGGCCAGCATTTTTATACATGACCCTAAGCATTATGGGATGTTCATTTCTTAATTAACTCAGGAACAACACTTGTATAGAAGCACCTGCTGTCAATATACTCTGTATCCCTCATTTACTCAAGTGTTTACATTATTTTGGCTGTTACCTGTAGCTTGAATAGGTAGGTATTTCGTTGTGTTTTAAACAAGGAAATTGAAGCTGCCTCCTTGAAGTGTAGGTAGAGCATTCCAGAGCGGAGGGGCCACATGTGAGAAGGCCCCGTCACCCATGCTGCAAAGGTTTGTGGCTGGTGTTTCCACGTTGTTTGAGTCTGATGATCATAGTGTATCTTCAGAAGTTGGCATATGTATTTAGGTGCATCACCCTTGAGGCAGTGGTGGAAAAAGTACTCAATTGTCGTACTTGAGGACAAGTAAAACTAAATGCTATACATCAAATCCCTTACATTAAGCAAACCAGATGGCACAATTTAAAAAATATATTTTACGGCCAGGGGCACACGCCAACACTCAGACATCATTTATAAATGCATTATTTGTGTTTTGTGAGTCCGCCAGATCAGAGGCAGTAGGGAAGACATAGTGGTGGAAAAAGTACCCAATTGTCATAGTTTAATAAAAGCAAAGATACCTGAATAGAAAATGCCTCAAGTAAAAGTCACCCAGTGAAATACAACTTGAGTAAAAGTCTAAAATTATTTGGTTTTAAATATACTTAAGTATCAAAAGTAATTTCAAATTCCTTATATTAAGCAAAGCAGACGGCCACATTTTCTAGTTAAAAAAAAGTATTTACAGATAGCCAGGGACACACTCCAACACTGTGTTTAGTGAATCTGCCAGATGAGAGGCAGTAGGGATGACCAGAGATGTTCTCTTGATAAGTGTGTGAATTTGAATATTTTCCTATCATGCTAAGCATTCAAAATGTAACAAATTATTTTGGGCGTCAGGGAAAATGTATGGAGTAAAAAATACATAATTTTCTTTAGGAATGTAGTGAAGTAAAAGTAGTCAAAAATATAAATAGTAAAGTACAGATACCCCAAAAAACTACTTAAGTAGTACTTTAAAGTATTTTTACTTAAGTACTTTACAGAACTGGGAAGATAATACATTATATTGATAGGTATGGAATTGGACCATATTGCTGGCCTGCCTGGGTATTCAAAATCTAACGAGTACTTTTGGGTTTCAGGGAAAATGTATGGGAGTAAAAAGTACGTCATTCTTTAGGAATGTAGTGGAGTAAAAGTAAAAGTTGTAAAAAAAATATGAATAGTCATGTAAATTACAGATACCCCTAAAAAAAAACGTAAGTGGTACTTCAAAGTATTTTTACTTAGTTACTTTACACCATTGGTTAAAGGTGAGCAGCAGAATCTTACATTTGGTCCTGTATTGAACAGAAAGCCAATGGAGGTTGAATAAAACAGGGGTGATGTGAGTTTTTTGGTGTAGTTTGTGAGCATCCTGTCAGCTGCATTCTGGATCATCTGGAGTTGAGACGCGCCTTCCTGGGATGCCAGTCAGCAGTGCATTACAGCAGTCAAGCTGAGATGTTACCAGGGCATGCACAAGCTTCTCAGCATCCGCAACGGACAAGGACCTGATTCAAGTGATGTTGTGCAGGTGGTAAAATAACACTCACGATGTTGCAGATGTCTGCTTCAAATGAAGCTAGATAGAGTCTAAACACCAAGGTTTCTGCAGTGGGGGAAGCTTTGATGGTGTCAATCAGCTAGAGAAAGAAAGTGCTCATCTTGCTCCATGCACTCTTGGAGCAAATAAGCACAAGCTCTGTTTTAGTGCAATCACTTTTTAGGAAGTTCAACTGCATCCATCTCTTGATTGCATCTGAACAGTTTGTCAGTTTGGTTGTTACGCTCTGTGTCCACTTTTGTACTCACGTACACTGACTGTACAAAACATTAGGAACATCATCCTAATATTGAGTTGTACCCCCTTTTGCCCTCAGAATAACCTCAATTCATCGGGCATGGACTCTACAAGGTCTCGAAACCATTCAACTTGACACAACTCTCTCTCTTTTCAGGGATGTCTCTGTACTGTGCCATGCATGGAAGCCGAACTAGAAGGGTTCATGCAGATTGTTGGTAGAAAGTTACAGTAGTTATGTAGCTGTATTGAGACCACATTTTCAAGGACCTTTGATGGACAGGGCAGGTGGAAATTGATATGTAATTGTTTAGAGTGTTGGGGTCCAGTCCAGGTCTTTTCAAGGTTGGTATAATGGAGGCAGTTTTCAGGGAATTAGGCACAGTGCTTGAATTAAGAAAGTGATTTACACTACCGGTCAAAAGTTTTAGAACACCTACTCATTCAAGGTTTTTTCTTTATTTTGACTATTTTCTACATTGTAGAACAATAGTGAAGACATCAACACTCAAATAACATAGGGAATCATATAGTAACCAAAAAGTGTTAAACAAATCAAAATATATTTTTTAAAGTAGCCACCCTTTGTCTTGATAACAACTTTGAACATTCTTGTCACTCTCAACCAGCTTCACCTGGAATGCTTTTCTAACAGTCTTGAAGGAGTTCCCACATACGCTGAGCACTTGTTGGCTGCTTTTCCTTCACTCTGCGGTCCAACTCATTTCAAACCATCTCAATTGGGTTGAGGTCGGGTGATTGTGGAGGCCAGGTCATCTGATGCAGCACTCAATCACTCTCCTTCTTGGTCATATAGCCCTTACAGTCTGGAGGTGTGTTGGGTCATTGTCCTGTTGAAAAACAAATCATAGTCCCACTAAACCCAAATCAGATGGGATGGCGTATCGCTGCAGAATGTTGTGGTAGCCATGCTGGTTAAGTGTGCCTTGAATTCAAAATAAATCACAGACAGTGTCACCAGCAAAGCACTCCCACATCATATCACCTCCCCCTCCATGCTTATGGTGGGAATTACACATGCGGAGATCATCCATTCACCCACACCGCATCTCACAAAGATTGGAACCAAAAATATCCAATTTGGACTCCAGACCAAAGGACAAATTTCCACCGGTCTAATGTCCATTGCTCATGTTACTTGGCCCAAGCAAGTCTCTTCTTCTTATTGGGGTCCTTTAGTAGTGGTTTCTTTGCAGCAATTCGACCACGACGGCCTGATTTACACAGTCTCCTCTGAACAGTTGATTTTGAGATGTGTCTGAACTTGTTACTTGAACTCTGAAGCATTTATTTGGGCTGCAGGCTGGTATCTCTATTAAATGTATCCTCTGCAGCAGAGGTAACTCTGGGTCTTCTATTCCTGTTGCGGTCCTCATGAGAGCCAGTTTCATCATAGCGCTTGTTGGTTTTTGAGACTGCACTTGAAGAAACTTTCAAAGTTCTTGAAATGTTCCATATTGACTGACCTTCATGTCTTAAAGTAATGTCATTTATCTTTGCTTATTTGAGCTGTTCTTGACATAATATGGACTTGGTCTTTTACCAAATAGGGTTATCTTCTGCATACCACCCCTACCATGTCACGACACAACTGATTGGCTCAAATGCATTAAGAAGGAAAACATTCCACAAATTAACTTAAGACACACCTGTTCATTGAAATACATTCCAGGTGACTATCTTATGAAGCTGGTTGAGAGAATGCCAAGAGTGTGCAAAGCTGTCATCAAGGCAAAGGTTGACTATTTGAAGAATCTCAAATATAAAATATATTTGGATTTGGTTAACACTTTTTTGGTTACTACATGATTCCATGTGTTATTTAATAGTTTGTCTTCACTATTATTCTACAATGTAGAAAATAGTAAAAATAAAGTAAAATCCTTGAATGTTTAGGTGTTCTAAACCTTTGGACCAGTAGTGTATGATTTTGGTTATAGTTGAACTGAGAAGATTGAGTCTGGATTTTATGAGCGCTGTGGGAATAGGGTTCAAGAGGCAGATATTTGACTTCATATTTTTTACAATTTAGGATAGATATGTTGGAGGTGTCAATGAGAATTTGTTGAAACTGCAGCTGGGAGGCTCAGTATGAAGCAGAGGGGCAGGGTCCCAAGCAAAGGGTCATTTGTACAGTACATGTCCTTGATTTTGGATTGGAAAATGTCAAGAAAATTCTTGGATTGCTCAATGGAAGAGTTATCTGGGGGTTTAACATTTCTTTCCAACAGAAAATAGCATTCTGTGGTTCCCCTCACCATTTGAAATGAGATTGGTATAGTATAACTTGTGTGCAGTGGTCAGTGCCTCTTTGTATTCAGTCCAATGATATGGCATGCAGTTACGTTCGTTTTCCTCCATATTCTTTCCAGTTTACACTCAGCAGCAGAATGTAGATATCTCCAGAGTTTTTAATGTGGCAATGATATTAATAACTGTGCACAGTCCCTGGTTATATTGTTCAACTGCCATTTCAAGTGAGGGAAGTAATTTCACATCAGATAATGCTTCTGCAAATGAGTGGGAGTGACTGATATCCTTCCGGAATCTGAAATCTGTCTCTTTTTAAACAGTGCTGGTATTGGGATGGAGGCAGTCAAGAGAAGGGCCCTATTGTCAGATAAGCCCAACCCAGGTAGCACATTTGGTCCCTTGGAATTTGTGGGAACGTACGTTTTTAGTTTCCCCATCGGTTCTGGGATTGAAGCCATACATTTCCTGAGCAGTAAAACTGAACGTTTTCAAATGTTCTGAGAACGGAAGTGAAAACGTTGCTTGTTCTTGGAAGATACATTTTTAGGTTGTTGGGAGGTCCTAAAAACATTTTTACTATGGTTCCATTAAAGTTTTTTTCTGGGAGGTTTTATTAATGTTCCGAGAATGGAAAACATAGTATGCCATGTTTTTTTTAAACTCATACAAAGCTGTTCATTTTAGTCTATTCAAACAGACCCCATTTCAAAGGAAACAAGCACTGATTAAGATCAGGTGTGGCCAATTAGTAAGCGTGGCCAACCCACCTGAACACACTTAACAAGATAAAGGATAGAGAGTTTTGTTGAGGCTGAGAACGGAATGTATGTTTTTTAATTAACATTCTTAGAACGTTCTTTGAATGTTACTAATGTTTTCTTGTGGTTATGAAAAATGATCTTAATGTTCTGAGAAAATTACTTTAAACAGAACCATTAGGAAACGTTATGCTAAAGTACTGAAATTCCCACAGAAGAACCTTGTTCCTAATATTCTCTGAACAATGACAACATTACTTTAAATAGAACCATGAGGAAACGTTATGCTGAAGTACTGAAATTCCCACCTAAAACATATGGTTCTCAGAACGTTATATGCTAGCTGGGATGTCAACTGAGGTCAGATCCCTGAGGTCCACTCCAGGGGCCTCATTTATAACCTTTGTAAATTGCGTACAACCAGTGGCGGATTTAGGTATGGGCAGCCGGCCAGGGCGGCATCTTGCCAGGGCGGCATCTTGCCAGGGGCGGCACGTGGCAGCTGCACACAAAAAATCGTAATGGTGACATTTGCGCCATCGGTTTTCTATTGCTCATTTGCATGTCACGTTAATGATATCATGTCACCGTGTGGGACTGTGGATCAATTAACCTTGTCGGACTGGACGCCCTGATTCTAGTTTGTGAGGAAGGCAGGCTATTGCCTGGGAAGGTCTCCGACTCAGAAGTGCGAGATGGGGAGGGGGGTGTGGGTAGGTTGACCTCAGGTCTCCCCACTGGAAGCTTGAGGTAGGGGGAGCAGGATAATCTATCAAATAGCACACCTCTAACTTTGTACAGTACTAATGCTTCCAAATAAACCACAATTCCTTCATAATACCGTGAATATATAGTTTCACAGACATATTGTTGCATTTTCTTCTGGTTTGTGCAAAATTGTTAAGAATAATATAAAACAAGTCCACACACCACCAAGGTGAATTGGGTTTTGTCTCAACTCTTGGTTGACAGTGTTGGGGGATGGGTAATGTATTGATGCTCAAGTGCCAAATCAAATTTGTTTCTATTTGTCTTTGGTACTTATTTTTTGTATATATTTTTATATTGATAGTTTTAAATGATATGATTATTTATTTGTGTTGTTCCAAATGTCAAATTACAGTTAGTGCAGAATGGTGCTTTGGGGGGGGGGGGGGGGGGGCAGGGAGCCATACAAACTAGAACCGCCACTGCGTACAACATTTCTGAAAAAGTCTGCGAACATACAAAAATATTGAAATGTATAAACGCACGTCATACATACGCATGTTCCTCGTTATAAAACTCACACCCGTCATAAAACGGTGCACGCGCAACAAGCATTAAATTAAACGCCTCCATTCGCCTTTTATGGTGAAAATAACGCTCTTTATTTGCTGTATAATCTGGAATTTATTGGGTTTATATGTCCTGCCTTTGTACAGGCTATAAGATTAACTAGGCAACTATGTCGCGCTCCTATCGTACAGCAATACGATTCTGTAGCCTACCCAACTGTCAAATATTTCACATAAACTACCGGGGTCTATTTACTGTGCAGTCAGAATGTTTTCTTTAGCAGTAATTTATTATGTATCTGGAAAATGACTGTCGGTTTCCGAAAGAAAAAAAAAGAAAAAATGTTCGTTGGATCGTTTGAATTCAGCAATGTTTTTGCATCAACCTTTCCACCAACGTAAATTGGGCATTGTTGGGCACGCTACTCAAATTATTTTTAATTACAATACTTACAGTTCTATTTCTCTTGTGTTTTTGTTCAAGTTAACTTTTTTTTTTTGTATAAATATGTTTTATAGTACTGCTGATATTCGTTACTGCATTGTTGGGAAAGAGCACGCAAGAAAGGAATGTCACTGCAGCCTACTTGTGCACATGACAATACAAACTTGATACATATGCCTACTTCAATGAAGGTCAGCTGTTAAATTCGACTGTATACAAGTGTTATAAACCACACTACCTATGACATTGCAAAACTTGAAATACATATAGCCTATCTATTTACTAGGCTATTAGGTCCAATTAAATGAGAGATGTGCATGGTCATTTGTCCTTCCGGGAATATGAACCCATCACGGCCAGAAAAGGTGAGGTATATATTCTGCAATGGTTATGAAATTAAAATAAAATAGGAAAAAGATTCCTATGTCTAATTATTTTAGAATCTAAAAAAAGACAGATTTTCGCTCCTCTTACTAATGGTTGCATATTTGTTTATATGTTTTCCTGTTTTGACTTTTATTTTTTATTAATAAGCTTTTCATCATATCCCCCATTTGCACAAAATACTTACTTGCCAGCTTGCAGTAGCCTACAATACCACCAGCAGATGTGCATATGCATGGTCTAAATTTTACAGGGAGGCGAGCACATTCTCATGTCAAATTGCATCCTGCCTAAGAACAGCCCTTAGACATGGTATATTGACCATATACCACACCTCCTCAGGCCTTATTGATTAAATATCCATGGCGAGTCCTCTATCGCTATAACAACATATGGGCATTATGATCCTATTGATAATTACTTGAGTGCTGCCAGTTGTGGGCAAACCCAACCCATGGAAACTGTTACAGTAGCCTTCATTCCATGACATACCATTTTTTTCTATCATCTCATAAACCTCAGTTTTGGACGAGATTGACTTTATGACCAAAATGATCCTATTTACACTTTGTAGTCAATGTTGACACCAGAATAAATGTCTGACTCATATTGATGCCACAGGCCATTTTCAAAATGAAAGTTGCTTTTTAGAGGCAGTCGCTCTTGCTCTTTTTTTTTTTTTTTTAAAGACACATTCAAACGAGGCAGGGTTTTCTATTGGAATAGGCTTTACTATCCCACCTCCTCTGTGGCCAGTGTTGTGTGGCTGAGTATTGTGCTGAATGCCAAGGGGCACGGCCTGGTTAAATAGCATGTAATAATTTGGCTGTTGCCAAGTCCCTGTCAAGCATAGCAAATCTATATTTCTATCTACAATGGGAGGGGGGGGGGGGGGTCAAATAGATAGCTGTTTGAATTTGGGATGGAGCCAACTTCTTCAGTGCAGAATCTGTCACTGTCAAAACAAAATCTGCAGAGTTCTGCTTGCTCAAATGGCGCCCAGTCAAAACCATACGGTACCTTAAATAGTCAACATTGCAGAGTTTGAACGGTTCTGAACGGTTCAATACATTTAGTTTATTTTTCCTCATTAGAATACCTCCATTTTAAGTAGGCCACAAATCCCTTGCCACGTATAAAACAATGGTGGCAGCAACTGAAGATGTTCTTTTGCAGAGCTGTAGTTTCACTGTTGTAACTGGGACAACCAGTACCAGATGTGGTGAGTTGGCGTGTGGCACAGGAACCACCCACACTTCTCTCTTTCACATCTACCTCAAATCCCCCCCAAGCCTGCACGAACCACTGTACCCATGCATTTTACATTTACATTTACATTTAAGTCATTTAGCAGACGCTCTTATCCAGAGCGACTTACAAATTGGTGCATTCACCTTATGACATCCATTTTCAACCATCTATGAGCTCAATGCAAGAGGGTCCTTTCTCACCTACATCTATCGCTACATAAGCAAATGTCAGCATCTTACAAATGTCTCAAATTTAAAACGTTACTATACACACACACACACACACACACACAGTCAAAGAATGACAACAGTGGGAAGTTAGAAGCGGAAGACAGGAGTTTATGTATAGAATTCGAAATTGGAATAATAAAAAAAAGACGTATTAGGTTGCTTCTGCACCACAAGCAATTTTCAAAATGTGACCACATCTTCCTTTACTGAGAGCTGCACACTCACATCCTCCACCTTAGTAATCCACGACAGTGAGAGCGGAAGAGAAAGAGAGGAGGAAAAGAGAGAGAAAGAGAGAGAGAGACACACACAGATCTACACTATGATCAAGTACTAAAACAGCTTGTTAGTGGTGGCTGGAAGAAACAGATCCGCACCCAAAAACCGTTCAGTACAAAAGATTCACTGATCAAGAGCACCAATTAAAACACGTCACAGTACTAACAATGTAAAAAAAAGGGCCAACGCTGCTGCTTTTGGAGAAGAGGTTTTGTTATCCCACAGAGAAAGACATGCAGGCTGGTTGCTAACGGTGATGTCCATGTTCCGTTTTTGTCTGAAGTGTCAACAAACATTACACCCCCCGCCCCCACCCACACACAGAAAAAAGTTGGCATTTTTCCAGTAACCTTCAGAAACAAATGGCATGGGCCGAAAGGGCGGGGAGTCTGTTCAAACACACAGGCAGACAAACACACAGACACAAAGGCAGACAGACAGCTGTGTGGATCCTACTGCACCATGTCCAAATAGCAAACCCACATTTGTACATCAAGCATTGTGCTTCGTGTAGCGGTATCCTGCTGTGTGTGTGTGTGTTACATTTTGATTGTATGGTTTTTTTGCATGTCATGACATTGATGTTACTCTGCTGCAATTCATTAGGTTTGTAAACGTCAATTATATATTTCATAGGTCCCCTATCATCAGTGGAATTTTAATTCAGTAAAATCTACTTTTTCCTCTTTGTAAAGAAATAAGTAGGAATATCATATGTATTAAATTAAATTAGTGTGCATGTGTTGAGCACAGAAAAATCACAATAATGTAGCTTACAATCTTGTTACTGAAAATATTATTTTTCTCTAGTTTGAACTTTCCATCACCTCTAAGTTGAGTATTGAACATTTGACTTATCCACAAGAGTTTGGGATCCTAAAAATACTAATTCTACACAACTTCTTGTTATTTAAATCCCTCTGGGAGCCCAATCAAATGCAGCAAGTCAGGCTGTCATTTTGTTCCAACATGACCACCGTCTAGACCACAAATTCTTCGTTGGGCCTTGCAAGTTCCCCTTGCAACATGACTCCGCAGTCCAGCACACAGATGCCAAAAGCATCAAAGAGAAGTTCAGGTAAAAAAAATGAGCATTTTCTTTTGCTAAAATAACAAGTAGTAATATTTAAATATCAAAAATGGATTCTACCAAAAATGATTTAATTTAATTCAGATTGAAAAAAGATAACATACACATTTATACTTAAAAGATATACTGTGAGCTCCAAAAGTAATGGGATAGTGACATTTTTTGTTGTTGTTTTGGCTCTGTATTCCAGCACTTTGGATTGGAAATTATGGAATGATTATGACGTTAAAGGGCAGACTGTCAGCTTTGAGGGTATTTTCATCCATATCTGGTGAATCGTTTAGAAATTACAGCACTTTTTGTACATAGTCCTCCCATTTTAGGGGACCAAAAGTACTGGGACAAATTCACTTATGTGTATTAAAGTAGTTAAACATTTAGTATTTGGTCCCATATTCATAGCACGCATTGACTACATCAACCTTGTGACTCTACAAACTTGTTGAGTGCATTTGCTGTTTGTTTTGGTTGCATTTCAGATTATTTTGTGCCCAATAGAAATGAATGTTAAATAATGTATTGTCCTTTTGGAGTCACTTTTATTGTAAATAAAAATTGAATGTTTCTAAACACTTCTACATTAAGTTGGATGCTACAATGATGCTACAAAGTGAGAAAGTTAGACGCACAAATATCATTCCTCCCCCTGCCCCAAAACATGCTAACCTCCCCTGTTATTGTAATGGTGAGAGCTTAGCATGTCTTGGGAGTATGATATAAAACGCTAACCTCCCCTGTTATTGTAATGGTGAGAGCTTAGCATGTCTTGGGAGTATGATATTTGTGCGCCTGTTTCTCACTCATCATTATTCGCGATTCAGTCAGGACTATCATGGTAGGTGTAATCATTGCGTGCTAGGAATATGGGACCAAATACTTAACTTTTGACTACTTCAATACACATAACTGAATTTGTCCCAATACATTTGGTCCCCAAAAATGGTGAGACTAAGTACAAAAAGTGCTGTAAATGTCTCAACGGTTCCCCCTTTATGGATGAAAATAGCCTCAAATTAAACCTGACCGCCTGCACTAACTTCACAGTCATTGTAACGTTTCCAAATCCAAAGTGCTAGAGTACAGAGCCAAAACAACAACAAATGTATCACCATCCCAATACTTTTGGAGCTCACTGTATATACATAACGTGTGTCTAGGTAAAAGAGCATGAACTTTGGCAGCCGTATACAGGGCAAGCCTGAGCTGGAGTGAAATGTAATGAAACCAATTCCTACCAGACAGTAGTGTGGCCTGACAAAACACACAAACAAACAACACACTTAAGTCTTCAAAAGTCTAAATGGGTCCCACTATTATACGTTCCCCCGTAGAACAGCATCCACCATCTTTAAGGTCCCCCTGAAAATGAAACACCGATATGGATTAGTGAAGTAACAGGTGTCCATTGTGTCACCGGGAGAAAAAAATTCTGTTGATTAGAGCCTAAACGTAGAACAGCATTACTGTACTATTGTGAAGGAGTGAGCTCTTCACTACAAGGACATTGTTTAGTTCATGTATTTATTGGATAAACCAAGTTGTCTGCAGAATCCCTTTCATTTGAACCATTCATAATTCCATGCAATTAATACTATAGCTACAATGTCAATTGCACAGAGTTGCATTGTTGGAAACGTAGGGCAAACTTTTTTGCTTTGTGACCCACCAATTGAGGTGTCGTGAGTCATGACCCACCATAAGGGTTGAGCGGTAAAAAAAAAAAAAAAAAAACACAGATCAAAGCATAAGATTTTTTTTTTTTTTAATTGTAGGAAATTGGTGTGGAAGTTGCTATGCATTTTGACATGTCTGGTGTTCTCACGCTCAAAACATTACAACATTAAACGGGGGCTTTTATTTTGCGGATTGTAAATTCTCAAAGATTGTAGGCTATTATTGAAGGTCCATTATTTTTTTCTACATAGTTTTAGTCGTTTAAGTTCACACAAAATGTTTTCCTATCTCGAAAATGTATTAAAAAAAAATAATCTATGTCATCCCGCGACTCACCTGGACCCCTGCCGCCACGTAGGGTGTTCTCAGTGCTGGTCTGGATGTAGCTAGATACGTTCAAGTCGCGTCGAGGACAATTTTAGCATTTTAGCTAACCTTTTCTCTAACCTTAACCAATTTGCCTAACCTGCCACGCTAACTCTCCTAACCTGCTGCGTAAGTTCTCCTAACCTGCTACGAAAAGTCACTTCTGTTAGTCAAAACCGTCAGGCCTGTCCCTGAGAACAGCGTGGGTTCCGAATAATGTGACACTCCGTCAATTACACCTCTTCCCTAATTGGTTCTGTGTCCTGTTTGGTTAGTTAATTGAGTGGATGTTTGAATACAGGTGTGGTCCCTCTGACCTAATTACTGAAGGAACTGCTATTAACAGCAGGTGTGTCATTATTTGAGAGATCCTTGTGTGTGTGTGGTGTGTGTAAGGTGAGCCACAGTTTTCGGTCTATTTACAACGTTTTTTTGTTAAGAGCGTCAGCCGGCTCTCAACTACCTATACAAAAGCCATTAAACAAGCACCAACCATTTCATCAATCACCACAATTACACATTGCCAATGCAAAAACTACAGCTACGTGTACGACCTCATTTCATCCTTTGTACCCCAGAGAGAGTTTCTCATGCTAACCTGCAGTGTGAGGGTGTGCTCAGCCTCTCAGAGGCCCGCGGAGCCACAGAGGGACGGGTCCTCCTGCAGGGCAAGCGTCTGGTTGACAAACCTCAGCATGCCCGTCAGGGAGCTCATGTCCATCTCCTCCTGGGTCTCCTGCCTGAGGGTGGACTCTCTCTCCGGCTCTCTCTCCTCCCTCTCCTCCGACATTTTGTCCACCATGTAGGTGAGGGGGTTAAAGGAGAGGTCTGAGGCAGAGGTGGCCTCCAGTCGGCTGAGGCCCTGCCAGCTGTGGTCAGGCTGGTAAGGGGTGGGGGACAGAAAGGATGTGTCCCAGGGGAGGTGTTGACCCAGGGCTTCCCGTAACGTTGCCTTCAGGTTCTGAGGGAGATCAAGAGAGGAGTCCACACTGCTGCCCTCCACGGGCCAGTCTGGAGTGTGGGTTTGGGGTGGAGGGGAGTGGTGTTGTACGTGGGGGGATGAAGGGGAATGAGTGGGTGGTGGAGAAGGGTGGGAGAGTTTGTGAGGGGAGTGGGTGTGAGTGGGTGGGGAGGAGCAGGTGTGTTTATGAGGAGAGTGGGTGCATGAGTGAGTGTGTGGAGGAGAATGGTGGTGTGTGTGAGGGGGCGGAGGGGATGAGGGCAGGGTGATCTCTGGGTGAAGGTGGAACGTGGCGTGGTGGAGCTCTGTAGCTCTCTCCAGACTGGAAATTCTGGCCTGTAGGCGGGTGACTTCGGACTCCTGAAGGGATGAGAAGAGTCAGTCATTCAGTAGCTAGGATTTATTTTTTCCACCAGAGGTGTTTCCATCAAACTGACTTGTTGCGGATAAAAAGCTGTGTGTGACAACGTAGGTCACATTAAAAGCACTTTCACGCGTAATTTCCAAATAAAAAAATAAACCAGAAGTTTTGGGGCATGCTCTAGACAAGAAGCAGGTTATATGGTGAGATCATTTTATTTGATAATTGGCAGCCAAGCACCTAGCATCATGTCACAAGCATTCAAATAATGGTCTACCCTCAATATTTAATGAAAATGTGCATGATCACCGTGCACTGAACCATGTGAAATTCATCATAACTAATTTAACCTGCCTATTAACTTTGAATGCTTTTCCACGTCATGGTGGTAAGCCTACAACGTAACATATCATTGCGTGAATCCAAGTTTACTTCGATATGATGGTTATCATATGAATATTTGTGCATAAAGGTGTTTCCACCGCAATTGTCGCATAATCCATTTCCAAATCCAAATTCTCCACCCTTGTCCAGCGAATTTTATTCTGTCAACATTAGGACATTTTTATTATAAATGGCCTGTTGTGACTTTTTTTATACGTCAGGTAATTCATCCGCATGAAATGGTTGGATAGAAAGCTGGTTACTGACAATGAGGTAAAACTATCAGCTAGGCCAATAGTTAATAACATCAAATGAAATAAAGGCGCACCAGAAGAATTCAATTTTAAATCTAGGAACCAAAGTGTTGGTCAGTGTTTCCCAGGGGACCCTAATCACATTTGAATAGAAGCTGCCATTATTCCTTCACCATTTCTTAATACCTTATAGAATGAATGAGGCAATTATTTCCTCTCTAAAAATATCCTCCATCTTGGAGGAAGACAGCACAATGAAACTGGAGTATATGTTCATGCCCAGTAGGGGGGGGGGGGGCGACGACACTTCACTAGCCCAGTCCCAGGCCTACTGTACTCTACCTTGATGAGCAGGACCTCGCGGGCGCTCTGCAGGCTGGTCTGGGTGTCGTGGAGCTGGGCCTGCAGGTGGGCCGCCTGGGCCCTGGTATGCTCTAGCTGCAGCTGGCTCTGCTGCAGCCTGGAGGCCAGGTGCTCCTGGGAGCTCCGCAGGCTGCAGCTCATCTGCTCCGACACCTTCAGGAGCTGGCCCCGCGTCTGCTGCAGGGAGTAGAGCTGGGGGAGGGGCAACAGAGAAAGGGGGAAGGAGGAGTTACAAGCGCGTACAAGCGTAGGAACTTCCGCAGTTATTGCATGTGTAAAAGAACTGGTGATTAGGGAAATTACGAGAAACAAAGGTGAAAGAAGGACTGGGGAAGAGATTGATGAGGTGGTCTATACAGTAGTGTCCTCAAAAACTCAACTCTGGACATCGAAGCCAGTTCCACTGCGTTTCCCCCGCCCCCCATTGTTCACCTGAGACACCAGGTGGGTGATACTAATTGTCAGGTGGGAACAGAAAAACAGCAGGCTTCGGACCTCGTAGAAAACCCCTGCAGTAGAGGATGACAGAAACGGAGAACAGTGGAGAAAGAGGAAGATGGGAGTGTGCGTGAGAGAGAAAGAGACAGCCAAATGATCAGACAGAGATGGACAGAGGCTGTACTACATAGACACCCACAGTTCCTGGGGCCCCGTTGTACCTCCTTGCTGTGCTGTTCCCTCTCCTGCTCCAGCTCCTGCTGTAGGGAGGAGATGGTGACTTGCAGTCTGGCTTCCCCCTGGACCCAGCGGCCCTCCCTGGCAGACAGCTTCTCCTCTAAACTCCTCACCTGCGCCTCCTATATGAGACCCAACAACACAGTTAAGGTCATCATCTGGCCATAGAAGAATGAACAGAAATAACACAATTTGTTATTGTGGATTAACAGCAAGAATACATGGATTTATTGGGCTCTTACAGACAACAAAATGAAGGTTTCACCTTTTCTCTGGCATGTTGAGTGATGCTGTCCAGCTCTTCGGTCAGGCTCTCGCAGTGAGTCCGTGTGTCCCGCAGCTCTTGCGTTGTTCTCTGCAGCTCCTCCCGACACACACGCAGGTTCTGGACCTGCCCCAGAGAGTCCTGGAGCAAAAGGTGAAAGGTTAAATCAGACAAAGCCTAGACTGTCAGGCCATAGATTTTTTATTTAATTTTTTTCGAGCATTTACTTTATGGATTACTCCAAATAGACATTAAGATTGTCCAGGGTTCATTCAAAAAGGTTCCCGAAAAGGGAAGACTGAACAATGCATGATATTCCATTATGAGGTTATCGATCCAGAAACATCTTGCCAACTGCTATTGCTTCTAAGTTGAATGCTGTCGGTGGTATTTATTTAACTTCTCTGTTCAACCATCTACCTGTCCCTCCATGAGAATAATGATACCATAAGTATTACCCATCTTTCCGTACTTCAACTTAACCCTCTATCTATCAACAGATCCATTCAACGCCTCATCCCACCATACCTTCTCGGAATCCTCCTTCCCTTGTAGTTGTGCTTTTAGCAGGTCTAACCTCTCACTCAAAAACGCCACCTGGGGAGGCAAAACATGAGGCGATAGTCAACTACAGTACTTCAGCTATAACGCTATATCAGAATGGACAGTACTTGTAACGGGAATATGCTTCTCCAGGGGCAACAAATGACTCCGAATTACACAGGTGCGTGTGTAATGGGGCCTTTTACCCGTTTGTCTCGGTCTTTGACCTCTCCCTCTCTCTGGTCCAGAGTCTGCTGTAGGGCCTGAACCTTCTTGTCCATCTCCACCTTATGGTCTCTGATGGCCACGTCCAACTGGCCCAGCTGAGGAAGAGGGAGACACGCATAGGAAGAGAAGCTCTGGATTTCTTAGCATTCCAACCATTAAAGACCATGACCATATTCAAGTGGAATAAACCTCATAAAGCACACCATGCAATGAAATGTTGCCTCGGTTTAGTGTGTGTGTGTGTGTGTGTGTGTGTGTGTGTGTGTGTACGTACCAGCTGTGCTCTCTGCTGGAGCTCCCCCTGTCTCTCCTTCAATGCTGTGTCCATGTCCAACACCTCGTGGTTCCTCTCCTCCAACTCCCTCTGGCTTTCCCTGCAGCACACACACACAGGCAGTGAACTCACTGTACACCAGGGGCATGTTCTATTTCACACAGAAGATCTCAACAGCTAATCGCAGCTGTGTAGAAGGCATTTTGTTTCAAACGCACACACACACACACACACAGGACTCTGTCACAGGAAAACTACTTGAGACTGTAAAGTAGAGATATTGTGCGTGTTTGTGATCAGTGGTTTAGACTTCAATGTAGTTGATGTGCAAATCCCCTTGCATCCCAAATAACTACTCATTGTGCGGCCAAGACTAGTGATTCTGCGCCGTGCCTTGCTCAAACTGATCCCGTCAAACAGCTTTTTTTTCTTTTTTTTAGGCCTTTACTTTTACATACATTTCTTGAATTATACTGCATCAGTGGTTGAGGTTCAGCGCTGTAGCTGCTCAATAGGGTTTACAGATCAGGTGTTACTGTACCTGTTATATGTTTGAATGACAGTGAGAGATAATCCACTTGTAAAACTGTCAAAGCTTCACAATAATACCTAGCCATTACATTCACCTGATTAGAACGTGCCCTTAGACAGGTTGTGACACTGTCATATTGGCTGGTGGCATTTTGGGTGGGGGAAAATTGTGTATTTGACGAAGACGTTTACCAGAAATTAACTGGTTGGTATCAGACGGAGGGTTTGAATCCATAGCAGACAGATACGAGTGATATTATAATTCCTGTTCTGTGTTCCTATTTACACAAAGAGATCATGTGTATAAAATGATTTACGACTCGTTTTATGAGTCCCGTGGGTGCTAGGTATCTGTGTGGGTCGTGTGTGTGTGCCACCAAAGCAACTGCTGTTTGTTCACGGACTGCAGCAAAGCCTCAAAACAATGCACAATTTATTATAAAAATACATTTAAACAAAATAATATAGCATGATACATATCATGAATGCCAGAGGCTAGCTCAGCCAGAGGCTAGCTCAGCCTATCCTCTTTAATAAAAAGTGACAGTTAAAGACGAAAAAGGTCACCCAAAATCAATTATTCTTAAACCTGACCAAAGAACGTCTAAACATATAGCGAGCCTCTGGCTGAGCTAGCCTCTGGCATTCATTATATGTATCATGCTATATTATTTTGTTTAAATGTATTTTTATAATAAATTGTGCATTGTTTTGAGGCTTTGCTGCAGTCAGTGAACAAACAGCAGTTGCTTTGGTGGCACACACACACGACCCACACGGATACCTAGCACCCACGGGACTCATAAAACGAGTCGTAAATAATTTTATACACTTGATCTCTTTGTGTAAATAGGAACACAGAACAGGAATTATAATATCACTCGTATCTGTCTGCTATGGATTCAAACCCTCAGTCTGATACCAACCAGTTAATTTCTGGTAAACGTCTTCGTCAAATACACAATTGTCCCCCACCCAACATGCCACCAGCCAATATGACAGTGTCACAACCTGTCTAAGGGCACATTCTAATCAGGTGAATGTAATGGCTAGGTATTATTGTGAAGCTTTGACAGTTTTACAAGTGGATTGTCTCTCACTCTCTTTCAAACATATAAGAGGATTGATTCAGTCTTCCCAAATCGCCCGTCAACGAGGTCTCAGACACAAATCCACAGCGCTCGACCAGTCAGTGGTTGCCATGGTTACACAGTCCATTGAAAGTGCGTGTGACTTCTGGTGAGCGGGCAGCGCTTCTTCAATGATACGAATACCTTTACCCTCAAAACTGCTCTGCATTTTCTCAAAAACATTTACTTAGATTTTTATTTATGTGTCTGGAGTTTATTTTGTTTAGTAAGCATTTCCTAAAGATTTGAGGGGAGACGTGTTTTGTTCAGCAGAGCAACAAACGGACAACAACAGTCAAGGCCCCTCCCCCTGTCAGGAGGTTGGCAGAGAGAGGCTCACCTGAGCTCGGCGGACAATTTCTCCAGTGATGTCTGCCGTTCGTCTGCGCTGACCTGCGTCCGCTGTAACAGCTCTCTCAGCTCCTGTAGGTTCTCTAGGGTGTCGTGCATCTCACCGCGCATTCCCTGTAGCTGTCCCTCTAGAGTCTCCGCCCGCTGCACAGAGTTCCGCCTGTCCTCCTCGCAGCGGTGGAGCTTCTCCTCCATGTCCACAACTGCAGGGGGGAGGAGGGGAGAAAGGGCTTCCACGATGACTATAGATGTGGTAGAGAGGTCAGTGGAATGCAGACCGTGGGGGATATATACAGTAATCACGAAAAATAAAAATAAAATTGTCCCTAACTTTGATTGAATGAATGAAGAATTGAAGAAAGACAGAAACTAAAATGATCTCCAATCCCCCCTAGTGTGTTTTACCCGCGTCATTCTTCTTCTCCAGGAGGCCCTGGGTCTGCTGCAGGGTCTCCTCCATGCAGCTGAGCTGGGAGGACTTCATGCTGGCGTCCTTCCGCAGCCTTTGCAGCTCCTGCTCCATGGATGACAGCTCCCCACGACACCGATTCATCTCAGACGACAGCTGACTGGAATACACATGCGCACACAGTTAGCATACAAGTATCCTAACACGGATAAAATACATGTACAGTTACAGACATGCAGAGATTCACACTCTGCACTCACACACATCCTAGACACCCTCCATCTGGCGCCTACCGAACTGTGCACAAATGTGCCCCCATTAGGAATCCTCTCAGCAACCTAGACCACTGCACTACCCGCAAAACAAATGGAGCCAACTCAGGTTCTATGACTTGGACCGAACTAGAGTACTAACCGAGTAACCTGAACTACAGTACTAACTGATTAACCTGAACTACAGTACTAACTGAGTAACCTGAACTACAGTACTAACTGAGTAACCTGAACTACAGTATCGATTAACCTGAACTACAGTACTAACTGAGTAACCTGAACTACAGTACTAACTGATTAACCTGAACAACAGTACTAGCTGAGTAACCTGAACAACAGTACTAACTGAGTAACCTGAACTACAGTACTAACTGAGTAACCTGAACTACAGTACTAACAGAGTAACCTGAACAATACTGAGTAACCTGAACAATACTGAGTAACCTGAACAATACTGAGTAACCTGAACAATACTGAGTAACCTGAACAATACTGAGTAACCTGAACAATACTGAGTAACCTGAACAATACTGAGTAACCTGAACTACAGTACTAACTGAGTAACCTGAACTACAGTACTAACTGAGTAACCTGAACTACAGTACTAACTGAGTAACCTGAACTACAGCACTAACTGAGTAACCTGAACTACAGCACTAACCGAGTAACCTGAACTACAGTACTAACCGAGTAACCTGAACTACAGTACTAACCGAGTAACCTGAACTACAGTACTAACCGAGTAACCTGAACTACAGTACTAACCGAGTAACCTGAACTACAGTACTAACCGAGTAACCTGAACAACAGTACTAACCGAGTAACCTGAACAACAGTACTAACCGAGTAACCTGAACAACAGTACTAACCGAGTAACCTGAACTACAGTACTAACCGATTAACCTGAACTACAGTACTAACTGATTAACCTGAACTACAGTACTAACTGAGTAACCTGAACTACAGTACTAACTGAGTAACCTGAACTACAGTACTAACTGAGTAACCTGAACTACAGTACTAACTGAGTAACCTGAACAACAGTACTAACTGATTAACCTGAACAACAGTACTGAGTAACCTGAACAACCGTACTAACCGAGTAACCTGAACAACAGTACTAACCGAGTAACCTGAACAACAGTGCTAACCGAGTAACCTGAACAACAGTACTGAGTAACCTGAACAACAGTACTGAGTAACCTGAACTACAGTACCAACTGAGTAACCTGAACTACAGTACCAACTGAGTAACCTGAACTACAGTACCAACTGAGTAACCTGAACTACAGTACCAACTGAGTAACCTGAACAATACTGAGTAACCTGAACAACAGTACTAACTGAGTAACCTGAACAACAGTACTAACTGAGTAACCTGAACTACAGTACCAACTGAGTAACCTGAACTACAGTACTAACTGAGTAACCTGAACAACAGTACTAACTGAGTAACCTGAACTACAGTACTGAGTAACCTGAACAACCGTACTAACTGAGTAACCTGAACAGTACTAACCGAGTAACCTGAACTACAGTACTAACTGAGTAACCTGAACTACAGTACTAACTGAGTAACCTGAACTACAGTACTAACTGAGTAACCTGAACTACAGTACTAACTGAGTAACCTGAACTACAGTACTAACTGAGTAACCTGAACTACAGTACTAACTGAGTAACCTGAACTACAGTACTAACTGAGTAATCTGAACTACAGTACTAACTGAGTAACCTGAACTACAGTACTAACTGAGTAACCTGAACTACAGTACTAACTGAGTAACCTGAACTACAGTACTAACTGAGTAACCTGAACTACAGTACTAACTGAGTAACCTGAACTACAGTACTAACTGAGTAACCTGAACTACAGTACTAACTGAGTAACCTGAACTACAGTACTAACTGAGTAACCTGAACTACAGTACTAACTGAGTAACCTGAACAACAGACTAACTGAGTAACCTGAACAACAGTACTAACTGATTAACCTGAACAACAGTAGTAACTGAGTAACCTAAACTACAGTACTAACTGAGTAACAACAAGTAGAGTACTAACTGGGTAACAACAAGTAGAGTACTAAGTAACTTGAACTACAGTACTAACTGAGTAACCTGAACTACAGTACTAACTGAGTAACCTGAACTACAGTACTAACTGAGTTACCTGAACTAGAATACTAACTGAGTAACTATAACTAGAGTACTGAGTAACCTGAACCACTGTACTAACTGAGTTACCTGAACTAGAATACTAACTGAGTAACCAGAGTTAGAACTCTGAGTACGATCTCTGTATCGATCCTCCCTAAGTAGTGACTTAATAGACAAAGTGCTCCTCTATGCTTTGCTTTGCATTATTAAGTGTTAAACTCCACCTTAAAATAAGCTCTCGCTCTAAGGAGGATGCTTCAGAGAGGAGCGGTGTATATATACCCCCTATATATACACCCCCTGACAAAGGGAGGAGCGTGTGGTGTGTGTGTGGGGGGGAGTGGAGATGGGACACACACAATAAACCCCCTGGTTGTGGAGGCACTAGAGTCATGGGACTGTCTTATTCTGTCAGCACTATGCCGATGGGAACATTTCTCTCCTCCTCGCTCTCTTTCTGCTACAGGGCAGGAGCTGCTCGGTCTGGCCTCTGAACTCCAACAACTCCCACTGACCAACAGAGAACAGTTGCAATATACATACAGAGAGAATTTTGTGAGGTCTTTATTAATTTACGTGGCGCTATAGCTTGAAGATTATTTTAAACTATCTTTCATGGCTCAGATATCATAAAATGTGTTTGTTTTGGGGGCAAGCAAAACAAATAGGCGTATTTGAATGGCTTCATTAACGAATCAGACGTTAGTGCAATGTCTGAATTCAATCGCATTTAGTGAATTGTGTGTGACTGAAGCATTCTATATCAAACTAAGCAATGACAAATGCTTAATTGGAATGAATACAAATCTTCTGTCTAGTCTTACGTGACAGAGCCAGAGAGCTGTGCAGCCTGTCGCCTCTTCTCCTGCACCTCCTTGTCAGCCTCCTGCACCACCTCCTCTCTCCTCCTCAGCTCCTCCTCCAGAGACAAGCGCGCCCGCTCCAACTCCTGCTCCAACGCAGACACCTGGCAAACAAATATCATTCATATTATACAGTACCAGTCAAATGTTCGGACACACCTACACTCATTCAAGGGTTTTCCTATCTTTTTACCATTTTCTACATTGTAGAATAATAGTGAAGACATCACAACTATGAAATAACACATATGGAATAAGTAGTAACCCCCAAAAAATCTAAATTTATTTTTGAATCTTCAAAGTAGCCACTCTTTGCCTTGATGACAGCTTTTCCACACTCTTGGCGTTCTAATCACTAAAGTTGGAGACTTATACAGTTGAAGTCGGAAGTTTACATAAACTAAGTTTAAATATATTTGGCTAAAGTGTATCACAATTTCTGACATTTAATCCTAGTCAAGATTCCCATACGTCAGTTAGGATCAACACTTTATTTTAAGAATGTGAAATGTCAGAATAATAGTAGACAGAATTATTTTTTTCAGCTTTTATTTCTTTCATCACATCCCCAGCGGGTCAGAAGATTACATACACTATATTAGTATTTGGTAGCATTGCCTTTCAATTGCTTAACTTGGGTCAAACATTTTGGGTAGCCTTCCACAGGCTTCCCACAATATGTTGGGTGAAATTTGGCACATTCTTCCCGACAGAAATGGTGTAACTGAGTCAGGTTTGTAGGCCTCCTTGCTCAAACACGCTTTTTCAGTTCTGCCCACACATTTTCTATGGGATTGAGGTCAGGGCTTTGTGATGGCCACTCCAATATCTCGACTTTGTTGTCCTTAAGCCATTTTGCCACAACTTTGGAATAATGCTTAGGGTCATTGTCCTTTTGGAAGACCCATTTGCAACCAAGCTTTAACTTCCTGACTGATGTCTTGAGATGTTACTTCAATATATCCACAATTTTCCTTCCTCAAGATGCCATCTATTTTGTGAAGTGCACCAGTCCCTCCTGCAGCAAAGCACCCCCACAACATGATGCTGCCACCCCCATGCTTCACAGTTGGGATGGTGTTCTTCCGCTTGCAAGCCTTCCCCTTTTTCCTCCAAACATAACGATGGTCATTATGGCAAAACAGTTCTATTTTTGTTTAATCAGACCAGGGAACATTTCTCCAAAAAGTACAATCTTTGTCCCCATGTGCAGTTGCAAACCGTAGTCTGGCTTTTCTATGGCGGTTTTGGAGCAGTGGCTTCTTCCTTGCTGAGTGGCCTTTCAGGTTATGTCGATATAGGACTCGTTTTACTGTGGATATAGATACTTTTGTACCCTTTTCCTGCAGCATCTTCACAAGGTCCTTTGCTGTTGTTCTGGGATTGATTTGCACTTTTCGCACCAAAGTACGTTCATCTCTAGGAGACAGAATGCGTCTCCTTCCTGAGCGGTATGACGGCTGCTTGGTCCCATGGTGTTTATACTTGCGTACTAGTGTTTGTACAGATGAACGTGGTACCTTCAGGCGTTTGGAAATTGCTCCCAAGGATGAACCAGACTTGTGGCGGTCTACAATTTTTTTTTGTGAGGTCTTGGCTGATTTCTTTTGATTTCCTCATGATGTCAAGCAAAGAGGCACTGAGTTTGAAGGTAGGCCTTGAAATACATCTACAGGTACACCTCCAATATACTCAAATGGTGTCAATTAGCCTATCAGAAGCTTCTAAAGCCATGACATCATTTTCTGTAATTTTCCAAGCTGTTTAAAGGCACAGTCAACTTAGTGTATGTGAACTTCTGACCCACTGGAATTGTGATACAGTGAATTATAAGTTAAATAATCTGTCTTTAAACAATTGTTGGAGAAATTACTTTTGTCATGCACAAAGTAGATGTCCTAACTGATTTGCCAAAACTATACTTTGTTAACAAGACATTTGTGGAGTGGTTGAAAAACAGGTTTTAATGACTCCAACCTAAGTGTATGTAAACTTCTGACTTCAACTGTATCTCCCTCACTAACTTTAAGCGTCAGCTGTCAGAGCAGCTTACCGATCACTGCAGCTGTACACAACCCATCTGTAAATAGCCCATCCAACCAACTACCTACCTCATCCCCATATCTGTTTTTCTGCTCTTTTGCACACCAGTATTTCTACTTACACATCCTCATATGCACATATAACACTCCAGTGTAAATTGCAATTACTTCGTCACTATTAGCCTATTTATTGCCTTACCTCCTTACTTCATTTGCACACACTGTATACAGATGTTTCTATTGTGTTATTGACTGTACGTTTGTTTATCCCATGTGTAACTGTGTTGTTTTTGTCGCACTGCTTTGCTTTATCTTGGCCAGGTCGCAGTAGTAAATGAGAACTTGTTCTCAACTGGCCTACCGGGTAAAATAAAGGTGAAATAAAATAAATAAAAATTGAACCAGCTTCACCTGGAATGCTTTTCCAACAGTCTTGAAGGAGGTCCCACATATGCTGAGCACTTCTTGACTGCTTTTCCTTCACTCTGCGGTCCGACTCATCCCAAACCATCTCAATTGGGTTGAGGTCGGGTGATTGTAGAGGCCAGGTCATCTGATACAGCACTCCATCACTCTCCTTATTGATCAAATAGCTCTTACACAGCCTGGAAGTGTGCTTTGGGTCATTGTCCTGTTGAAAAACAAATGACAGTCCCACTAAGCCCAAACCAGATGGGATGGCGTATCGCTGCAGAATGCTGTGGTAGCCATGCTGGTTAAGTGTGCCTCGAATTCTAAATAAATCACAGACAGTGTCACCAGCAAAGCACCCCCACACCATCACACCTCCTCCTCCATGCTTGAAGGTGGGAACCACACATGCAGAGATTATCCGTTCACCTACACTGTCTCACAAAGACACAGCGATTGGATCAAAAAGAATCTCAAATTTGGACTCCAGACCAAAAGGACAGATTTCCACCAGTCTAATGTCCATTGATTGTGTTTCTTGACCCAAGCAAGTCTCTTCTTACTGGTGTCCTTTAAAAGTGGTTTCTTTGCAGCAATACGACCACGACGGCCTGATTCACTCAGTCTCCTCTGACAGTTGATGTTGAAATGTGTCTGTTACTTGAACTCCGTGAAGCATTTATTTGGGCTGCAATCTGAGGTGCAGTTAACTCTAATGAACTTATCCTCTGCAGCAGAGTTGGGTCTTCCTTTCCTGTGGCGGTCCTCATGAGAGCCAGTCATAGCGCTTGATGGTTTGTGCGACTGTTCCGGATTGACTGACCTTCATGTTTTGAAGTAACGATGGACTGTCATTTCTCTTTGCTTATTTCAGCTGTTCTTGCCATAATATGGATTTGGTCTTTTACCAAATAAGGCTCTCTTCTGTATACCACCCCTACCTTGTCACAACACAACTGATTGGCTCAAACGCATTAAGGAGGTAAGAAATTCCACAAATTAACTTTTAACAAGGCACACCTGCCTGGTACGGCAATTGCTCGGCCTCCGACCGCAAGGCACTACACAGAGGGTAGTGCGTACGGCCCAGTACGTCACTGGGGCTAAGCTGCCTGCCATCCAGGACCTCTACACCAGGCAGTGTCAGAGGAAGGCCCTAAAAGCATTTCACTGTAAGGTCTACACCTGTTGTATTCGGCGCACGTGACAAATACACATTGATTTGATTTTAAATGCATTCCAGGTGACTACCTCAGAAAGCTGGTTAAGAGAATGCCAAGAATGTGCAAAGCTGTCATCAAGGCAAATGTTATTTATTCGTATTTTATATTTAACCAGGCAAGTCAGTTAAGAACAAATTCTTATTTACAATGACGGCCTACCAAAAGGCCTCCTGCGGGGACGGGGGCTTGGGATTAGAATTTTAAAATAAAAATATAGGCCAAAACACACATCACAACGAGAGACACCACAACACTACATAAAGAGAGACCTAAGACTACAACATAGCATGGCAGCACACATGAAAACACAGCATGGTAGCAACACAAAATGGCAGCAGCACAATACATGGTAGAAACACTATTGGGGACAAACAGCACAAAGGGCAAGAAGGTAGAGACAACAATACATCAAACAAGGCAGCCACAACTGTCAGTAAGAGTGTCCATGATTGAGTCTGAATGAAGAGATGGAGATAAAACGGTCCAGTTTGAGTGTTTGTTGCAGCTCGTTCCAGTCGCTAACTGCAGCGAACTGAAAAGATTAGCAACCCAGGGATGTCTGCGCTTTGGGGACCTTTAACAGAATGTGACTGACAGAACGGGTGTTGTATGTGGAGGATGAGGGCTGCAGTAGATATCTCAGATAGGGGGGAGCGAGGCCTAAGAAGGTTTTATAAATAAGCATCAACCAGTGGGTCTTGCGACAGGTATACAGAGATGACCAGTTTACAGAGGAGTATAGAGTGCAGTGATGTGTCCTATAAGGAGTATTAGTGGCAAATCTGATAGCCGAATAGTAAAGGACATCTAGCCGCTCGAGAGCACCTTTACCTGCCGATCTATGAATTAGTCTAGCATGGGTAGGATGGTCATCTGAATCAGGGTTAGTTTGGCAGCTGGAGTGAAAGAGGTGCGATTACGATAGAGGAAACCAAGTCTAGATTTAACTTTAGCTTGCAGCTTTGATATGTGCTAGAGAAGGACAGTGTACCATCGAGCCATACTCCCAAGTACTTGTATGAGGTGACTACCTCAAGCGCTAAATCCTCAGATGAAGTAGTCACACCGGTGGGGAGAGGGGCATTCTTCTTACCAAACCACATGACCTTTGTTTTAGAGGTGTTCAGAACAAGGTTAAGGGCAGAGAAAGCTTTTTGGACACTAAGAAAGCTTTGTTGTCGAGCATTTAACACAAAATCCAGGGAGGGGCCAGCTGAGTATGAGAGTGTGTCATCTGCATATAAAATGGTTGAGAGAGCTTCCTACTGCCTGAGCTATGTTGTTGGTGTAAATTGAGAAGAGCGTGGGGCCTAGGATCAAGCCTTGGGGTACTCCCTTGGTGACAGGCAGTGGCTGAGACAGCAGATGTTCTGACTTTATACACTGCACTCTTTGAGAGGTAGTTAGCAAACCAGGCCAAAGACCCCTCTGAGACACCAATATACCTGAGGGCCGGCAGGTAGCCTAGTGGTTAGAGCGTTGGGCCAGTAACCGAAAGGCTGACAAGGTAAAAATCTTCCCTTTCCTTAGCCGGCACACAAGAATGGAATGGTCTACCGTTTCAAAAGCTTTGGCCAAGTCAATAAAAATAGCAGCACAACATTGCTTAGAATCAAGGGCAACGATGACATCATTGAGGACCTTTAAGGTTGCAGTGACACATCCATAACCTGAGCGGAAACCAGATTGAGAACCCGAGAGAATACTATAGACATCAAGAAAGCCAGTCAGTTGATTATTGACAAGTTTTTCCAACCCTTTTGATAAACAGGGCAAAATAGAAGTAGGCCTATAACAGTTAGGATCAGCTTGATCTCCCCTTTAAATAAAGGATGCACCGTGGCTGCCTTCCAAGCAATGGGAACCTCCCCAGAGAGGAGACAGGTTAAAAAGGTCAGCGATAGGCTTGGAGATGATATGGGCATAAACCTTAAAGAAGAAAGGGAGCTCCTTTAGCACCTCGGACTCCGTGACCGCCTGCAGGGAGACATTTTGTAGCGTGGCAGGGGAAAAGATGGAAGAAGCATCAGGGATAGCTGCATTAGAAGGGGTGGGAGATTAGGAAACATTGAACGGACAAGGAGGCATTTTTTTTTTCCTTGATTACATTATTTGATCTGTAGTTCTCTTTCCTAGAAAGAGAGAAGAAATGAGAGAAGGGAGAGTGAGACTGTCTGGCCAAAAATAGTCAAAGATAAAGTGACATTCAGGAAGTTGATGATAAATCAGGAACTGGCCATGAGAATGAGGAAGAACGACAGGGTGCATTCTTTGAAGAATCTCAAATATATTTTGATTTGTTTAACACTTTTTTGGTTACTACATGATTCCATATGTGTTATTTCATAGTTTTGATGTATTAATAAATATTATACAATGTAGAAATAGTACAAATAAAGAAAAACCCTTGAATGAGTAGGTGTTCTAAAACTTTTTACCAGTAGTGTGTGTGTATATATATATATATATATATATACAGTATATCCCATATTGATATTCAATTAGTAATACCATGTTTGTTTAAGCACTATCCTGAACATAGGCTACAAATACTGTAATACTAACTGGTTTTACTTTAAATTACATTTATACCTGTGTATAATAGTTTTTCTTACGGTAAAATACCCACTTAAACTATTCACCTTAAAACAAATGGAAGACTTGATGATAACCTAGTTGACAAAAGGTTTACACAGAAAGCATGTTGCCTGTGGGAAATTCAGCTCTCATGTTCCCTGTCAAGCCACGCTTTGTAGACAGAAAAGTGCTGCCTGCAAGTGAATAGATTTATATTGGCTTTGGTTAATGGAGTCATTCTACTATGTTCTTGTTGTGAGGGGAGTTTGAGAAAGAAAAAAATGAACAATGTGGCAAATAATTCTAACCACATAAGAGCATGTGAAATGATTCTAACCACATAAGAGCATGTGAAATGATTCTAATAGCCACATAAGAGCATGTGAAATGATTCTAATAGCCACATAAGAGCATGTGAAATGATTCTAATAGCCACATAAGAGCATGTGAAATGATTCTAATAGCCACATAAGAGCATGTGAAATGATTCTAATAGCCACATAAGAGCATGTGAAATGATTCTAATAGCCACATAAGAGCATGTGAAATGATTCTAATAGCCACATAAGAGCATGTGAAATGATTCTAATAGCCACATAAGAGCATGTGAAATGATTCTAATAGCCACATAAGAGCATGTGAAATGATTCTAATAGCCACATAAGAGCATGTGAAATGATTCTAATAGCCACATAAAAGCATGTGAAATGATTCTAATAGCCACATAAGAGCATGTGAAATGATTCTAATAGCCACATAAGAGCATGTGAAATGATTCTAATAGCCACATAAGAGCATGTGAAATGATTCTAATAGCCACATAAGAGCATGTGAAATGATTCTAATAGCCACATAAGAGCATGTGAAATGATTCTAATAGCCACATAAGAGCATGTGAAATGATTCTAATAGCCACATAAGAGCATGTGAAATGATTCTAATAGCCACATAAGAGCATGTGAAATGATTCTAATAGCCACATAAGAGCATGTGAAATGATTCTAATAGCCACATAAGAGCATGTGAAATGATTCTAATAGCCACATAAGAGCATGTGAAATGATTCTAATAGCCACATAAGAGCATGTGAAATGATTCTAATAGCCACATAAGAGCATGTGAAACGATTCTAATAGCCACATAAGAGCATGTGAAATGATCATAACCACATAAGAGCATGTGAAATGATTCTAACCACATAAGAGCATGTGAAATGATTCTAACCACATAAGAGCATGTGAAATGATTCTAACCACATAAGGGCATGTGAAATGATTCTAACCACATAAGAGCATGTGAAATGATTCTAATAGCCACATAAGGGCATGTGAAATGATTCTAATAGCCACATAAGAGCATGTGAAATGATTCTAATAGCCACATAAGAGCATGTGAAATGATTCTAACCACATAAGAGCATGTGAAATGATTCTAATAGCCACATAAGAGCATGTGAAACGATTCTAATAGCCACATAAGAGCATGTGAAATGATTCTAATAGCCACATAAGGGCATGTGAAATGATTCTAATAGCCACATAAGAGCATGTGAAATGATTCTAATAGCCACATAAGAGCATGTGAAATTATTCTAATAGCCACATAAGGGCATGTGAAATGATCATAACCACATAAGAGCATGTGAAATGATTCTAACCACATAAGAGCATGTGAAATGATTCTAACCACATAAGAGCATGTGAAATGATTCTAACCACATAAGAGCATGTGAAATTATTCTAATAGCCACATAAGAGCATGTGAAATTATTCTAATAGCCACATAAGAGCATGTGAAATGATCATAACCACATAAGAGCATGTGAAATGATTCTAATAGCCACATAAGAGCATGTGAAATGATTCTAATAGCCACATAAGAGCATGTGAAATGATTCTAATAGCCACATAAGAGCATGTGAAATGATTCTAATAGCCACATAAGAGCATGTGAAATGATTCTAATAGCCACATAAGAGCATGTGAAATGATTCTAATAGCCACATAAGAGCATGTGAAATGATTCTAATAGCCACATAAGAGCATGTGAAATGATTCTAATAGCCACATAAGAGCATGTGAAATGATTATAACCACATAAGGGCATGTGAAATGATTCTAACCACATAAGGGCATGTGAAATGATTCTAACCACATTAGAGCATGTGAAATGATCATAACCACATAAGAGCATGTGAAATGATTATAACCACATAAGGGCATGTGAAATGATTCTAACCACATAAGGGCATGTGAAATGATTCTAGCCACATAAGGGCATGTGAAATGATTCTAGCCACATAAGAGCATGTGAAATGATTCTAACCACATAAGGGCATGTGAAATGATTCTAAGCACATAAGAGCATGTGAAATGATTCTAATAGCCACATAAGAGCATGTGAAATGATTCTAATAGCCACATAAGAGCATGTGAAATGATTCTAATAGCCACATAAGAGCATGTGAAATGATTCTAATAGCCACATAAGAGCATGTGAAATGATTCTAATAGCCACATAAGAGCATGTGAAATGATTCTAACCACATAAGAGCATGTGAAATGATTCTAACCACATAAGAGCATGTGAAATGATTCTAACCACATAAAATGTCCCTGATAAGTCAAATACTAAAATGAGTTGAAGAAAATGAATAGAACATACGCATTTTGCTTTTCAGGGGGTCTTACTGGAAGTGGTTTGCAGTTTAACACTGAAGTCAATATAATAGGCCTGTGTCCTGCTTATTCCATGACAAATGTGTGTTTTACCTTCGGTGTCACTGCAATGTCAGCGGTCTCCCTGTCTACAAGACATATATTCCTACCTGGCGTCTTGGTAGAGCACCTCTCACTCTCTCCAAGCAGGCTTCCGTACCTGTCCCTGTAGCTGACTCTGGCTTTCCTCCAGTTCGGCCACACGGGTGCTGCTCTCCTGTAGCATGCTCTGCTGCCGCTGCAGGGAGTACTGAAGCTGGACACAGCGCTCACTGGAGCGACTACACACCAGAGCGCTGCTACGCAACTCCTCCTGCAGAGACGACAGCTGTGGAGTAGAGAGAGAGAGAGATAGGGGGTTACATACACACACACATGGACTCTCACACACGTACACACAGACGACAAGGTGAGACACACACACACACAAGCACAGTAACGGAGTGTCAGACAGTCACAATGGAGTACACCTCTTTGCTCTTGACGTCCAGCTGTCTCTGAAAGTGCTGCTTAGCGTCCTCCATCTGCAGTAGGCGGGAGCTCAGCTCATCCCTACAGGACGACAGGGCTGTCTCCAGCTGCCTCACCTGAAACACACGACACACGACATAAACACAGAACGTAAATACGGTCTATGTCAAACCACACATGTTCCTGTCCTCTTTCCTTGCCATACATCCCTTGTGAACCTTGTACACGTCCTTGTCAACGATCTACGGTAAGATAAGGGTAAGACATTAGATTTGATTTTGATATGTCGTCACCAAGCGCAAGACTGGTACTGTAGTAACTGTTCAGTCAGACGTCTTTGTAGACCACAGTACATACAGTTGACATGCATTTAAACCGAGTTCTCGAAAAACCTGGGTATAGCATTCAATACAGTGTTTTCCATTTATTGTTACCTTGGTGGAAGACTCGGTGGCCTGCTCTTTGACACTCTGTAGAGCCTCCTCACCGTGTCTCACTTTGGTCTCTCTCTCCTGGTGATAAGTACATTGAGATCTCATGACAAGGTGCACAGCACACAAGCAAGCCATTCTATTCATTCCATTAACGCTATGGCTTCATGTACCGTCACGAAATGTCATTTAATGAGTGTTCTGGCACAAAATGGCTGCCGTGCCATGCATCCCAGTTACATAGTAGTGGTTTATGAGAGGATGTGTAGGATGAAACTGTATAGCTGTGGTGGTTCTGACCTGTGTGAGCTGGTCCAGGGAGACCTGCAGTAGGTGGGCTGTGCTCTGGGCCTCGTGTCTCTCCCTCTGGGCACAACACACAGCCTGCTCCAGCTCTGAGACCTGGGCCCGGGTCTGGTCCAGAGACAACTGCAGCTGGAGACAGGGAAGGAGCAAGAGAGGGAGAAAGGGACAGAGGTAAAGAGATAAAAAGGGAGAAAGCCACTACTACTGAGAGAATCCACAACGACATGTTTTCTTTTTAAACTTTTGCTTGATTCCATTATTTGTACAGTTCCTAGAAAAGAGAGGAAATGAGAGAAGGAAGAGTGAGACTGTCTGGCCCCAAAAAAAGTCAACGATAAAGCGGCACAGGAAGTTGATGATGAATCAGGAACTGTACCTAAGAATGAGGAAGACAGTGCAATTAATCCATCCACACACAAACACAAGACTCACCAGTTCCACTCTGTCCTGCAGTTCCTTGCACTGGTCAGCACGGGCCTTTTGACTTTTGTCCAGAGCCTGTTGGAAGTCCCTCTGCTTCTTGGTCATCACAGACTGGTAGTGCTGGATAGCACTGGCCTTCTCCTGGGATGAGAGAAAGAGAGAGAGAAAGAGAGGGAGAGATAAAAAGAGAAGTAGAGAAAGAGAGTACCTCATTACAATGAGCATCCTTTATGAGTCACTTAATGTGACGTGTGTGTGTGTGCGTGTGTGTGTGCGTACCAGCAGCTCCTGCTCCAGCTGAGTGTTCTTCAGAGCGGCCAGTGAGTAGGCAGAGCTCTTCTCTTGCAGCTGTTTCTCCAGAGCCGCCACACGAGCACTCTTCTTCTTCAACTGTAGCAGGACAGCAAGACCACCGTTGGGTGACGGTCAGAATTCAACAAATAAGACTCACACATCAGATACACGCGCACGCACACGCACACACACACACACACACACACACACACACACACACACACACACACAACAACAAACAAGCTCTAGTCCATCTGTGTTGGCAGATCTGAAAGAAGCTCTATGTCCACTGGAAGGGCAGATGAAGCCATCCCTACTTCCCTTACCCCTTCACATCTGCAAACCCAGAAGGGGATAAGGGAAGAAGCCCCTTCCCCCCTCACTCTCCTCACCTCCTTCTCGGCATCGGTAGCCTGGCTGGCCCTCTGGAGCAGCTCGCTGTGGACCTGCTGGTAGTGGGAGGCCCTCTGGGCCATGGAGCTGTGCAGGGAGGAGACCTCCTCCTGGGCTTTAGACAGCCTCTCCTGGAGCCTGGAGGCCAGGGAGCTTTGTCTGCCTCGCTCTGCCTCCACTGCCTGGAGCACTGGGAGCAGCTGCTGGTATCGCTCACCTGGAGGAGTGGGGAGAGGGGAGGGGGGGTAGAAGGGAAAAGGGAGTGGAGTGGTGTAGAGGGAGAAGGGGGAGATGGATCGATTGGAAGAGGGGGTAGGTAGAAGAGATTGAGATAAAGAAAAAATATCACACAGCCCAATAACCATAAATACATAAACTTAGTACAAAGACATACATCTGGTTCACAGGAGGCTGGTGAATGGGAGAACGGCTCATAATAATGGCGAGAATGGCGTGAATGGGATGGTATCAAACGTGTGATATCATTCCAGTCATTACTATGAACCTGTCCTCCCCAAAGAACGTGCCACCAGCCGCCTGTGATTCGGTTGTACTGCACACAAACCTGGCTTGGGTCTGAGTGGGTCTGTAGTTCCTGTGTAATCCACTGGTGGCAGCATACAGGGCTTCACACAGAGAGGTCCCTCATCGCCCTGTAACAACACAACCCCATCAAGTATCTCCCAATCACCCCAAGTTGACTGTCTGTGTTTATGCATATAAATACATGTCTGAATGTGAGTGACTGTACGTGTCTACGTACGTGCGTGTACGTGTCCCCAATCGTCCATACCTCTCGGAGGTGCAGCAAAGCCAGTATGCTCTCCAGACTAGCTAATTCAGCCAGGCTCTGCTGGGCCTCTCTCTGGCATTGGACCAGCCTGTGTTCCTGGCACTGGGTGAGGGCCCGGAGGTCCTCCGTCTCCCTGTGGAGAGAGGTCAGCTCCCTGGCCGCCAAGGCCCGATCCCCCAGCTCCATCTCCAGCCGCGAGGCCCGCTGGGCAGCCTCCTCCAGACGTCCCTGGAGCTCAGAGGTTTTTGTGTTGAGTGTGCGCGCCTGGGTGACCTCTTCCTTCAGCTCACTAAAGAGATGGTTTCAATGACATACAGTGCATTCAGAAAGTATTCATACCCCTTGACTTAATCCACATGTTGTGTTAAAGCCTGAAATCAAAATGGATTCAATAGATTGTGTGTAAAACAACACCCCATAATTACAAAGTAAAAACATGTTTGTAAATATATTGAAAATTAAATACAGAAATAACTAATTTACATAACGACGACTTGGTGCTCCGGGTACCGCTTGCCATGTGGTAGCGTAGAGAACAGTCTATGACTAAGGTGGCTGGAGTCTGACAATTTTTAGGGCCTTCCTCTGACACCTCCTGGTATAGAAGTCCTGGATGGCAGGAAGCTTGGCCCCGGTGATGGACTGGACCGTACGCACTACCCTCAGTAGTGCCTTGCAGTCGGAGGCCGAGCAGTTGCCATACCAGGCAGTGATGCAACCCGTCAGGATGCTCTCGATGGTGCAGCTGTAAAACCTTTTGAGGATCTGAGGACACATGCCAAATCTTTTCAGTCTCCTAAGGGGGAATAGGCTTTGCCGTGCCCTCTTCACAACTGTCTTGGTGTGCTTGGACCATGTTAGTTTGTTGGTGATGTGGACGCCAAGGAACTTGAAGCTTTCAACCTGCTCCACTACAGCCCCGTCGTTGAGAATGGGGGCATGCTCGGTCCTCCTTTTTCTGTAGTCCACAATCATCTCCTTTGTCTTGTTTCCCCTCTGGTTGCACATTTAACATGCTGATAGAAATTAGGTAAAACTGATTTAAGTTTCCCTGCATTAAAGTCCCCGGCCACTAGGAGCGCCGCCTCTGGATGAGCGTTTTCCTGTTTGCTTATGGCGGAATACAGCTCAGTGAGTGCGGTTTTAGTGCCAGCATCGGTCTGTGGTGGTATGTAGACAGCTATGAAAGATACAGCTGAAAACTCTCTAGGTAGATAGTGTGGTCTACAGCTTAACATGAGATGCTCTCAGGCGAGCAACACCTGAGACTTCCTTAGATATCGTGCACCAGCTGTTGTTTACAAATATGCATACGCCCCCGCCCTGTGTCTTACCAGAGGCTGCTGTTCTATCCTGCCGATAGTGTATAACCCGCCAGCTGTATGTTATTAATGTCTTCGTTTAGTCACAACTTGGTGAAACATAAGTTATTACAGTTTTTAATGTCCTGTTGGTAGGAAATATGTGCTTTCAAATCTCTATTGCTTTCTCCAGTGAATAATGGGGATGAGAGCCTGTTTGGATGTTTGTAGTATATCCTTCCCGTCCGACTCATTAAAGAAAGAATATTTGTCCAATTCGAGGTGAGTAATCGCTGTTCTGATGTCCAGAAGCTCTTTTCGGTCATAAGAGATAGTAGCAGCAACATTATGAACAAAATAAGTTTAACAATGTGAAAAAAATAACAAAATAGCACGGTTGGATAAGAGCCAATAAAACGGCAGCCATGTCAAATTGGTTGTTGATTGGCTAGACAACCATTTTTAGGTCTTGCCATAGACTATCAAGTAAATTTAAATCAAAACCGTAAATCGGCCACTCAGAAACATTCACTCTCTTCTTGGTAAGCAACTTGGGTTTCAGGTTATTGTCCTGCTGAAAGGTGAATTCATCTCCTAGTGTCTGATAGAAAGCAAACTGAACCAGGTTTTCCTCTAGGATTTTGCCTGTGCATAGCTCCATTCCATTTCTTTTTTATCCTGAAAAACTCCCCAGTCCTTAATGATTACAAGCATACCCATAACATGCTGCAACCACCACTATGCATGACAATATGGAGTATGGTACTCAGTAATGTGTTGTATTGGATTTGCCCCAAACATAACACTTTGTATACAGGACAAAAAGTGAATTGCTTTGCCACATTTTTTATTCTTTTTAAATTTTACCCCCAATTGTCGTGGTATCCAATTGCTAGTAATTACTATCTTGTCTCATCGCTACAACTCCCGTACGGGCTCGGGAGAGACGAAGGTCGAAAGCCATGCGTCCTCCGAAACACAACCAAGCCGCACTGCTCCTTAACACAGCGTGCCTCCAACCCGGAAGCCAGCCGCACCAATGTGTCGGAGGAAACACCGTGCACCTGGCTTCCTTGGTTAGCGCGCACTGCGCCCGGCCCGCCACAGGAGTCGCTGGTGCGCGATGAGACAAGGATATCCCTACCGGCCAAACCCTCCCTAACCCGGACGACGCTAGGCCAATTGTGCGTCGCCCCACGGACCTCCCGGTCGCGGCCAGCTGCGACAGAGCCTGGGCGCGAAGCCAGAGTCAATGGTGGCGCAGCTAGCGCTGCAATGCAGTGCCCTAGACCACTGCACCGCCCGGGAGGCCGCTTTGCCACATTTTTTGCAGTATTACTTTAGTGCCTTGTTGCAAACAGAATTCATGTTTTGGAATATTTGTATTCTGTACAGGCTTCCTTTTCATGCAGTAATTTACCTCTCTCAATGATGCCATCTATTTTGTGAAGTGCACCAGTCCCTCCTGCAGCAAAGCACCCCCACAACATAATGCTGCCACTACCGTGCTTCAGTTGGGATGGTGTTCTTCGGCTTGCAAGCCTCCCCCTTTTTCCTCCAAACATAACAATGGTCATATTGGCCAAACAGTTCTATTTTTGTTTCATCAGACCAGAGGACATTTCTCCAAAAAGTACTATCTTTGTCCCCATGTGCAGTTGCAAACCGTAGTCTGGCTTTTTTGGGCGGTTTAGGAGCAGTGGCTTCTTCCTTGCTGAGCGGTTTTCACGTTATGTCGATATAGGACTCGTTTTACTGTGGATATAGATATTGTTGTACCTGTTTCCTCCATCATCTTCACAAGGTCCATTGCTGTTGTTCTGGGATTTGCACTTTTCGAACCAAAGTACGTTCATCTCTAGGAGACAGAACGTGTCTCCTTCCTGGGTGATATGATGGCTGCGTGGTCCCATGGTATTTATACTTGCGTACTATTGTTTGTACAGATGAACGTGGTACCTTCAGGCGTTTGGAAATTGCACCCAAGGATGAACCAGACTTGTGGATATCTACAACAAAAAATCAGTTTTTTTTAGCTAATTTCTTTCGATTTTCCAATGATGTCAAGCAAAGAGTCACTGAGTTTGAAGGTAGGCCTTGAAATACATCTACAGGTACACCTCCAATTGACTCAAATGGTGTCAATTAGCCTATCAGAAGCTTCTAAAGCCATGACATCAGTCAACTTAGTATGTAAACTCTGTCAGTAACTGTCAGTAAACTTATGTCAGTAAAAAAAATAAAAATAAAATGACTTGTGTCATGCACAAAGTAGATTTGCCAAAACTAACTACTGACTTGCCAAAACTATAGTTTGTTAACAAGAAATTTGTGGAGTGGTTGAAAAACGAGTTTTAATGACTCCAACCTAAACTTCTGACTTCAACTGTACACTACAGTTCAAAAGTTTGGGGTCACTTAGACGTTTCCTTGTTTTTGAAAGAAGAGCACATTTTTTGTCCAAAATAACACCAAATTGATCACAAATAAAGTGTAGACATTGTTAATATTGTAAATGACTATTGTAGCTGTAAACGGCTGACTTTTAATGGAATATCTACATAGGCGTACAGAGGCCCATTATCAGCAACCATCACTCCTGTGTTCCAGTGGCACGTTGTGTTAGCTAATCCAAGTGTATCATTTTAAAAGGCTAATTGATCATTAAAAAATCCTTTTGCAATTATGTTAGCACAGCTGAAAACTGTTGTTCTGATTAAAGAAGCAATAAAACTGGCCTTCTTTAGACTAGTTTAGTATCTGGAGCATCAACATTTGTGGGTTCGATTACAAACTCAAAAATGGCCAGAAACAAAGACCTTTCCTCTGAGAAATTAAGGCTATTCCATGCGAGAAATTGCGAAGAAACTGAAGATCTCATACAACGCTGTGTACTACTCCCTTCACAGAACAGCGCAAACTGGCGCTAACCAGAATAGAAAGAGGAGTGGGAGGCCTCGGTGCACAACTGAGCAAGAGGACAAGTACATTTAGAGTGTCTAGTTTGAGAAACAGACACCTCAAGTCCTCGACTGGCATCATCATTAAATAGTACCCGCAAAACACCAGTCTCAACGTCAACTGGTAAGAGGCGACTCCGGGATTCTAGGCAGAGTTGCAAAGAAAAAGCCATATCTCAGACTGGCCAATAAAACAAAAAGACTAAATGGGCAAAAATAATAGACACTGGACAGAGGAAGACTGGAAAAAAGTTTTATGGACAGACTAATCTAAGTTTGAGGTTTTCTAGATCAGAAAGAAGAACATTCGTGAGATGTAGAAAAAAAGAAAAGATGCTAGAGGACTGCTTGACGCCATCTGTCAAGCATGGTGGAGGCAATGTGATGGTCTGGGGGTGCTTTGGTGGTGGTAAAGTAGGATATTTGTACAGGGTAAAAAGGATCTTGAAGAAGGAAGGCTATCACTCCATTTTGCAACGCCATGCCATACCCTGTGGACGGCGCTTAATTGGAGCCAATTTCCTCCTACAACAGGACAATGACCCAAAGCACAGCTCCAAACTATGCAAGAACTATTTAGGGAAGAAGCAGTCAGCTGGTATTCTGTCTATAATGGAGTGGCCAGCACAGTCACCGGATCGCAACCCTATTGAGCTGTTGTGGGAGCAGCTTGACCGTATGGTACGTAGAAGTGCCCATCAAGCCAATCCAACTTGTGGGAGGTGCTTCAGGAAGCATGGGGTGAAATCTCATCACATTACCTCAACAAATTGACAACTAGAATGACAAAGGTCTGCAATAATGGAATTGCAGCAAATGGAGAATTCTTTGAAGAAAGCAAAGTTTGAAGGACAATTGTTATTTCAATAAAAAATAATTATTTATAACCTTGTCAACATCTTGACTATATTTCCTATTCTTTTTGCAACTAATTTCATGTATGTTGTTTTCATGGAAAACAAGGACATTTCTAAGTGACTCAAACTTTTAAACGGTAGTGTACACTGCTGCCATCTAGTGGCCAAAATCTAAAATGTGCCTGGGCTGGCATAAGACATTATGGCCTTTCTTGCATTTCAAAGATGGTACAATTTTTTTTTTCTTCTTTGTATTATCCTTAGAACAGATCTAATGTGTTATATTCTCCAACATTAATTTAACATTTCCACAAACTTCAAAGTGTTTCCTTTCAAATGATATCAAGAATATGCATATCCTTGCATCCTGAGCTACAGGCAGTTGGATATGTCATTTTAGGCAAAAACTGAAAAAAAAAGGGGAGGTTCCTTAAGAGGTTTTAACACAACATGCAAATCGAGGATGCAACGATGTGCAGGCTTCCTACCGAATTCTGAGCCAACAAGACGAGTAACAAACAGCAAAATCACTCGCCTATGTCAATCTACTTCAGTAGAAAAGTTTAGGCTACCTATTCTATTGGTCAGCTTGTCTTGAAAGAAATAGCCTATTCCAAACAGACTCTGGGACAGTCGTGGGACGATAGATCCCAAATTCAAACAACCAAGTACACCTAGGCTACATTTTTCTTTAAATACAATGAAAAAAACAATGAGTCTGATCCAACAGATCAGAAGGTTTAGCTTAAAATGTTGATCAACTATAATTTCTTCACATTATAAGCGCAGCAAAGCTCACAAGGCACTACGCACAAATCTTCGTTCCATAATGCAATTAGAGGGAACACAGCTTTCAAAAGGACATTGCACGCGAGCGGTTTCATGTGACAGAGATGAAATTTAGAAAGAGAGGATATCTAATAGGCTACTTTGAAGCGAGGCAAAACATGCCTCATAATACGCATTCAGGTTTCAAATATTTTTTTTATATTTCATTAACTTCTTATTTACAATGACTGCCTACCCCGGCCAGACCCTAACCCGGATGACGCTGGGCCAATTGTGCGCCACCCTATGGGACTCCCAATCACGGCCGGTTGTGATACAGACTGGAATCAAACCAGGGTCTGTAGTGAAGCCTCTAGCACTGAGATGCAATGCCTTAGATCGCTGCGCCACTCGGGACCCCAATTAGGTGTATGTTTTCAAAATGCATACTGCCTCCAGCTCATTGCAGTGGTGTGTGACAGGCTGATGTAGCATGCCTTAACGTAGCCGTTCGATGGCGCATTCAAAACAACTGGGAACTCGGAAATCTCAGACTTTCGACTTCAGCGCGTTAAAAAGAACTGGGAACTGGGGAAAAAACATGCTCTGATGGGAAATTTTGTTTTGAACGGTCATCCAAATCGGAATTCCAAATCCGGAACTCTGGCTTCTTTCTAGAACTCCAACTTTCTAAACTAAAGATCACTGATGTCATGACTTGACCTCGTATATTTCAAAGTTCCCAGTTGTCTTGGAAGTACAACAAGATGCTGCAGCAGCAGCTCTTGAGTTGTCTGACAAATTTGCCACTCGAAGGCGCCGTATCTGTAAGCATGTGATAAATAAGATACATAACGAATACCATACACACGACCTAATTTAATTCCACAAAATTATTGAAATTCCCTTAAAGACTGATAAGCATGCCCACTCAAAAAACTGTAATATTTCCATCGACTGGTATTTCCATCAATGAATAGGCTAAAAAGCATTATTTCAAAATAGGATTTTTTTTATTTATTATTATTTGTCGGTTTTTCCAAAAAACAATATCGCACAAAGGCCGGCTACTACCGGCTAACGGAAATCCTGAACTGGGTGTATTGATACACCATCCAAAGTGTAATTAATAACTTCACCATGCTCAAAGGGATATTCAATGTCTGCTTTTTTATTTTTTACACATCTACCAATAGGTGCCCTTCTTTGTGAGGCATTGGAAAACGTCCCTGGTCTTTGTGGTTGAATCTGTGTTTGAAATTCACTGCTTGACTGAGGGACCTTACAGATAATTGTATGTGTGGGGTACAGAGATGAGGTAATCATTCAAAAATCATGTTAAACACTATTACTGCACACGGAGTGAGTCTATGCAACTTATTATGGATCTTGTTAAGCACATTTTTACTACTAAACTTACTTAGGCTTGCCATAACAAAGAAGTTGAATACTTATTGACTCTAGACATTTCAGCTTTTCATTTTTAATTAATTTGTTTTAAAAAATATCTGAAAGCATAATTCCACTTTTACATTATGGGATATTGTGTGTAGGCCAAAATCTAAATTTAACACCTCTAACCGTATATCTAGCTACTCAACTCCGTGATGATCAGGGCTTTAAATTAACTTGTGTCCACCAGCCACTTAAGTCAGGTAGATACTAACATCTATCACCCACTCAGATTTTTTTACCAATGAAAAGATTTTTGTTCGGTTTAATTACACCAACAAAACACACAAAAATGGATGTGCATGCTTTGTAATGTTTCTAAAACAAATGTATAAATAGTAAGAAGTAGTGGTATGTCGAAACAAAACAGCAGAAATACTTTGAAAACATCTACTGCAGAATTTATTTTGCTCTAAATATGTAACTATTTTTATTCACAAATGCGAGTGAACTGCGTGCACTGTGAAGCCCTGGCCACCCACCAACGTGGCTGGAGAAGTAAACATATTACCCAACAATGTCCAACTCTACCTGCATTTGGCAGGTGGTAATTTTAGGCCCTGATGATGATAATGCCCACACCCACCTGATGGTTTGGCCCTGCTCCTCTCGTGCTCTCTCCATCACGGTGCACTTGCTCTCCAGCTCTTCTCTCTCTCGGTCACACACGATGAGACTCTCCTTCAGTTTGCTCTCGCTCTCCATGACCTTGGAAACACAGTCGAGCCATAAGGTCAAAGGGTCGGTCACTACTCATTATTTACTATGTTGAACTAAGGGTTTAATGAGTTACCTTTTTCAGCTTAATGGAAATATTTGTCTTGTAGTCTTTAAAAGCGTCTGTGAGTTTCTCCGCATTGCGAAGGGCTTGGTTCCTTTGTTGCTCCGCTCTGTAAGAAACGAGACAGCTCAGTACATTGTCGTTATTTCACACTAAAAGACATGGTTATGCCCGTGAACGAGCAATAAGTGTCAGTGTTTTCCTCAGTTGGATTGTTGCCTTGGTCCGGGCACAAAGGCCCTGAGTGATCATAGGATGCCAGCAACAAAATCAATTGAGGACAATAGGGGGGAAATTATTTTAGATGGGGAGAATAAAAGCTAAAACAAATGAATGCAAGGGGAAACAAGTGTCAAGTGTTACCGTTTTCCTTGTCTGGTTGTGTCGGTAAGCTCTGTTCTGAGCATGCTCAGTTCGTCTCTGAGTTCGGCTACCTGTCTGTCACTTTGGGTTGCTGCCTGCTGGCTCTGCTCTGCCTTCAACTCTGCAGTCCTTAATCAACAACAAGTCAACAACAACATACGATTCAGTTCTATTTTCATTCTGAAAAAGATATTGGAAAATACAAATTCAGTGAGACTTTATTACAATCTTGCATTTAAAGACACAGCAATAAAAAAATATGCCAACTGACCGGAGTTCTTTGGCCTGGGCCTCCACCTCAGCCTCCAAGCCCAGGATCTGCTCCCTCATGACGGTCACACTGGAGGTCTTAGCCCCTACTGTGGAGCCCAGGAGACGGGCCTGAAGAAAGAGCAGATACACAGACCATTTAGCATCTCTCCTAGTGAATGTCAATGATCTGTACATGCATGGTTGTTCTCACTTAGTACCTTGGTTTTAGAGCTGGCCAGTTCAATCTGGGTCGCCTCCAGGTCACTGATGAGCTGTCTGTTCTCCAGAGCCAGGGAGGCGTTTTCCTGACGCAGGCAGCCTAGCTTCTTCCTGAGGGGGGCAACCTCCATCTCCACTGCCCTAGACGAGGAGCACTGATGGATACAGAGGTATAGACAGGTTAAGACATGAACCACAAACCCAACACACACACACAAACATCAAAGACAAGAAACACACTCAACTCAGATTGTCACGCAAACAAACAAAGTCTGTGACATTATAGCTACAGAGTTAGTGTACAAATGACCACACACATACATACATAGTAATATACAGTAACATAGACCGGTCCACCTCTAAATAAAGGGGCTGTCTCTCTCTCTCACCCTGGAGTCAGTACTGGGTAGGCTTTCACAGGCCTGTCTCTCAGCTGTCCTACTTCTGTGGAGGGGTCTCTCAAGACTTGGGTTGTCAGTTGGAGTATGTGGGACATCAGGCCGCTGTAGGTCCTCTAGGGACAGAAGACCTGGCAACCCATGTACTAAACTCCTCTCAGACCGCTCACTGTGACTCTCCTGTCCTGAGTGACTTGGAGGATGGCGAAAAGGCATGTCAAAGTAAGTGCTACATCTGTTGGACTTTCAGAGGACCTAACAGTCTGTTAGTCAATTGGGCTATGTGCGTGAGGTAGTTGCATTGACTGGCACCTACCTCTACCTGTGACTAAAGTGGGGAAATCAAGTTAGCCATGTAACGTTATATTGATACCTAGCAGCAAGTTAGCGTCGCTTACCTTAATTGTTCTCCCAAACTTTGCAAACTAATCTCCGTCAATCGCAATTGATTCCTTAAACTGGCCACATCTTCGACAAGATCCTCATCGTTGTTGTTAAACATTGGTGGCTGTCATTTGCACACGCTAACGTTAGCTAACTAGCTAACATCAACAACTCGGGTAGCCAGTTTATCAATCAACAGGTTGCTAGGGTTATTGTTAGCTAGCTAGTTAGCTAAATGAAGATGCATAGCAAATATGTGCTGTGGTACTCAGGATAAAGTTACTTAGCTAGTGGAATAGGAAAATATTTTAAAAGGTTCATAAAGTTTAAAAATCGTTTACTGCTTGGCAGTTCAATCGCTCACTGCCAAAATGTAAACATCGCTCCAACATCGCGTCATTCGATTGGACGAGAGGGAACTGTGTGAAAAGTGATTGGTTTCACGAAGAGGTCGTGAACTGCAAAGGCCGCGAATGGTGGCGCGTTTTGGCTGACCAATTCAAAGCATATGCATCCCAGCCTCCTAGAATTTTCCTTTTTGTCAGTGTTGGTTTCGGTTACAACTGGCAAATTCTTATTCATCTCTATTTGAGGAGCAGAAATATGCAGAATGACGAAATATAGTGGATAATTTAAAAAAAAATGATGCATAGATATGTTTACTTTTGATTCATGTAGTTGACAACAACATATCATATCATGAGTCATAGCTGAATAAATTCCCTTCAAAATGTGAGACTGACCCTCAGACATTTAAATAGAGAAAACGTTTCTCACAGGAACCTTTTGACACAAGTCATCATTGATAGCCCAATCATAAAAAAATGCATTTACTTTGAAAGTAATTTAAGAGGAAGGAAAGAAACGCCATATATACAGTTTAATAAAATATTAAATTGAATGCACCAATATGCCACAATGTATGAGTGCCATTTCACATACATATGTTTCTATCACGTGTGGCTTCATTCGTTAGACATGCAATATACAGCTTGATTCCAGGAATCGACTACCTACAGTGCCTTCAGAAAGTATTCACATACCTTGACCTTTTCCACATTTTGTTGTGTTACAACCTGAATTTAAATGGATTAAATTGAGTTTGTCACTAGCCTATACACAATATCCCTAATATCAAAGTGGAATTATGTTTTTCGATATTTATACAAATTAATAAAAAATGAAAAGCTGAAATGTCTTGAGTCAATAAGTATTTAACTTCTTTGTTATGGCAAGCCTAAGTTCAGTAGTGAAAATGTCACATAATAAGTTGCATAGACTCACTCTGTGTGCAGTAATAATGTTTAACGTGATTTTTGAATGATAACCTCATCTCTGTACCCCACACATACAATTATCTGTAAGGTCCCACAGTCAAGCAGGGACTTTCAAAAACAGATTCAACCACAAAGACCAGGGAGGTTTTCCAATGCCTCACAAAGAAGGGCCCATATTGGTAGATGGGTATATATTTTTTTCTTCCCAGATATTGAATATCCCTTTGAGCATGGTGAAGTTAATAATTACACATTGGATGGTGAATCAATACACCCAGTCACTACAAAGATAGGCGTCCTTCCTAACTCAGTTGTCAGAGAGGAAGGAAACTGCTCAGGGATTTCACCATGAGGACAATGGTGACTTTAAAACAGTTACAGAGTTTAATGTCTGTGATAAGAGAACTAAGAATGGCTCAACAACATTGTAGTTTCTCCACAATACTAACCTAATTGACAGAGTGAAAAGAAGCAAGCCTGTACAGAATACAAATATTTCAAAACATGCATCCTGTTTGTGGCAAGGCACTAAAGAAATACTGCAAAAAATATTGAAAAACAGATTAGTGTCCCTGCTTCCCAAAACACTTGTGCGAGCTGTCGATAATAAACTGTCGTTATCGCTCTCAGAATGATCTTGACTCTATCCAGTCAGGCTTCAAGATGGCTCACTCAACTGAGACAGCTCTGCTTTGTCACTGAGGTTCTCTGCTCTGCCAAAGCTGATTATCTCTCTCTCTGTTCTCATCCTCCTAGATCTATCCACTGCCTCGACACCATGAACCATCAGATCCTCCTCTCCACCCTCTCAAGACCTGGTGTGTAAGGCTCTGCACACTCCTGGATTGCATTCTACCTGGCAGGTCGCTCCTACCAGGTGACGTGGAGAGGATCTGTCTGCACCACCTGCTCTCACAATTGGTGTCCCCCAAGACTCGGTTCTTGGCCCTCTCCTCTTTTCTCTATACACCAAGTCACTCGGCTCAGTCCTATCCTCACATGGTCGCTCCTATCATTGCTTTGCATATTACCCTCAACTATTCAGACTCTTTACTCAGTACTTTGTTGAAGCACCTTTGGCAGCGACTACAGCCTTAGGTATGTCGCTACAAGCTTGGCACACCTGTATTTGGGGAGTTTCTCCCATTCCTCTCTGCAGATCCTCAAGCTCTGTCGGGTTGGATGGGGAGTATCGCTGCACAGTTATTTTCAGGTCTGTAACGATCGTCGTAATCCTCCTCCTCGGACGAGGAGGAGAGGCGAGAAGGATCAGACCAATATGCAGAGTGGTTAGTGTTCATATTTAATGAAAATAGAATGAACACTTAACATACAAAACAACAAACGTGACAAACCGCAAACAGTCCCGTGTGGTACAAACACAGACACGCGATACAACCACCCACAGCAACCATGTGAATCACAGGCTGCCTAAGTATGATTCTCAATCAGGGACAATGATTGACAGCTGTCTCTGATTGAGAATCATACCCGGCCGAACACAAACAACCCAACATAGAACAAACACATCGACAACCCACCCCAACTCACGCCCTGACCAACTAAAATAATACAAGAGAAAGGAAAAACAGGTCAGGAACGTGACATAACCCCCCCCCTTAAGGTGCGAACTCCGGGCGCACCAGCATAAAGTCTAGGGGAGGGTCTGGGTGGGCGCCTGTCCACGGTGGCGGCTCTGGCGCTGGTCGTGGTCCCCACCCCACCATAGTCAAACCCCGCTTCCTTGGCCTCCTCCCAATGGCCACCCTCCATGTCAATCCCACTCTACCAAAGGGCAGCACCGGACTGAGGGGCCACACCGGAATGAGGGACCACACCGGAATGAGGGGCGGATCCTGGCTGGCTGGCTCTGGCGGATCCTGGCTGGACGGCTCTGGCGGATCCTGGCTGGACGGCTCTGGCAGATCCTGGCTGGACGGCTCTGGCGGATCCTGGCTGGACGGCTCTGGCGGCTCCTGGCTGGACGGCTCTTGCGGCTCCTGGCTGGACGGCTCTGGCGGCTCCTGGCTGGACGGCTCTGGCGGCTCCTGGCTGGACGGCTCTGGCTGGTCCTGGCTGGACGGCTCTGGCTGGTCCTGGCTGGACGGCTCTGGCTGGTCCTGGCTGGACGGCTCTGGCTGGTCCTGGCTGGACGGCTCATCACAGACGGACAGCTCTGACGGTGCTGTGCAGGCAGACAGCTCAGACAGTGGCTGCGCTGGAGAGGAGGAAGGCTCTGACAGCGCTGGACAGGTGGGAGCAGCTGGAGAGAGAACCCGGAGAGACAGCCTGGTGCGGGGGGCTGCCACCGGTGGACTGGTACGTGGAGGTGGCACCGGGTATACCGGACCGTGAAGGAGGACACTCGCTCTTGAGCACCGAGCCTGCCCAACCTTACCAGGTTGAATGGTCCCCATAGCCCTGCCAGTGCGGCGAGGTGGAATAGCCCGCACTGGGCTATGCTGGCGAACCGGGGACACCATTCGTAAGGCTGGTGCCATGTATGCCGGCCCGAGGAGACGCACTGGAGGCCAGATGCGTTGGGCCGGCTTCATGACATCCGGCTCGATGCCCAACTTAGCCCTACCAGTGCGGCGAGGTGGAATAGCCCGCACTGGGCTAAGCACGCGTACTGGGGACACCGTGCGCTTTACCGCATAACACGGTGTCTGACCAGTACGATGCCCTCTCACTCCACGGTAAGCACGGGGAGTTGGCTCAGGGATCCTACCCGGCTTTGCCACACTCCTCGTGTGCCCCCCAAGACATTTTTGGGTCTGACTCTCGGGCTCCCAACCGCGTCGCCGCGCTGCCTCCTCATACCAGCGCCTCTCTGCCTTCGCTGCCTCCAGCTCCGCCTTGGGACGGCGATATTCCCCTGGCTGAGCCCAGGGTCCTTTGCTGTCCAGGATCTCCTCCCAAGTCCAGGAGTCCTGGGTTTTTTCCCACTGCTGTCGCCTCCCTTCTCCACTCCGCTTGGTCCTAGATTGGTGGGTGGTTCTGTAACGATCGTCGTAATCCTCCTCCTCGGACAAGGAGGAGAGGCAAGAAGGATCAGACCAATATGCAGAGTGGTTAGTGTTCATATTTAATGAAAATAGAATGAACACTTAACATACAAAACAACAAACGTGACAAACCGCAAACAGTCCCGTGTGGTACAAACACAGACACGCGATACAACCACCCACAGCAACCACGTGAATCACAGGCTGCCTAAGTATGATTCTCAATCAGGGACAACGATTGACAGCTGTCTCTGATTGAGAATCATACCCGGCCGAACACAAACAACCCAACATAGAACAAACACATCGACAACCCACCCCAACTCACGCCCTGACCAACTAAAATAATACAAGAGAAAGGAAAAACAGGTCAGGAACGTGACAAGGTCTCTCCAGAAATGTTCAATCCTGACTATGACTAGTCTCCCAGTCCCTGCCCCTGAAAAACATTCCCACAGCATGATGCTGCCACCACCATGCTTAACCGTAGAGACCTCATGAAGCAGGTCTTGTCTGCTACGTGACCTAAAGGACTGGAGACTCAGTAACACTGCACATGAATTAGAGCAAAGAACTACTCTGTCTGTCTTGACTTCCACCCACTGCAAGGCCAACAGTATGGCCATCAGCTCCACCGTATATATATTCTGTCTTCGCTCATGTCCCCAGCATGCCTGTAAAATCCCTTTTGCAGAATGATACACCCCATGTCCCTGTAGGTTGACCCAATAATTAATTGCCAGCTGCTGTCTCCTAATCTGCAATGGCATATCCCCCATCTCCACCTGTAGTGCAGCCACTGGGCACGTCCGAAACACCCCACTACATATTCTGAGTCCTTGCCCCTGTATGACATCTAGCATTTCCAAACATGTCCGGGCTGCCGGACGCATACGCTATACTGCATAGTCTATTACAGATCGGATCAATGCAACGTATATGGTCCTTAATGAGGAACGCCCAGCCCCCCACTTCTTCCCCGTCAGACTGCGCATCACATTTAGCACCTTCTTACACTTTCCCACCACTCTCTCAATGTGTTCTGCCCAGGTCAGTCTAGTGTCAAAGTACACCCCAAGGAACCTGAAGGACCCCACCCTCTCCAAGTTTCTCCTATATAACCTCAAGCATACCTCATTTCCCACCTTCATCCTGGTAAAGAAATCTGTCTGAGTTTTCTCTACAGAGAACCTGAATCCCCACATTAATGCCCACCGCTCTACCACATCAATTGCTTCCTGTACCTTCCTGACTATGTATGGCACATTTCTTCCCCTCTTCCATAAGGCCCCATCATCTGCAAATAACGACCTCCGAATATCCCGCTGTACCTGAGAGTAAACGTCATTGATCATGATTGAGAACAGCAGAGGACTAATCACACTTCCCTGCGGTGTACCGTTATCCACCAGGTAGCTGCCTGATAGCAACTTTCCCAGCCTCACCTGGATTGACCTTCCAAACATGAAATCCTTTATCCAGTTGTACATTTTTCCTCCTACCGCCATAATATCAAGCTTGAATAACAATCCCTCCTTCCACATCATACATCTTCTCCACATTAAAAAAGACAGCTACAACAGTCTCCTTGGTCACCTGAGCCTTCCTGACCTCTGCGTCTAAGCAGAACACTGGGTCCATAGTTCCCCTTCCCTTCCTGAACCCACTCTGATTTAGCGATACTAGCCCCCTGCTCTCCAGGAAGAAGTTAGCCTCTCTGTAATCATACGTTCCATAATCTTACATACATGTGATGTTAAAGCTATTGGCCAATAGCTTGTTGGCCTCGATGGGTCCTTCCCTGGCTTCCGGATTGGTACCACTACTGCCTCCTTCCAACTGCCTGGTAGTTTCCCCTCCTCCCACACTGTGTTGTGCAACACCAAAACCTTATCCAGTGCCTCATCACTAAGATGGGACAACATAACATAGCCCACCTCACCTCATATTTCCCAGGTGAAGTTAACCCAGCCTTACCTATTGCCCTTTTCACCTCTGCCATGGTAAATGGTGCATTCAATGCATCATTTACATCCTCCCTCCTACCCAGCACTTCAGGATGCTCCTCTCTCGTTATCTCTCTCCCACTCTGCCCCTACTCTGACAAATTGGCCGAGCGATGCACTTCGACAAACGCTTTGGCCATCATCTCTGCCTTCTCATCTGCCACATCCTTCCCACTAGTCAACACTGGTTAATCCCACTCACTTCTGACCCCACTCATCCTCTTAATCATCCCCCACTGGTGTCGCCCTTCCAATGGTGTCACAGAACCGACACCAACATGACCTCTTTGCCTGACGGATAGTTCTCCTCACCAGGGCCTGCTTATACTGAATCAGATGTTGGAAGTTATGCGTCCTTTTCAGTATACTAAATGCCCTGTTCCTACTCCTCACCATTTCCCCAAACTCCTCCGTCCACCTTGGGACTGCTTTCCTTCTCCCTGAACTCTAAAGTATAGCCTCAGTAGCTGCCCCCACTAACGCTGTTCTCAACCAGTTATTCATACTATCCACCCCCCCCCCCCCCCCCTCCTTCCGGCCTACTGTGCATACTATGAGGTAATGATCACTCCCTACTGTCAACTCCTCCCATACCTCCCACTCAGATTCCTGCCGTCGCACTAGATACCAGTGAGGTCCAAGGCAGACTCTTTCCCTGTGGTTACATCAATCCTGGTCCCTCAGCCATCATTCAGGCACACCAGATCTTTCATTTCTATTAGATTTTCCATGACATGGCCATTTCCATCCATCCGTTTCCACCCCAGTGTGTTGGGGGCAATTTATCATGGCCCTCCACCCTCTCCAGCACTTCAAGTCCAATATCTGACACAGATTATTGTAGTTCAATACCACTCTCTTCCCTCCACTAACCACATATTCCTGTTCAATACCTCAGCCTAGCATCCTGTAGGGAAGTCCTTGCTTTATAAAGGTAGTCTGACATGCACTGTCAACTGTGAGACCTTATTTAGACAGGTGTGTGCCTTTCCAAATCACGTCCAATCAAGTTGCAGAAACATCTCAAGGATGATCAATAGAAACAGGATGCACCTGAGCTCAATTTCGAGTCTCATAGCAAAGGGTCTGAATTCTTATGTATTTTTTTTATTTTATTTTTTATTTAATATAAATTAGCAACATTTTCTAAGCCTGTTTCACTTTGTCATTATGGGATATTGTGTATATTGATGGTGGAGGGGGCACTTTTATCCATGTTAGAATAAGGGTGTAATGTAACAAAAAGGTCTACACTTGTATTCGGCGCATGTGACAAATAAAGTTTGATTTGAAAAAGTGAAGGGGTCTGAACACTTCCTGACCGCACTGGAAGTACTTTACTGTGATTTTTTGTTTTGTTTTTAATCGGCAAAAAGGAACAAATAGCTTCTTAGCAAAGAGCAATTTCTCAGCACTGTCTGGGAGTGTTCTGTGTTGAGAAATGAAAACAAGCGGTTATTGGCAGAGGGGTTTGGAACTCTTTCCTATTGGACTATTACCTAATTAACTGCCTGTTGATGTCAAAACTCCATCCAACCAAAACAAGCTGAAATTTCAGGTGGTGTTTTCAAACAGCTCTTACACTAAATTCCAACCTCAGTGTGGAAGTGTATATAAAACACAGGAAAATCCTGTTCGAGTGCACTGGACCTTTAAGAATGTATTTCTGGTGTAATGTTAATGAGCTAGCTGGTAATACTGCATCACCGGAATGACTAATCTACATCATCTTCAAGTAAATGTTACATGCCATTCATTTCTTTCTGTCAGGATGACCTACTGATTCATAAAATAATACATCTAACTGGTGGAAACCATGTTATTTCTACCAAAAGTGCCAATTTAACAGACTGCAAGTCTTTTTGAAAAAATAAACAATGAATTCAGAACTTGGGCTTTTAAATATTTATTATGTGGCCGAAGAAGCCTGCTCAAAGCCAGTAGTGTCACGTTCCTGACCTATTTCTGTTAATTGTTATGTGTGTTAGTTGGTCAGGACGTGAGGTTGGGTGGGCATTCTATGTTTTCTGTTTCTGTGTTGGTTTTGGGTTGCCTGGTATGGCTCTTAATTAGAGGCAGGTGTTTGGCGTTCCTCTAATTAAGAGTCATATTTAGGTAGGCGTTGTCACAGTGTTCGTTGTGGGTGATTGTCTTCCGTATCTGTGTTATGTTTGCACCATACGGGACTGTTTGGATGTTCGTTTCGTTTTGATGTAGTCTGTTCCTGTCCGTGAGTTTTACGTTAGTTAAGTAAGTTCAAGTTCAGGTTTTCGTCTACGTCGTTTTCTTGTTTTTGTAAATTTGTAAGTGTTTGTTTTCGTGTTGCCATCGTTGTAAATAAAGAGATGGCTTATTTCCCAAATGCTGCGTATTGGTCCACTGATCCTTCTCTCCTCTCCTCATCTGAGGAAGAGGAGAACGACAGCCCTTACAGAATCACCCACCAAACTAGGACCAAGCGGCAAGGGAGTGCTCAACAGAGCAACAAGGACTCCTGGACTTGGGAGGAGATCCTGGACGGTAGAGGACCTTGGGCTCAGCCAGGGGAATATCGCCGTCCCAAGGAGGAGTTGGAAGCAGCGAAGGCTGAGAGGCGCTGGTATGAGGAGGCAGCGCGGCGACGCGGTTGGGAGCCCGTGAGTCAGACCCAAAAATTTCTTGGGGGGGGGGGGGGGGGCACACGAGGAGTGTGGCAAAGCCGGGTAGGATACCTGAGCCAACTCCCCGTGCTTACCGTGGAGGTAGAAGGCGTCGTACTGGTAAGACACCGTGTTATGCGGTAAAGCGCACGGTGTCCCCAGTACGCGTGCTCAGCCCAGTGCGGGCTATTCCACCTTGCCGCACTGGGAGGGCTAAGTTGGGCATCGAGCCGGATGTCATGAAGCCGGCCCAACGTATCTGGCCTCCAGTACGTCTCCTCGGGCCGGCGTACATGGCACCAGCCTTACAGGTGGTGTCCCCGGTTCGCCTGTATAGCCCAGTGCGGGCTATTCCACCTCGCCGCACTGGCAGGGCTACGGGGACCATCCAACCTGGTAGGGTTGGGGAGGCTCGGTGCTCAAGAGCACGTGTCCTCCTTCACGGTCCGGTAGACCCGGTGCCACCTCCATGTACCAGTCCTCCGGTGGCAGCCCCCCGTACCAGGCTGTCTCTCCGGGTTCTCTCTCCAGCTGTTTCCTCCTCTCCAGCGCAGCCAGTGCCTAGACCACGCACCAGGCTGTCTCTCCTTCTCCTCCCTGCAGAGCCGTCCTGCCATGACCAGCCAGAGCCGTCCTGCCATGACCAGCCAGAGCCGTCCTGCCATGACCAGCCAGAGCCGTCCTGCCATGACCAGCCAGAGCCGTCCTGCCATGACCAGCCAGAGCCGTCCTGCCATGACCAGCCAGAGCCGTCCTGCCATGACCAGCCAGAGTCGTCCTGCCATGACCAGCCAGAGTCGTCCTGCCATGACCAGCCAGAGCCGTCCTGCCATGACCAGCCAGAGCCGTCCTGCCATGACCTGCCAGAGCCGTCCTGTTATGACCTGCCAGAGCCGTCCTGTTATGACCTGCCAGAGCCGTCCTGTTATGACCTGCCAGAGCCGTCCTGTTATGACCTGCCAGAGCCGTCCTGTTATGACCTGCCAGAGCCGTCCTGTTATGACCTGCCAGAGCCGTCCTGTTATGACCTGCCAGAGCCGTCCTGCTATGAGCCTGCAAAGCCGTCCGTCTGCAATGAGCCTACAGAGCCGTCCGCCAGACAGGAGCCGCTAGAGCCGCCCGCCAGACAGGAGCCGCCAGAGCCGCCCGCCAGACAGGAGCCGCCAGAGCCGCCCGCCAGACAGGATCCGCCAGAGCCGCCCGTCAGACAGGATCCGCCAGAGCCGCCAACCAGACAGGATCCGCCAGAGTCGCCAACCAGACAGGATCTGCCAGAGCCGCCAGCGAGCCATGAGCAGCCAGAGCCGTCAGAGAGCCATGAGCGTCGAGAGCCGTCAGCCTGCCATGAGCGTCGAGAGCCGTCAGCCTGCCATGAGCGTCGAGAGCCGTCAGCCTGCCATGAGCGTCGAGAGCCGTCAGCCAGCCATGAGCGTCGAGAGCCGTCAGTCAGCCATGAGCTGCCCTTCAGCCAGAAACGGCTATTTACCCAGAACTGCCCCTCAGTCCAGAGCTGTCTCTCTGTCCGGAGCTGCCTTTCAGTCCGGAGTTGCCCCTCTATCATTATCTCCCTCTCTATCTTGATCTACCTCTATATTCTTATCTATCCCTCTGTCTTGATCTATCTCTCTGTCCCGGTGCTGTCCCTATTAGTGATGTTACTAAGAAGATTTTGTGGGGGTAAAAGGAGGGTGGACATTCTTAGAGGGAGATGGAAGCTAGGATGGATTATGGTGGGGTGGGGACCTCGCCCGGAGCCTGAGCCACCACCGTGGTTAGATGCCCACCCAGACCCTCCCCTAGACTTTGTGCTGGTGCGCCCGGAGTTCGCACCTTATGGGGGGGGTAATGTCACGTTCCTGACCTATTTCTGTTAATTGTTATGTGTGTTAGTTGGTCAGGACGTGAGGTTGGGTGGGCATTCTATGTTTTCTGTTTCTGTGTTGATTTTGGGTTGCCTGGTATGGCTCTTAATTAGAGGCAGGTGTTTGGCGTTCCTCTAATTAAGAGTCATATTTAGGTAGGCGTTGTCACAGTGTTCGTTGTGGGTGATTGTCTTCCGTATCTGTGTTATGTTTTCACCATACGGGACTGTTTGGATGTTCGTTTCGTTTTGATGTAGTCTGTTCCTGTCCGTGAGTTTTACGTTAGTTAAGTAAGTTCAAGTTCAGGTTTTCGTCTACGTCGTTTTCTTGTTTTTGTAAATTTGTAAGTGTTTGTTTTCGTGTTGCCATCGTTGTAAATAAAGAGATGGCTTATTTCCCAAATGCTGCGTATTGGTCCACTGATCCTTCTCTCCTCTCCTCATCTGAGGAAGAGGAGAACGACAGCCCTTACAGAATCACCCACCAAACTAGGACCAAGCGGCAAGGGAGTGCTCAACAGAGCAACAAGGACTCCTGGACTTGGGAGGAGATCCTGGACGGTAGAGGACCTTGGGCTCAGCCAGGGGAATATCGCCGTCCCAAGGAGGAGTTGGAAGCAGCGAAGGCTGAGAGGCGCTGGTATGAGGAGGCAGCGCGGCGACGCGGTTGGGAGCCCGTGAGTCAGACCCAAAAATTTCTTGGGGGGGGGGGGGGGGGGGGCACACGAGGAGTGTGGCAAAGCCGGGTAGGATACCTGAGCCAACTCCCCGTGCTTACCGTGGAGGTAGAAGGCGTCGTACTGGTAAGACACCGTGTTATGCGGTAAAGCGCACGGTGTCCCCAGTACGCGTGCTCAGCCCAGTGCGGGCTATTCCACCTTGCCGCACTGGGAGGGCTAAGTTGGGCATCGAGCCGGATGTCATGAAGCCGGCCCAACGTATCTGGCCTCCAGTACGTCTCCTCGGGCCGGCGTACATGGCACCAGCCTTACAGGTGGTGTCCCCGGTTCGCCTGTATAGCCCAGTGCGGGCTATTCCACCTCGCCGCACTGGCAGGGCTACGGGGACCATCCAACCTGGTAGGGTTGGGGAGGCTCGGTGCTCAAGAGCACGTGTCCTCCTTCACGGTCCGGTAGACCCGGTGCCACCTCCATGTACCAGTCCTCCGGTGGCAGCCCCCCGTACCAGGCTGTCTCTCCGGGTTCTCTCTCCAGCTGTTTCCTCCTCTCCAGCGCAGCCAGTGCCTAGACCACGCACCAGGCTGTCTCTCCTTCTCCTCCCTACAGAGCCGTCCTGCCATGACCAGCCAGAGCCGTCCTGCCATGACCAGCCAGAGCCGTCCTGCCATGACCAGCCAGAGCCGTCCTGCCATGACCAGCCAGAGCCGTCCTGCCATGACCAGCCAGAGCCGTCCTGCCATGACCAGCCAGAGCCGTCCTGCCATGACCAGCCAGAGCCGTCCTGCTATGACCAGCCAGAGCCGTCCTGCTATGACCTGCCAGAGCCGTCCTGCTATGACCTGCCAGAGCCGTCCTGTTATGACCTGCCAGAGCCGTCCTGTTATGACCTGCCAGAGCCGTCCTGTTATGACCTGCCAGAGCCGTCCTGTTATGACCTGCCAGAGCCGTCCTGTTATGACCTGCCAGAGCCGTCCTGTTATGACCTGCCAGAGCCGTCCTGTTATGACCTGCCAGAGCCGTCCTGCTATGAGCCTGCAAAGCCGTCCGTCTGCAATGAGCCTACAGAGCCGTCCGCCAGACAGGAGCCGCTAGAGCCGCCCGCCAGACAGGAGCCGCTAGAGCCGCCCGCCAGACAGGAGCCGCCAGAGCCGCCCGCCAGACAGGAGCCGCCAGAGCCGCCCGCCAGACAGGAGCCGCCAGAGCCGCCCGCCAGACAGGATCCGCCAGAGCCGCCCGTCAGACAGGATCCGCCAGAGCCGCCAACCAGACAGGATCCGCCAGAGTCGCCAACCAGACAGGATCTGCCAGAGCCGCCAGCGAGCCATGAGCAGCCAGAGCCGTCAGAGAGCCATGAGCGTCGAGAGCCGTCAGCCTGCCATGAGCGTCGAGAGCCGTCAGCCTGCCATGAGCGTCGAGAGCCGTCAGCCTGCCATGAGCGTCGAGAGCCGTCAGCCAGCCATGAGCGTCGAGAGCCGTCAGTCAGCCATGAGCTGCCCTTCAGCCAGAAACGGCTATTTACCCAGAACTGCCCCTCAGTCCAGAGCTGTCTCTCTGTCCGGAGCTGCCTTTCAGTCCGGAGTTGCCCCTCTATCATTATCTCCCTCTCTATCTTGATCTACCTCTATATTCTTATCTATCCCTCTGTCTTGATCTATCTCTCTGTCCCGGTGCTGTCCCTATTAGTGATGTTACTAAGAAGATTTTGTGGGGGTAAAAGGAGGGTGGACATTCTTAGAGGGAGATGGAAGCTAGGATGGATTATGGTGGGGTGGGGACCTCGCCCGGAGCCTGAGCCACCACCGTGGTTAGATGCCCACCCAGACCCTCCCCTAGACTTTGTGCTGGTGCGCCCGGAGTTCGCACCTTATGGGGGGGGTAATGTCACGTTCCTGACCTATTTCTGTTAATTGTTATGTGTGTTAGTTGGTCAGGACGTGAGGTTGGGTGGGCATTCTATGTTTTCTGTTTCTGTGTTGGTTTTGGGTTGCCTGGTATGGCTCTTAATTAGAGGCAGGTGTTTGGCGTTCCTCTAATTAAGAGTCATATTTAGGTAGGCGTTGTCACAGTGTTCGTTGTGGGTGATTGTCTTCCGTATCTGTGTTATGTTTTCACCATACGGGACTGTTTGGATGTTCGTTTCGTTTTGATGTAGTCTGTTCCTGTCCGTGAGTTTTACGTTAGTTAAGTAAGTTCAAGTTCAGGTTTTCGTCTACGTCGTTTTCTTGTTTTTGTAAATTTGTAAGTGTTTGTTTTCGTGTTGCCATCGTTGTAAATAAAGAGATGGCTTATTTCCCAAATGCTGCGTATTGGTCCACTGATCCTTCTCTCCTCTCCTCATCTGAGGAAGAGGAGAACGACAGCCCTTACAAGTAGAAAAAAAGATCTAGGGTCTAACACTGGCACAATGACATTCAGGAGAAAAACTTCAAATAAAACACACATTTAAAAAAGAAAATTGAGATAACGTCAAGATCCAACTCCACTGCCTGAAGGGGAAAATGGCCTTTTCTGAGAATAACGTAGCACATCCAACACCAAGAGGCATTAACTGCTTGAACTCTTAAAATGAAACAAGGAACTCAGAAGAAACTTTATTTTCCAGAGATAAGTGGAAGAAAATGTTACAACAAATCAACATTTTTGACCCTGTAGCATAATGGACTGAATTTCAGTCTTTTTCAAAACAACCAGTCACATAGGAATGTCTAAATTAATGCTACCATTTTTATGAACATATCAATGAAATACTTACGCCACAAAATGTTCCATCCCATTAATACCTCGATTTTACATTCCACATCTTTGCTGGAGTTCTATGAGCACGTTATACATACAGTGAAGTTGCTGCGCATGTCCTGAGTGGGTTCTAGGTGAGCTTGGCTGTACCAGCAAAAGTCTAAGTGCACAGTTGAGGAGAAAGTGAAATAAATAGCACCTGAAATAAAATCAACAAAGCCTGACTTAAGCAAAATATTGTTGTTGCCGTTAAGTGATTGAAATACAAAAGCAACCATTTTTTAGGGTTGAGTTGCATAGGCGGCTATGAGAACTGAATTCAGTTTTAAAAAGTACAAGGTCCAAGAGGTTTTTGTAGTCAGTGTTCTAACGAACTTATCAATGTCATAAAATACAACCGCAGCCCGACAGAAATGAAGGAACAAAGTCCTATTTGAGGCGTTTATAAATGTAAGGGGTAGATTGCGTATACAAAATACAGCAACGATTTATATCTTCAGAACATATAGAACACATGTAGGTACATTACACAACCTTTCAAATGTAATAACACGAAGACCTTTAGTCCAACTAAGTTACCGCTTTACACTTGAACTCACTCGTAACATTCCTTCTCACAAGCTCAGCCCTCAAAGCAAATTCAACTAGTTTTATTCATGAATCATGTGTTAGAAAAAAGTATTTGACCCCTGTAAGTAAATCGTTACACAAACTATAACACAGTGAAAATAATACGGTTCATAGTGAGATGATTTGCAGAACATGAAGCAGAGGTTAGAGCTAGAGGTCACACGCTTTCAGCTGAGAGTGAAAGGAGACAACGCGTATCACTGCCTCTGTGGATTAATACGCTCGGCTATCACGTGTTTGGGAGAATGTTTGTACAGTATAACAGGCTGAACTTGATGTGCAATCAAATCCAAATTGTAAAAGAAAAAAAATGAGCTGCGCCTCACTGGACACTGACATCAGTAAATACAAGTAGAAAAGTAAATAGACATAATAAAACTGGTTTGCAGCAGCACAAATCTCTGTTGTTGAGTCCCTCTTGAACGTCAACTACTTGCAAACAGGCACACTTTCGACATACCAGGTCAGGCGCCGAGGCGCCCAAACACCATTCAAACCCCCCTATCTAACCCTTTTACATTCTGCCTAAACTGGTCTCTCACCCCCTTCGGTTTACAAAATCTAAACAGATCTGAAACACTGAAGTCAACGAGTTACAGAAAAGAGCATATCACTGGACGAAAAGGAAAAACTAAATAGGGAAACTCAAGCTCCCTTCCTGACCGGGCAACATGGAGGCCCGTTTTCAGAAGGCGAGGGTTATAAGTGAGAATGCCTGAGAAGCCAGTGTTTGGAGGATATATTGGCACGGGTGCTAGGCCCGAGACAAAGTCAAGGGCTGGCAAACGGTGCCAATACATCCTCCTAACTCTGGCTTCGAGGGCATTATCACTTTTATACAACGGTTTAACAACATATTAAAAATTATGATTTACATATTTTCATTAACGTTACTTTTATGAATTTATTCATACCATTTCATCCTTCCACAAGATATAGCCTCGACACAAATCTAGGGTTGCTACCCAAGCCGGCTGGTCATCCATTCTATCGGTTTGGTTGGCAGTCATTACATTTTTTTTTGTTCTGCATCTATGGACACGACCCAGTCGTTCGTTCTAAATGTTTTATTACCATACTGGCTGGTAACATCCTTATCCCTTGCTTGATTTCTAGCCAACTATGGTTAACTTACAGTCACGCCAAACAGTGCAGCCAGAATAACAAAGTAGCTGCATTGGCGTTTGTTTAAGCAGCTTTCTAGTGATGTTTATTTGCATACATCCATAACAATCAGCTAAGGATGCACGATTTCAACTGGCGTTGAACATGTGCTCTCGTCAGGACACTGTTGTTCAGAGGAGCTAGCCAACAACACAGCTAACACAATAACTTCAAACTGAAGCGGAGAAGACTGCAAACTAGCTGCACTTGGTTTAATTTCACCTGTTTTCTATTGATATTTCTTGTATGTATCCATAAAAATTATGCGGATTTATGATTTCGACCGACTGAGAAAAGCTGCCTGCCTGTCTCATCCCGATTCTTGACACGTTCATTACTATGCGACAGCTGGTGACCGAATTTGAATATTGAAACCATGTTGCAAATGTCAGAGACAGACAGCAAGGTTTATACAAATCTTCGCTGTTGAAAACTAAACATTAGTCTAAAAGAAAAGTTAGATAATATCTAGATGCTTTTTTATAGTGGAGACAAAGTTTATAAATTGCTTGGCTGGGCTGAAGAGACAGTGGATTGCGCAGTCAGATGGAACTGAGTAAATAGGCATTTTAACGTCATAGATTTAGTCAGTGGTAACTTGCAGAATAGACACTGGCTGGAATGCAGTTTTAACCAATCAGCATTCAGGATTATACCCGCTCGTTGTATAATGCTTTATAAGCGCTGTGTAAACACATAATAAACTAATAAACTAAGCGCTGCGAGACGTTCAGGAGGCAGTGACACCCTCCCATTCTACCAGGTACTGGACCTTGCCGTCCAGGGTGACGCGGCGGGCCAGGACGCGGTACTTCTCCCCACACTCCAGACGGCCTGCCGCCCCAAAGTAGCTGCTGATTGAGCTCTTGAGGTGGGACAGCTGGCCGCCTGGGACCAGGCCGTGCACTATATCCGTGGAGTGGAGCCCCGGCAAGGTGTTTTGGGGCTCTGGGGCATGGGGGCCTGGGTGTTGAGGGGGAATCTCATGATTGGGGGGCTGCAGGGGAACCCGTCGTGGCCGGCCCCGTCTTCTCTTCAGGGGGGGCTTGGCAATGGGCCAGTGGCGGCCCGTGCGCGTCTTACTGGAGATAGACAGGCTGGGGTGGAATAGAGGAGGGAGAGAGATTAGAAAAACACTTAGAGGTACTCCCAATTATCTAGCATACAATGACTACAATACAACGGTACAATGACTTTCCATGTGAATGTGTGAGAGCCTGAGTGTGAATCTGATAATGCAGAATGTACCTGGACTGTCTGGAGAGGATAGTTGAGGTAGTTTCAGTGGTGCTAACGGCACCGACGGAGTCCACGTCTGAGGTACTGGAGGATGGCAGAGATCTGTCGCTCCTGCTGCTGGGAGTAAAGGGGACACTGGTAACAACACCATTCAACAGTTTTCACAAATTGAGCAACTGTTCTCACAAATGAATTTGGGGGGGATAACTGACCTAGAGGTTAAGAGATCCAACGAGTGGGAATCAAGTGATTGTGGTGGCATCACATCCTTCAGGGGGGACAAAAAGACATGACATCTCAATATATAAACAACATGCCTCAAATGTTTTAAGTTTGGGTAAAGGTGTTACCTGCGCCAAGAGTTCACTGGAGCGCCTTAGCTTGGCCAGGGTCTCCAGCGAGTGACCTCCCTGCTTCTTCCTCTTTTTGGCTTTCTTCACCACGCCATTGGTTAATTCACTAGAACAAGATTCAAAATCGTCAAACTGAGTCATCAGTTTCCCTTTCTGCTACTTTAAAACCTGTGGACACCCAAACAATACCCCCCCCCCCCCCCAAAAAAAAGCCTTACCAGGATATATAGCATGCAAAAGTGTCGATTTTTCTAATGAGTTTCTCATTAGAAAGTCTCACCTGGTGTTGGTCAGCGGTTGGATAGCCTTCCTGCCTTTGATTTTGATCTCATTGGAGGCCCTCTCTGGCTCCCCTCTGTCGGCCAGCACCTCAGAGCTCTGGGGACCCGGAGGAAAACGGATCCTCAGCCCAAAGAGGTGCTTCTTCTTCTTAATCTCCTTCCCCGACATGAACCTGGGAGAGGGAGAGAGAGAGCAGGATGGAGAAGTGGAGGACATGAATGAGAGAGGAAGGGAGAGGGGATGGACTGTACATGAGAATAGTTATGCTGACATGATTGGAACAATCATGAAGTCATTGGGAGTGTGTAACTCACATGCTGTGATTGCTATTCAGTGCTTCCAGAATACTTTCATATCGGCCCGACTGAGGAGTAGCTGAAAGCTGGAGTTGGAAAAAGGCAATCGTAAGATTCATTTGAGGTTGGAATTTCATATATTGCTGTGTCAAATAAAATATGCTGAACAAAAATAAACACAACATGCAACATTTTCAAAGATGTTACTGAGTTACAGTTCATATAAAGAAATCAGTCAATTGAAATAAATGCATTAGGCCCTAATCTATGGATTTCACATGACTTGGCAGGGGCGCAGCCATGGGTGGGCCCGGGAGGGCATAGGCGCCACTCACTGGGGAGCCAGGCCCAGACAAAGCCCAGACAGTCAGAATGCGTTTTTCACCCACAAAAAGACTTTATTACAGACAGAAATACTCAATTAAAAGAGAAATAAGCTTTTGTGAGTATGGAACATTTATGGGATATTTTATTTCAGCTCATGAAACATGGGACCATCACTTTACATGTTGAATTTATATTTCTGTTCAGTGTAGAAAAAAAATAAGAAGATATTTGAGAAGTTCTATAAATGAATGTTTCTCCAACTGCGTCAAGGTTTGTCCTACCTCCCGGAGCTGTAGTTGATCCCAGTTGTCGTTGATGTAAGTCATCAGCTCCAGCTCGGAATCAAAGTACTTCTTCTTGTGAATCACACTCAGATTGTAGAGGCTCAGGTGTGCAACGTCCACCCTGTTGGAGAGAAACAAGGAAGGAAGCTCAAAACGGTCCAAATTCAATATGATTCGTGTGCAATAGAATTTAATTGCTCCATTTTTTCTAGAGGGAACTTCTGTTTCATCAAACAATCCATACACTGAACTGATGCAGTGTCTTTGGGTTATCTTGCTTGTTCCAATACAGGAAATAATAAATAAATTGAATAACATCAATCCATTGCGTACACAAATCTCTTCTACGCGAGTTCCACTCACCATCTAAGAGGCAGTCGTTTGAGGTACTCCGGTCCACTATTGCAAACTGAACAAATAAATAGATAGAACCTGGTGAGAAAGAAGCACAAGCGCTTGTTTATTTTCTGGCACCGCATTGGTAGCCAGCACATGGTTCCTGAAAGATGATGTATCGTGAGGATTTAAAAAAGGGGGGGGGGGGCTGTTTCGTACCTGTCTCCATAGAGCATGGGCGTCTTAAAACACTGGATACACGCCTCATGGAACCACTGCTTACACCTGTTGCACTGCAGCATCTTCAGGTACCAGCTAAAGGGAGAGAGGGGAGAAGGGTTAAAACAGAGGGTGTATGGGAGTGGTGTGTGTGTGTGTGTTACTCACTCTCCAGGTCCTCCACAGTAGCAGTAGCATTGCTGGATGTTGGTTTTGTGGCCCTGGTCCCACACCAGGTACTCCAGGGCATAAGGCAAAGAGTGGTTCATCTCCTGCTGGGCTCTGGGACTCTTTAGCGTGCCCTCCTGTCAGAGAACATACACACACCCGACAGTGAGCTCAATTGGTTGGAGCGTCCCTCTTACCATTTATTACAACCTTTTCACACAGCGGTTCTGAGTCCGTGTAAGGTCAAGTAATGTGAATGCGTGTGCTCACTTTCCGGTGTTGTCATATTGCATTATGTTGTATTGCATTATAGTGTGTTGGTTTGTGTACCTTGCATGCTGAACTCACAAAATGAATTTCCAAGGAAATATAAGTTATTGTATAGTTATCGTACATTTGTTGTTGTGGCCAACACACACTCCCCACAGAGCCACTTCTCGTCGGTGTCGATCAGACTGGAGTCGATGATGGGGGAGTGGCAGAGCTGGTGATATCCTGAAAAGGGAAAGATGGATCACAGTTAAGAGAATTACTATTGTATCGATGTGTGTTTCCAGAGGTGGGACCTCTAATGACCAGATAAACATGGACTCCTTAACTTGGATATGAACCAGCAAACATTTGGACCCAGGTGAAATTTCCGAACCTGGTCAGGTTAAAGGAAGGAAGGGGTTAGGATGGTGATTGTGCCCTAACCTTGTCCACACTTGTCGCAGATGACAATCTCGTTTGGCTCCTCGGAGCACTCGTCCTGGCATATTGTGCAGACCATGTCCTCCCCTCCCTCGTCCCCTGAAAACAGACAGGACAGGTCACTCCTCTAGATAACCACACACCCGCCCTTTAATTCATAAAAGGGAACAACCAGGCAACCAGCATCACACAGCAAAGAAAAGAGAGAACATTTCAAGAAAGAGAGAGCTTCAGGGAGGAGATTGAAGAGATAGAATGAACAATAGCGAGAGCTCAATAATGCAGAACAGTTCACGCTTGTGCTTTGTAACTGACCAACAAAAAAAAAAGAAAGAGAGAGACCGAGGTGGGAAATCCCCATTTTACTAATGTGATGTGCACACAGGCTATATGGGGTCATATCTCCACAAACACATCCCCATTTGCTTCCAATCCAACATAAATCGAATAAGCTGTTGCTTTCACCCAAAGTCGACAAATTAAAATATGTCATTCATATCCAGCCCAAACAGGGAAGGGACCTTTTTTTTTTTTTTTAGCAAAAACTGCAACCTTGTGGAGTAAAATGACATACGATAAAACACCAGTGAAAATAAATTTTTAGGGCCCTATAAAATCATTTTTGTTATTGTTGTTGTTATTAACATTTAATTTAGAAGGTTATTGGGAAAGCCTTTCCATCTACCAGAAGACTTTTCCTTAGCATCATCGCAAATGGCTACAAACAAAACGGTAGAAGCGCGCGCCACACAAAGACAGGGAATTCTCGTTGCCTCTACAGAAATATGAATCACGGATGCCTTCTGTTCATGTCTTATGATAAACTTGGGCAAATTATTACATGTTCAATACATTTGATTGATTCCCTACATCTTTTGAATATAGTTGAATTCCGTTTTAATGTCTGGATTCTATAGGGCCCTAATCTTTACTACTTAGAGGGACTTCAGTTGAGGGGCCTAACTTCATAAGAATTCATACTCAAATACCACTGGGGGTGCCATTTGAGGTTCAACATAACACAGTCACGAGATCCCATTTCCTGCCACTTTGACCAAAAAAGATTGCCCAATTCCAGTATGTCAAACATTAGTCATGTGTCATCTAACTGAAATAGGCATGCCCGTTAAATGTCTAGGCCCCTCACTGAAGTGTAATCAATTAACATGTGAACTGAACAATGAACTGAATGAACACAGTAGTAATACAAGCTTAGGAGTACCTTCCCTATGCTTGTCTGGCGGCTCCGTGGGGAACTTACGTTTGGCGTGAGCCCAGAATCTTTGTGGTTTGTTGACTGTCAGGGACAAATTACAAAAGATAAACCCGGGCTGAACGGAGGAGATAGGAGGAAGAAAACTCAACCAAGGATATCAACCCAACTGGAGATAGAATGAATGAGGGCAAGCCAAACGGCATTAATGAACACATGTTTAACTGAAAACTGTACAGCCTGGAAAATAAATACACGTTCTAAAAGCTAAATTCGAAGGATTCTGCCCATCGTGTATTGGTAATATCTGTGGAGAAAATAGAAAGACATGTATTTTTCTTAGCAGATAACTTTTTTATTATTATTTCGAGTGTAATAAAAGCATATTACACAGATGGCAAATATGCATCAAGTTGCACGGTCAACATATCAAGCAAGCATAAAACTGTTCATCCCATGGACTATCGAAAATATGACTGGAACTTGACATGGCACCATGTCTTGGGCAGGAGAACTACTTGCCTGTCTGAATGTCCTTCCACAGAACCCAGGACTTCGAACGATCTTCAAAGACAACAAAACAGCGCTGCTTCCCCTTATTTATCTGAGGGAGGGATCATTTTTTAGTATATGATCCTTTACTGCAAAATGACATAAGATACGGCTGAAATGGCATTTTATAGAACATGTGAACAATAACATCAAATAGAAACGTTCCACCTATTAGCAACAGATGCTTACCTTAGTGATAATCCCCAAATAAAACAGGCCATCTGACCATCGGGCTAGGACCTCTTGTCCCTCTTTAAACTTGTCGCCGAGGTTGGTGTCCATGTTCCCTCCATGTCCATCCTCGGCAGGTTCGACGCTGGTCAGGGACACTGGCGTCTTGTGCTGCCGATGGGAATTTGCTTTCCGCTGGTGGACCGGCAAATGCTCTAATGCTGTTGAGTCTCTGTCATATTGGAAGAGAGAGGTGAATTAGCCTAATTCCTACAAAAAAAATAGGTGTCACTGTCAAGCATTGTCATTGTATTAAAGCTACAGGCGAGTGGAGTCTCACCATGAGAGCATCTCTGACATTGCCAAAATATTCAAGGGAGACACAGAATAAAGGAGGATTATTTCAACAGAAACACTGGAAAGCCTAAATCACATATTTTTGAGAAACTGTTGCAGAATAGAATAGCTGCATAGAATTTGACAGGCTGTCAACTCAGCTGCCAAGTAACTCATCATACTAACTGTTAGTCTGATTAATAAGGCTGTAATACACAATTGATCGCTATTTACAGCCTGAAAGTAATACCTGCAAAATCATGTAAATGTTCCTTATAAGCTAGATGGTTGAATAAATTACATTTAAAAGCTGCAATATGTAACTTTTTGGGAAACCCAACCAAATGCACATAGAAATATGAGTTAAATATCTGTCATTCTCATTGAATGCAAGTCTAAGAAGCGGTGGATATTGTAATGAAACAGGCAGGGAGCAGGTCTCGAACCCTCGACCTTCAGCTCGAAGTCCAGCGCGCTATCGACTGTGCCCCAAAAGCATGCTCATGCAGCAGAGTCGATATCCGCGCTAATAAACCCAGGGTCGTTACAATATGTTCTACTGCTATGCATTTCGTTCTTACGTTTAGTTTTAGTCTTTTACTTTAGTTTGTGTACATCAACTTAAAACAAGCTGAAAATACAATATTTTGGGTTATTGAAAATATAATTTTTTTCACAGAGGGGTTTAGATGGTACAATGGTTTTCTATACATTGCTTTTTTTTGTCACATACTGAAATTAGGCGAACTATTAGAATTTTAGCAACCAGGAAATGGAGAAGCGATTCCTGCATATTGCACCTTTAAACTTACTCTACCGGTTGTCTGTGCAGTTTGTCATTCAGCTGCTCGAAATTTGAGACAAATATCCACTGGAAAGTATTGTTTGCCCTACTTTTTAGCTAGCCAGTCGGTAGGTATGTGGTTCAGTTTGGTACCCCGAGGTAAAACTCGTTTTATACTGGATATTCGGTTCTCTCGTCAATAGATATTGAACCAAGCATGACAAGATTAACATTTTAAATCACACAAAACAAGTGTCAATTGTTCTGCATCCTCCCCTGATTCAGAATATAGAATGTATTGTTGAAGAGGAAACCGCACAGACAACCAGTCTAGTAACTTTAAAATGTAATTGTATTCAATATTCTGGCTTGTAAAGAACATTTACACGATTTTTCAGGTATTAGTTTCAGGCTGTATATACCAATTAATTGTGTATAATAGCCTGATTAATCAGACTAACAAGTTGTGAGAAAAATGTACTGAGTCTTGGTGCATGATGCCCTTCAATAAAAAGCATTAATTGGTTTTAAAATGGGGTGTTCGAATCGAACCCTATCCCTCTGTGCACCGTCACCGTTTCCTTTTGTTCGTGGGCTAGCTGTCAGGACATTGCATCCAGGATGAAATAATGAATGAATACATTTACCTGCACATACGTTCTCAGTTCAACGAGTAAGTTTGATGCAGCATGCATGCAATTAGTCTTATTGGTTGTCTAGGCTAAAAACAAGTGACAGACAGGTCTCGAGCTATCACAGACGGAATGATTCTGGAGCGCACCCACACCCCCAATATAAAAACATCGTAATGTTGATAAGGTACCTCATTCGGTCAGTTCGGAGGGTCAAAATGCCACATATATTGAAATACTTGGTCGTAATCGGTGTTTGGCCTCGTTTCCGAGTAGCGGTAAATCTCTTTAAAATGCACCTCTCTTAATATGACACACTACCAAGGTTTTTTAGAAAATAACAAACGGGTCATTTTCCCCTAATACATTCGCCATTTTGGTTTCCCGCTGATCTGGGAGTGCATTGTGGGAGTCGTTCGCTCCACCAGCCACTAACCACTTTTTTTTCATACATTTGAAAATGTAGGCAGGACTCTTTTTCCTCCACGACCCACTTGAACCTTTTTTTATGATTTAGACTAGAGTCGGAGGACCAATCCAATGTTTATTATCTACATTCATTTTATAGTCTCACCTTGACTGCATATCCAGGTCGTGAGCCCACAACTTCATTCTAATGTGCATAGTGCACATGCAACCTACTTTTCTGGAATTTGGGGGGGGGGGGGGAGTTATGGGAAATGTAGAGCTGTAGTAGACTAGCCTATCATTATTATTATTAATAATACGGTTGATTCATCCATATCTTTGATGGGAATTAAAAAATAATATTACTTCCCATCAAAGATATGGATGCATCAACCGTCCACTTGTCGGCGCTTGAGAACCAAAAACTGGACCATTTTCACCGCGGCGTTACAATGTAACAAAGTAGTAACATTCATATATTCTAAATTCCATATTTGTTCAAATTAATAGCTGCGACATTGTTGCTTTTTATAACTGCAAGCTGCTGTAGGCTATCCCTTTTCAAACATTTACATTTTATGGCAAATTCCAGCATTCATGAAATTCTGAATGAGTGACAGAGAAAAATAGTTATAATTTATTAATGTATGATTATTTCCTAGTAATTATACTGATTTAATATGATAGATTTCATACAGGAAATGATAGCTATGCATTGCTTTGCACAGAGGGGATCAAAGCTTTTGCGTCGGCAAAAAAAATCATCCCTCTCTTTATTTTCTGCAGTCCTTGTGAGATACAATATGTGGCTGACTGCTAGTGGTAAAATCCTTTCTCTTTGCAGCAGGATATTATGCTGGCAGCACGATCGCGGATTATTTTTTTTCTCAAAATAAGAGTCCCCCTGCTAAACTTTGTGAATATCGATTTTTTTTCTTCTCCACTCTAGTGCAGTAAAACTGTGTTTGTGAAAATGTTTCCGTCATCTTTTCCTATGACCGAAAGGAGCTTGTGGACATCAGAACAACGATCACTAACCTTGATTAGGATGAAGATTCCTACTTCAACGAGTCGGAGGCGCAGGACATACTGCTCACCCTGGACCAGGGCCCAATCCTCAAAACATGGAAAAGAAAAAGGTGGCGTAAGAGAGACCGACGTGCCAGTACCCTGACGGAACTACGTCAGCGAGGTACTTAAAAGGCGCCCCTATCCTACGTTCTATTGGTGAAAGTAAAATCACTGCAGAACAAACTGGAAAGCTCCATTCGAGACTATCCTATCAACTAGACCTGAAGATCTGTGATATCCTATGTTTCACGGAGTCGTGGCTGAACAAGGACATGGACAATATACACTGAGGAACACCTATTTGAGAATGCCATTCACTGACTACCGCTCACCGTTCAACATCATAGTGCCCTCCAAGCTCATCACTAATCTAAGGACCCTGGGACTGAACACCTCCCTCTGAAACTGTTTCAAGTTTTAATGTCTCATGCACAAGTACAGTGAAATGTCTTCCTGACGGGCCGCCCCCAGGTAGCCAGGGTAGGCAACAACACATCCGCCACGCTGACCCTCAACACAGATGTATGCTTAGTCCCCTCCTGTAGTGCCTGTTCACCCACAACTGCATGGCCGCGCACAGCTCCAAAACCTTTATTACGTTTGCCGACGACATGACAGTGGTAGGCCTGATTACAGAGGACGATGATGGACCACACACACCAACACAGTCATGAAGAGAGCACAACAACACATCTTCTCCCCCTCAGGAGGCTGAAAAGATTTGGCATGGGCCCTCAGATCCTCAGGAAGTTCTACAGCTGCAGCATTGAGAGCATCTTTGACTGGCTTCATCACCGCTTGTTATGGTAACTGCTTGGCATCTGACCACAAGGAGCTAGCTGCGCTACAGAGGATAGTGCGTACAGCCCAGTGCATCACTGGGGCCGAGCTCCCTGCCATCCAGGACCTCAATACCAGGCGTGTCAGAGGAAGACCTGTGAATAATAACATTTTCTTTTTTATATTGTTTTATTCACACCATTTATTTTGAAACTTTACACACACATACTCGTATGTTGAAAGCTATTGTGTAGACTACATTTAAAGAAATACACAAATGCATGTTATTGGATTACTCAGTTGAGTCTGCAAAACTTAGAAAAATTCTCTCTACAAGCCAATATGTATCCCATGTACAGTTTATTACAGGATATGTATGGCACAGTCCCCCCTCCAAAACTACACATATTTGGTTAGTAGAGACCCTACTGAGTATTTTTCACCCAACTTTTTTCTGAGAACGGTAGAAAAGTTCTCTGCAGCCCAATATTCTCAACATACCAGCATCAACGATAGTGTTTTTTCATTGTTTCTTAAAAATGTTTTTTAAAACCATATTTTAAATTTTTTGATTGAGTTATCCATTTTGCAATATTTTGAAATGTGTAGTTTTATTTTGAAGGTTTTCTCATTACATTATGAGCGTGACGTCATCCGTTGTGCTGCTGGCAGAATACTAGTCAGCTGCACGAGCAAGACAGCAGCGCTGCCCGACCCGTGAACTGCGTAAAGAGCCGGTCTTTGGCTGTAGGTTATCTACACAAATGGAGAACTAAGAATTTCGATGGTAGAATATTTTTTGTGAAATCTAGAATGTGTTTCGAACGCATTGGAAACTGAAAATTGTGTAGTCTACGAACACGGACAGTCTCTTCATGAACTCCAGCTTCACTCCATTTATTTGGATTCTCTTTCGCAGTTCCACGTATTGAGATGATCTATTTTTGTGATGGCGAGAGGTCTGTTTCCACGGGCCTGGATAAAGAAATCATTATTTTTCCAGGTAACAGTGCTATTCTAAAGCGTTGTACACATTTTATATTGACAGAGCTTGCGGTCAATAAGATTGACACCGTGTGGTTATTGTCATTGATTGTTGTAGCTAGTGTATGCATTTTGTCGTGCAGACTCTTAAAATTCTGATGGGGCTAAAATGTTCATTTAATAGTAGCCTACACAGCAGTTCGTGGAGGTAGTATTCTTGCATGCTGAAATGGTTGATGCTACCATGAGGTGCGTCAATTTGGTTTGGAAAAATAGTCTGCCTACCACTAAGAACTGGCAGAAATAAATTAGGCCTATTATTATGTTATGGGACTAGGGCACTAGGCTACACTTTATTGCATATAGCTTAATACACTCTTATTGAATGTACTCAAATTCATTTGGGCTACCACCTTTGTACTTGCCTGAGGCCACCAGTGGCATATGTAATTCTGCAGCTGCAACAGTTTGTTTATCCAGTGCCACAGCAGGAATGATCTGCTGTGCTGGATAATAAGGCTGAACCAAGACTATTGGGCACTGGGGGCCTGAAATTCCCCTATACCAGGGATCATCAACAAAACTGAACAAAAATATAAACTCAACATGCAACAGTTTAAAAGACTTTGCTGAGTTACAGTTCATAGAAGGAAATCAGTCAATTGAAATAAATTCATTATGCCCTAATCTATCGATTTCACATGACTGGGAATAAAGTAATGCATCTGTTGGTCACAGATGCCTTAAAAAATAAGTAGGGGGGTGAATCAGAAAACTAGTCAGTATCTGGTGTGACCACCATTTGTCTTATGCACCGCGACACATCTCCTTCGCATAGAGTTGATCAGGCTGTTGATTGTGGCCTGTGGAATGTTGTCCCACTCCTCTTCAATGGCTGTGCGAAGTTTCTGGATGTTGGAGGGAACAGGAACGCGCTGTCGTACAAGTCGATCCAGAGCATCCCAAACATCCTCAATGGGTGACATGTCTGGTGCGTATGCAGGCCATGGAAGAACTGGAACATTTTCAGCTTCCAGGAATTGTGTAAAGATCCTTGCGACATGGGGCATTATCATGCTAAAACATGAGGTGATGGCGTTGGATGAATGGCATGGTAATGGGCCTCAGGATCTCGTCACGGTATCTCTGTGCATTGAAATTGCCATCGATAAAATTAGATTGTGTTCGTTGTCCGTAGCTTATGTCTGCCCATACCATAACCCCACCGCCACCTTGGGGCACTCCGTTAACAACAACAACATTGACGTCAGCAAACCGCTCACCCTCACAACGCCATACACGTGGTCTGCGGTTGTGAGGCCAGTTTGACATACTGCCAAAATCTCTAAAACAACGTGGCAGAGAAATTAACATTACATTCTGTGGCAACAGCTCTGGTGGACATTCCTACAGTCAGCATGCCAATTGCACACACCCTTAAAACATGAGACATCTGTGGTATTGTGTTGTGACAAAACTGCACATTTTAGAGTGACCTTTTATTTTCCCCGGCACAAGGTTCACCTGTGTAACGATCATGCTGTTAATCAGCTTCTTGATATGCCACACCTGTCAGGTGGATATATTATCTTGGCAAAGGAGAAATTCTCACTAACAGGGATGTAAACAAATTTGTGGAACATTTTGAGAGAAATTAGCTTTTTGTGCGTATGGACATTTATGGTATCTTTTATTTCAGTTTATATTTTTGTTTAGTGTAGATTCAGCCTTTTTCTTAAGCGGATGGTCGGGGAGCCGGAACGTAGAAGCCCAAACGGATATAATATCTGTCTAAAACGTAGTAATTTCAAACCTTGCTTACAATTGTATACTATCACATGTCTCTCTATTATGCGTTGGAATACTTGTACAGATTTCCTCAATTAAAATCACTTGGAGCTGATTTCCTGGTGTTTTTAGTTTTTTATGCCCAACAATGAATTTTTAAAAATATATGTATGTATGGGGAACCTAGCCCTATACCATAAGAGGCTTAGTGGGAAGAGGGCGAGACGGACCATATGCACTGATGTACAGAACACGCGCTGTTAGTGTGTGTATGTCTGTTTTGGGTTGGATAGAATGTAAAAATAATATTTAGCTTGGATGTGACAGAGTTGCTTGTTCACTCTGGCCAGTGATGCACAGCCTATGACTATGGTTCCCAATCCATCACTATGGTAATGTCTGACATGCTTGCTTTGCTTATTATTATCATTTTGTTTTAATTTAACCTATTTAACTAGGCAAGTCAGTTAGGAACAAATTGTTATTTACAATGACTACCTACCAAACCCAGACAACGCTGGGCCAATTGTGCGCTACCCTATGGGACTCCCAATCACGGTCGGTTGTGATACAGCCTGGAATCGAACCAGGGTGTCTGTAGTGAGATGCAGTGCCTTAGACTGCTGCGCCACTTGGGAGCCCAATGTTTTGGTAAATATGTAATAGACTTATATAATAAGTAACTTATTCAAACCACAGAATACATTTTAGAGGACTTTCTGTTGAGGGCATTCAATAGCACATGATTGTATTTAGGGCTTGGAATTGCCAGGGACCTCATGATACGATATTATAACCATACTTAGGTGCCAATAGGATATGTATTGCAATTCTCATGATTCTATATGTGTTGCGATTCAGTACTGTGATTTTATTGCGATTCAATGTTCCAAACATATTGCTCACCATATGTCTACTACAAAGGGACGAGAGAGCCTGAGAAAACAAGTTTTGAATAGTCATGGAAATAAAAGTCATGAAAACAAATTGGCTCCCTTTTTTTTAAAGAAAATGGAGAACTAGCTAAGGGAAAATACTGGCATTTGGTGCAAACATACAGGCAACTAGTGCAAAAAGAATATTCCAATATTGTCAAAACGATATGATATATTGTTAAATAATATCCCAATATGTAACTGTTTCGATTATCCCCCCATCTCTAACTGTATTCTGTTCCCATGTTTTGCTGTACTCAATAGTTGTTCTACCATCTGAAAAGCAGCCTGGGATGTATTCAGTGATGTGAAATGTTCTGAACATTGCAGATAGAACTAGAACAAGAAGAGCAGACATGATTACATTTGCAGATAGAAATAGAACAAGTAGAGCAGATATGATTCAATCGCTTCATATGATTTTTTTGTTCTTTCTGACAGACAATCCTATCTGTTTTACACAACATTTCAATTTGAATGTTCTCTAACATTACATCCTCCTGAAGAGATGTTGTTGTTAGAAAAATACTTTCCTGCTCACTGTAGAATGAGGCCTGGCTTGTGACTCGACCAACAGTGACTTGGTCCTACCCCTGGAGGCCCCTCTCTCTCTAACCCCTTTAAGCCATAACTCCCTCATGGTTCAAGCTTATTCTTCTCATCCCAAAACAACACCGCTCCAGGCTTGATCATAGAGTCCTGATTAGAAATACTTAGTCAGAGAAAATCAAAGGTGATTTGTCCCTTTCCCCTCACAAGTATCTTATTGCTCACAGTTTACCTTTCAGACATACTCTGATTCTGTTTTAATATCCACACATAGTATGATACAATTTATTAGTGGGGCAGTCAATCTCTGATCCCTGGCATCAATCCCTGATTAGGCATGCATTCTAGGTAGTATGCTAGTATGGACATTGTAACGTAAGCATCTGCCGACTGCACACAGGCCGTTCGTTATCTTGTCATGTGATATGAGGCCTGTGACAGCTTATAGCCTAGGTCGTAACTCAATTGATTTAGAACCATGTCAAGAGTCTTGTTACATTAAGACCAAACCAACACTTAACCCCATAACTCTGTTGTTTAGTCTCAACGGGCCATTGTTGGGCCACTGTGGTGTGTGAGATCAATAGCTTGATTATGTGACCCCACTGTCACTGTGGAAACTACAGTACCGCTGGTTGTCTGTTGGTCACATGACAGTGTTGATTAGGAAGCGCTAATTAGTATACCGCCATTGACCAGGCTGGCCTAATTTTTCACTGTCATGGCAAACTAGGTGTTTGTTCTCTCCCTCACTCCATTTGTTTGTAGATGCATGTGAATGTGTCCCGTTAAAAGTCCAGAATCCTAACAGAATACCTCACGCCATTGATGAAAAAGCCGCCGTTTCAGGTACTTTGAAAATCGAACGCTTACTGACAACTGCACTTTAGGATTAGATGGAATGATGTTTACTGGGTAGGGGACTCGGCACACTATTTTACAACACGATGTGGTAGATTGAACATGGTGGTTAAACATTGTGCACTTAATGCTCTACTCATTGATGCATTGGTGCATGCTTATGCATTTTTAAAGGGAAGGTGAAGAATAAAGTAACCAACTAACCCGGTTTGCTCTGTTTGACCCCTGTAGGCTCGCATCTCCTTTGTGCGGGTCAAATACCTGTTCCTCACCTGGCTGACAGTGTTTGTCGGAGGCTGGGTGATCTACGTCCAGTACTCCAACTACACCGAGCTGTGCCGAGGACATGAGTGCAAGAACGCCATAGTGAGTACGGACACATCGGTCATATCCATGATCCACTTTGTTTTTTTGTTGTCTTCTCTTACATATTTTGCTGTATTTATTGATAGACAGTCGGTAGGGGGTACAGGAAAGACGGGAGGAGTGCTTTGAACAGGCAGTGGGGCCAGATTGGTATGACAACACTGTGTGGGGGGGGGGCGGCAGCACTAAAGAGGTAGTGGTGGTAGTAGCACTGCTATAGAGCATCACCCATAGCATCTCACCCATCTTCACAAGTGGTCCGCCCTCTCTAGATCTCACTTTGTAAAATCTGGTGTACTGTTGTAGAGTAACGCAATGGAGAGAGAGAGACTAACACCAACCCATGTCCACTGCTCCCCCAGTGTGACAAATACAGGAGAGGCATCATTGACGGCTCGGCCTGCAGCAGCCTTTGTGACAAAGACACGCTCTACCTGGGCAGGTGCCTCTCTACCAGCCCCAACAACCAGGTGTGGTAACAGACTGTGCACCCAACCTCTGAGCTGCAGGGGTTACTGTACAAGGTGTCTTGGTCTGTACCAGGTACAGGTCCAGGATCAGTAAAAACCAACCTTAGATCAGTGCATCCTCCTAGGACCCGGACCTACAGCCCTAATGTTGACTCAAGAAGGCACTTCAGCAAGTTCCTGTATGTGGCCAATGGTTTTATTGAAGGGTGTGGTGTCTTCAGTAGAAGTTCACTACAGTATTTCCATGCACCGTCAGTTCAGAATAATAATCCAGTACCATCAGTTCTTCTTATCGACTGTAGGTGTATAAATAATGTAATGCCACTCTCTGGTTGTCCCCCTCGCCTGGGGCTCTCAGGTGTACACAGGTGGCTGGGGTGACGTGGACGGGGTGATCCGCTGCCAGGTGGGGGAGGTGCTGCACTATGAGCTGGGAGAGGAGCCGGAGCCCCGGAGAGAGGCTGCAGTCTTCGACAAACCGACCCGCGGAACGTCTGTGGAGAAGTTCCGCGAGATGGTCTTCAATCACCTCAAGGTCTTGGAACTATTGCCACGTTTGACTTCAGCAGATGCTGTCGCAAATAATCAGCATACCGCTTTGACATGGGTTTTTGTCTCCATCGAAGTCCATTGAGGCTTTGGTTATTTATTGCATCAACATTTTTACTGAAATCTGCAGTTTATAGAGGATACCAGCTAAACCTCTCTTGTCTTTCCTCCCCCTTTCTCTCCACTTCCTCCCCCTCTCTCCACTTACTCCCATCTCCAGTCAAAACTGGGCGAGCAAGCTAATCTGGCCAGCCTGGTGACCCAAATACTCAGCGTCGCCGACGGCAACAAGGACGGCCACGTCTCGCTCCCAGAGGCCCGTTCGGCCTGGGCTCTTCTCCAGTTGGACGAGGTGCTGCTGGGCCTGCTCCTCCAGGAACGGGGCCACACCCCTCGTCTGATGGGCTTCTGTGGAGACCTGTACGTGACCGAGAGGGTACCCTATGGCCCCCTTTACGGTGTCAGCCTCCCCTGGCCCCTGGAGGCCTGGGTCCCCAGTGGGGCCCGACGCAGCATGGACCAGTGGTTCACCCCCTCGTGGCCCCGCAAAGCCAAGATCTCCATGGGCCTCCTGGAGCTGGTGGAGGACATCTTCCACGGCAACTACGGCAGCTTCCTCATGTGCGACCTGAGCGCCGGCCACTTCGGCTACACGGATCGCCACGACCTCCGCCTCACCGACCCGAGGGCCATCGTCTCCGAGGACGCGTTCAGGCGAACCATGCGCGCGCTGCACTGCGAGAAGGACGACGACTGCTTGTTGGGGGCGGACTGCCAGACATCATGCGACGTGGCTCAGAAACGATGCAGAGAGGAGGTGACCCAGCCCAACCTGGCCAAGGCGTGCAGGGCGCTGAGGGACTACCTCCTGAGGGGAGCGCCAACGGCGCTGAGGGAGGAGCTAGAGAGGCAGCTGTATGCCTGCATGGCCCTCAGGGGCTCAGCGGGCCAGATGGACATGGAACACTCGCTCATCCTGAACAACCTCAAAGCTCTGCTGTGGAGACAGATCTCCCATACTAAAGACTCATGATGCTCAAAGAATTGAGATGTAATTGACAAGTCTGCCACCGACACAGTGGCTTGGGAAGAGGAGCCTTTGCGGAAATTATTTCTAAAAACTCAACCACTCTGGTGGATTGTTCATTCAAGACGTACTATATTGTTTTATCTACCACCCGTTTCATGCAGCATAGCAGTTGTTTTGGCGGTGTGACCGCATTAGAGCTGTCAAATCCACAAGTTGCTCCTGGCATTATACCTATTTGAAAGGAAATTACTGGAACTACCTTTAGAAAAGCTATTTTTTCACTACTTTGTTTTGTAGTAAACAGAGGAAGATGAGTGTTCCCAGTGACATCATCGGTGTGCATCGTGTGATTTTAACCAATTATGAGTAGGCATTGCCTACTAATTGGTTGTCAATGGAAATCTTCCTCTTTTTTTTTTACTACTTAATGTGCCATTTTCACATTTTGATGTTGGTGTGGTGCTGGAGATACGTTGTACAAGTTCAAACACTAATGTGAGATGTAGTCTACACCTCGATTAGGCTGATGAATGATTTTCAATGTGAGCTTCATTATTTCCCGTTCGGAACTTCTAAAGCGAGTGGCTTCATGACAATCAAAAGCAGCCTCTCACCGATTTGACAGCTCTACCTCAGACACCGCCCAAACATTAGCTATCCGGGTGTCGGCTATCGCTTGATACGATTTAATCTAGGCATGAGTCGTTGGAAGAATGGACTACTACAATTCAGGATGCTGGGAAACTGTAGAGATACTTGCTGTTTATGAAGGAGCATTTTGAAGTGATAGTATTAAGTACTTGTACATTACATGAAGACAATGTGACCAATATATCTAACCGTATAGAAGTCTATGGCTTTGTCCCAATAATCTTTCCTGCCATGATTTGAAATGACCAGTATTACCATTTAGTCCATACCTTGACCGATCCATTGTTTTTAGATTCATGGGAAGTAGTGGAACGAGTGTATACTTCAGGAGGTAAGATACTGGGACACACCCCATGGAGTCATCCACTTTGCTGGACATTTTACCACCCTTCCTCACTTGATGATTTGTATTGGCATATAGCAGTGCTGCATCAACTGGACTAATAATTAAAGGCTCTTCAAAGCCCTCTGACAAAAGCCAGTTTGTGTACCATGTACATTTCTCAAACATGCCATATTCTGAAAACACCAGACTTGTTATCTACCACGTAAGGAGGTAGTGTACATGAACTGCATTTGACTTGCTGTTTCTACATTCTTTCAAGCTCAAACTTAGTCACACTGTACATATTTTAAAAAGGAAACCCAGTCTCATGTGGATTCTGAAGGAGTTAAATGCAGCTGTGGCCTTCGGTTTTGAGGAATGAATTGCAATGTAGATGTATGTTTCCATGTTTACCTTGAAGTTTGAACCAGCATGATTTTGCACAATAAAAACCACATACCACTCACCCCTGTGGTCTCAGTCGAGTTGAAAGTAGATTATCCTGACTGTCTGTGCAGTGTGAAAAAAACATGCCTAGATTAAAAAAGCTTAAAGTAAAGGATGTTAAAAACAGCACGTGTGGGAGAACCTGCTAAATCAACTCATTCAATCACACCAGAATTTCCCTCAAATATAGAAACTGCAGTATACAGGAAGCCATTCTCGCAAACTGCCAGGACAGTGCTTCCGCAGGGAGCAAAGTGACGGTGAAACAAAGTCATTTGCAATACATTTATTAAGCCAGTGGTCCGTCTAACCGTCCGCCGCCTCTGCTTCCTGTGCTCGTAGAAAGCTGGCCTTTTTCTGGGCGACGCGGTCCTTTCTCTGTGCCAACGAGAGTTTGGCGCGGTTCCACCTGCGACAGAAAACAATACCCCCATTAACCATCAGCACAGCGGATGAGATTATAGACCGATAGCTCAAAGTTGACGCTACCAGTGGATCTACAATATACAGTCGCTTCTCTCAGCCCCGTCTTGAAAGGACAATGGACATCAGCTGTTGCAAATGAAGGACCAACTACATTTTGCTCAGCATACTTTGTATCATCATAAAGAAGCCCTACACCAACGCACAATATGCAAATGTTCCCAAGTGTAAAGCCAGCAACTGTGTACCAAACCCACCTCTTCTTCTTGACGTCTTTTTTGGGTTTCTTTTCGTGGACTGGGTTCTCTCTAATGGTGGCGTGTGCTTTCTTGTACATCTGCTCTACCTGAAAGAACACATTGTTTAGACGGAGGTAAGGTAAACAGTTCAGGACAAGGGTCAAAGAAAACCAACAAACAGCCCCTCAGCATTATCTGGCCATTCATCTCGCTTCTCTCAGCCCCGTCTTGAAAGAACAAAAAAAACATCAGCCGTCGCAAATGAAGGACCAACTACAATTTTGCTCAGAGATCTTGGAATCATCATCAAGAAGCAGCGAATTTAAATAGGAGTTGCCAAACCAACTGATACTCTCCCATTACAGGATCAGGAGTACAGGCTTTCCGTCACTAATGTCTGATTCAGTGGGCTGTGTAAAACGGCCTTACCGTGTCTGGAGTGACTCCGTTCTTTATGAAGCGGGAGAACTGTTTCTTGTAGGCGTCTTCGTCCTCCCCCATCAGGTAGCTCATGTAGTCCGACACGTTCATGCCCATGATGTGTTTGCGATGCATCTCTGCGTTGAACTCTTTGCTCTCCATGTCGTAGCCTGGGAAACGTTTCGTGCTGAGGAGCGAGAGGTACCACACCGATTACTTTGGTCGATTTAGTGTACAGTGACTTTGAATAGTCAAATTAAAAACAAAGATTTCCATAATCACATTTTAAAATGACAAAAAGGCAATGTCTTATTACAGAATTGATAGTCTAGTCTTGGGCAAACATTTTCCAATGCAAGAAGAGACGTGGACACATTTTGTATCTCCCGACAGGATCCGCAGTGAGGTGTTCAGCCTTCACTACAGGTTTATGAGAGAACTATAATACTTTACCCCTCTGTGTTGGTCATATAGGACATTTCAAGTCCAAGATGGGCAAAAAAGGGGATCCATATTCAGCTTTAACCTGCACTCAACTAACCTGTGAGGAATTGAGAGGCCACCGTCAACGGCGCCCTTTAGTGCTCCAAACACTTTGTTGCCCGTCGACGTCCTGGCGAGCCCGGCGTCTAGAAAACACGTGAAGGCCCCCGGCTGGCCGTCTATACTCTCCACGTTGAACTCATCTCCCGTCACCTCCACCTGGCCCTCGTACACCTGGTCCAGGCCAAACTTGTTCAGCAGCTGAGGAGCGAGAGAAAGAACGAGCGAGAGAAAGAACGGTGTTTCATTAGAGAAATGCAGCCTAACATTTCGCAGCAATCTCGGTTGCAAATGTATATCCTCAAATGATTAGAAAGCTTGCTATAGTGAAATTAATTGCATACTGATAGACGGAGGCCACACGACTAAAAGCAGTTCAAGAATATCCCCATACCAGCGTCACAGGTTACCACGAAAAATGTTATAAAAAGTATATTAGAGAAAATGATAAGCTTCAGAAAACTGTACACACAGGTCTGTCTTCCTTTGTCAGCGTAATGATACTGGTACAGGATGCGGTGTCAGGTTTTAATACTTTTTTTAATCAACAATTAATTTGCCAGTGCAGATGAATGGCTCCACAGGTGCCATCAACACCCTGACAAACAGCTTTACTCAGCGTGAAGTCATCCCAGTATAATTACAGCGACGTCAACCAGCTTCCTCATGAAAACAGAGAAATTAACTATGAGAAAATGCGAGCACATTTTTGCACCCTATTGTATGTGTATCTGTATGGGATTGCACAATGGTATGCGCATGTAGCTATGCATTCTTCTATGTGTATGAGCGTGAGGAGTGTGTATGCATACAGTATGTGTTTGTAAGCCAGCATTAGGGTGTGTGTGTGTGTCCCTTACCCTGCGAGCCAGCAGTAGGCCTGTGCAGTAGGCTGCAGCGTAGTTTGTCAGTCCCACTGTGATGCCGTACTTTGGCAGTTCATGGGAGTAGGCGGCACTGACAATCTGGTCACCCTCAATCTTGGCGTAAGCGATCTGAAACAGAGATAGAAGTGGTGAGGGTCTGGATGTGGTAAAAATGTTTTAAAATCAAGATTCTTAGAGCTGGGCAGGGACAAAAGCCTGCACAATGCACTCACCTGACAGCAGATATCTCTGTTGGAGAACCTCACGATCATCCTGTACTTGGGAGTGTTGTACTTGTTCTTGTCTTGTATGACCAGGCGCTTCCGGGCAAAGTAGTCAGTCTTCCCCTCTGTCAAAGACAATCACACCAAACACACAACTGGCTAGTATGCCAGAATTAGCCAATCACTTGACTGTTTATCTTCAGCACTTCTAGTAGTTCATTCATCTCGCTTCTCTCAGCCCCGTCTTGAAAGAACAAAAAAACATCAGCCGTCGCAAATGAAGGACCAACTACAATTTGCTCAGAGATCTTGGAATCATCATCAAGCAGCAGTGAATTTATCACAAATTCACACAACTGGTTAGTATGCCAGCATTTGTCATAAAAATAAAAAATGGTTTATTCTCTTCATTCTGCATTCCAAACACTTAACAGACACACCCTCTCCCCTCAGGGCAAGCGAATTATAAATGGCAACCCTTGCCCGGAAATTCACCCCCCGCCAATTGTGTTTTGAGCTATCGTTTACTTATGGGTGCTTTATATGCGCTACGGTCAATTATGATTACATGTCTACTTATATTAACTATATCATTATTAATATACGCCTACTGTATGATAGCTAGCAAATTAATTAGCTAACTAACATTAGCCTGCCTAGCTGGAACTTCTGAAGGAAAATGTTTTATTTCTACAATTTCCAAAAGCTAACCCAACAAAAACATTGTTACTTTTACGAGACGTGTTTGTGCATGAGTAGCCCGATTTCTAACTTTCGTTCTTACTTACACTTGTATGTTGACTCCCTGTTGAGGTTTTACGTTTTGCCCGGACATTTCTTAGCGGATGTACAATCATCGCAAATTGAATTATGGGGCGTTTCAGGCCCGAAGTGTACATAATTGTACACTTGCAAACTCCATTAAAAACTAGGGCTGAGGGGCTTACGTTGCAAACTTCCCTTGCTTGGCTAATAATTTGTACCAACGACAAATAGGGTGTGGTGTGTCTTTTATGAGTTTGAATCGCATCCAGAAGTTGGCGAAAATATGATATAAAGGGTGCGTGAATGTGCATTACATATCAAGAAAAATGTACCTCGCCTTCTCCTGAATTTCACCTGGTATCTCTTGAAGTAGGCCTTACTTTTAACGACTTTCACAAAGCCCTGTAGAAAGAAAGAGGTGAGACAGCTGCCATTGCAGACTTCTGTCGAATGGGTCAGGCGTGTCAGCTAACATGTAATACATATTTCTGCAGTCTGGGCCCTAAATAAAGTGCATAAGCACAATGAATATAATGTAAGCCAAACGCCACCGAGGATAACACGCCTGTGCTTCTTACAGAAACCAGGTAATGTCACCTTCCCTCCCTAACACTTTCCCTGGATGCCACTACTCTTGCTCAACAAAAAATGTAATCCGTCTCATCACAATTTATGTCACTCCAAAATGACTGCGGTAGGGTGGCGTTTTACCCCAAGTTGGTCTACAATTGACCCGTGTTAAGTTTAGCGCCACTCTCCCCCATGCAATCAATGCAAATTGCTACGCATAATGTATTTAACATGCTGCCGCCAAAACTTCCGGGTTTAACATGGTACAGCTCGCGCGGGTATTCGATTTTTTTTTTTGGGGGGGGGGGGGGTAACGTCCATTAGGAATGGAAAACGGGGATAACCATCTAACAAACGTAATTAAAACTGCGACAGTAACGAATAGTGTGCATTGACTGCTTGTACGAATACATGTTTCCCTCCCTATGGCACTCATAACTTGAATGCATCTGTAAATTATTTATCTGAGAACACAACGCGCCCACTAGGTAAAAATATAGACTATTCTACTTTGGGCTAGTCTGGCTTTCTATGCATTACTAGTTTTGCTTGCAAAAAGTGTGGACAGTTTTTAACATCATCAAAGTGCACCTCGGCAGAAACTTTTTTTCTTGTTCCTTTTCTTTTTTGGTTGAGGGCAAAGTAAGCCAGCACGACGGTATGCATTACTATGGTGATTTCAGTACACAGTACAAATCAGGCAGAAAACGCTAAGGCAAATGTTGAAATATTTTAGTCCGGTTCACCGAGGCAGACGGCATTTACCATCGTGTTCTCGTTGAAAACAATGACATCTGGTTTGCCGTCGACCTCGTACCATCTAAACACAGCATTTAGGCTGACATCTACAACAAGCATGTTTTTATGAAATTGGAAATGTTGAGCTAGGCCTTTGAGCGCCATATCGCCACGCTGGAACCTAGCCTGCAACTAACATACAGCTGACCGGCCAAAGTATGCTGCACAAATCCACCCTCATCCATTTCCAAAGAAACGTCTATCCAACATGACAATGCATATTACAAGTATACGCAGAACATGTTTTGGATTGTCAACATATGATGACAAAATACTGACCATTTTTGCAATTTTTCCAACTTCTCAGTTGAAAGTCTTCCCAAGTAGCTGCAGAGTTGGTCAAATATGCTGACGTCGCAGACAGGATACCGCTTTCTATGAATAGAAACGGTAAAGCACGCCACCTACTGGATGGGAGGAAAAAATTTCTGAATATTATTTTATTCATCGTAGTCTCGGGAAATCCCAGACCTAATGCATTCCAAACACTTTAAAAGACACCCCATTCCCTCAATCCTCAAATTAAGTGGACACTTCTGATGACGTTACATGGCGTCTGACGAGTATGCAGGGCGAGGGAGGAAGGAATGGGTTTTAAATGGACCGCCCTTGCCTGAAAATTCGTCACTTGTTCATCCCGCCCTGATGTGATAATAATGCTTAGGCTGTTACAAATGTACTTTTATAGGTGGATGATGCACGGGGCATTCCTGCAACTTTTAGAAAAACAACTTAATTGTGCCTGTTGTTCACACGTTTATCTGCCCTCTCATTGGCTAGAGTGGTCCCACCTGCTCTCTCCTCCCTTCAATCATTGAGAACATGTATTTCCATTAGAGCAGTCACTTGGCTATCTTGTCAATATATAGATATTCTTTGTCTAAACGCAGCTGTATAGGGCAACAGAACATTGTTCATGTGGGAGGCAACCTGTCTGCCTGGGGACTAGGGAGACTACTAGCCTCGGCCCCCAGATAAAAGCCTGGGCACAGGGTAGAATATTACAGTCTCTGATGTCTCTCCTACCTGTGCAAGCAAGGTTGCAAAAAGTGAGTCTTTTACAAGAATAACCTATTTTGGTCTCTCAATTATTAACTTCACCATAATGAATGCAAAACCACTATACACACAACACAGGAAATAAAACGACCACCCTTTTAAACTACACTCAAAACAAATTCACAGTAAGCAAAGCGTCCTTGTACTTCTACATGAACATTTCAAACAGTGTGTGGTAAAACTAGCTCTTTATTTGTGTACCCTCGCACCAGATGGCGCTGCAGTGGATAGCAGCCATTTTACGGGCTCTTGACCAGTTCTGCTATTTTGTGCTTTTTTTATGCTGATGGTAACTTTTCTTTTTTTTTTACATAATGTCTCCATTGTGTCATTGTAAATAAGATTGTGTTCTTAACTGGCATGCCTAGTCAAATACAAAAATAAAAAAGCTGAAGAACATACATCCAGGTACTTTTTGCAGGGGCTGGAGTTGTAAAAACTATTGGTCGCCAAACCCGGAGAAAGGACGGACCACGTGAAAAACTGTTGGCCTCTAAATCCGGCTAGAAGGACCACGCCCTCACCCGCTCTATACTTATAACTGATTGGTTTGGTTCTGTCCTCTATAGTGCTGTCCTGTTAGAACATGATGTTGAGGCCCATCACTGTACTCTTGGTAGTCACCACCTCACACTCGCAGACACAGCTGTTTCCATTTGAAGATGTTCATATGATTTTGGTCATCCGAATGACTTGGAATCTTTTTGTTGTGGCTCTATAAGACAAAGATATGAATACATTTAAGCAGTATTAGTTAAGGTTAAGGGTTATAACTTTACAATATGCATATATGTACATGAATAAATGGCAAATGGCATTACACTTACAACATGTCTATAAAGGGCTATAAACACAGCACCAATATAAACATAAACAGTCACCTCTTAGAGAGAAAGAGAAGACAATTACTTAGGGTGACAAAAATCTTGAAGCCTTTGTCAAACTTTCTCTCCAGCTTTGTGTGAGAATCTGCCAGACTGAAACCTTATCAGATCTGCCCTGGCGCCACCGAGTCGTAAAACACTCTGCGCATGAGCAAGCTCCAAGAACTGTCTGGGATGACTCTGAAGCTCCCCATGACAGCGTAATAAAACACCTTAATAAAGGCCACTATGGAAAACACTGTGTTAGCGTGTGCATGCAAAATACTATGTTTACCAATACATCAATTAAATCCTTTCGGCAAAACTCCTTGTGCAACCAATGCAATAACACTTATGGGAGTACGGAATAATACTATATGCGATAAACAATAAGCAAATCAGTATTGGCAACTCTAACATTGAAGAATAGTAACAGCCATACAGTAGAACATATTTCTGAAAGCTATCAAAGTAACAGGAAGTAATTGGTGGTAATGACCTATTATTACACAGCATGTAAAACCCCCAATAAACCACCCTGCAACTTACATTTCGATGCACGCGCAACATTCAGACATTTGTGTTACTGCCGACAATAAAATGTCCTCAGAAACTTGTGTCTTCTCCCTTCGGATGACGATAACACTCTGACCTGAGTGGGAGGGTGCAGTGTCCAGATGCACATTTCCAAGTGCTCTGATTGATTGGGAATGGCAGGGCTATGATGCGTGAGGGATAACTTAGGTAGGCTGAGCAGCCAAGCTAACAGGACTTCTGAAAACTGAAAACTGAAGGCACTGTGAGGGGAAGTTAAGTAGAGAGGAGAGGAGCACGGCTGCCTTTTTTACAGGACCTGTAGGTGAATTTATGAAAAATAAAAAGGAAAAAGCTGCACACTTGTTATAATAAACACCTGGGATCATGAGAAGCAGTGTGTAGCGTTCGCCTTTGTATTTTACATAATGTCTCTGCCATCATTTCCTATGACTGAAAACAGCTTCTGGTCATCAGAAAAGTGATCACCAACCTCGATTTGGATGAGCATTTCTACTTCAACGAGTTGGCAGCTATAGACGTTCTGCTTACTCGGACCAGGCACTAATCCCCGGGACTCGAAAGAGGAAGCGATGGCGCAAGAGAGGCAGATGAGCCGGCATCCTAACGAGACCACGTTAGCGAGTAAATAAGATGCCTCTACCCTCCATTCTATTGCCGAACATACAGTCACAAGAGAACAAACTGGACGAGCTCCGTTCGAGACTATAATATCGCCGGGACCTGAAAAACTGTAATATTCCATGTCTCTTGAAGTCGTAGACAAACAAGGACATGGATTAGAATATGTTCCGGGATTATTCCGATGGCATTGAAGATTTTATCATATCAGTCACTGGCGTCATTAATAAGTGCATCGACGAAGTCATCCCCACAGTGACCATACGTACATATCCCAACCAGAAGCAATGGATTACAAGCAACATCCGCACTGAGCTAAAGGCTATATCTGCCGCCTTCAAGGAGCGGGATACTAATCTGCACGCTTATAAGAAATCTTGCATCTACCTACAACGAGTCATCAAACAGGCAAAGCGTCAATACAGGAATAAGATTGAATCCTACTATGTCGGCTCTGATGCTCGTCGTATGTGGCAGGGCTTGCAAACTATCACGGATTACAAAGGGAAACCCAGCCACAAAATGCCCAGTTCGCAAGCCTACCAGACAAGCTGAATGCTTTCTATGCTGCATTTTAGGCAAGCAACACTGAACCATGCATGAGAGCACCAGCTGTTGCGGACAACTGTGTGATCTCGCTCTCCGTAGCCGGTGTGAGTAAGACCTTTAAAAAGGTTAACATTTACAAGGCCACGGGACCAGACTGATTACCAGGATGTGTACTCAGAACATGTGTTGACCAGCTGACAAGTGTCTTCACTGACATGTCAGAGGAAGGCCCAAAAAAATTGTCAAAGACTCCAGCCACCCAAGTCATGGACTGTTCTCTCTGCTACCACATGGCAAGAGGTACCGATGCACCAAGTCTGGAACCAACAGGACCATGAACAGCTACCCTCAAGCCATAAGACTGCTAAATAGTTAACCAAATATCTACCCAGACTATCTGCATTGGCCATTTTTGCACTAACTCTTTTGACTTATCACATACGCTACTGCTACTGTTTATTATATATCCTGTTGCCTAGTCACTTTGCTCTTACCTATATGTACATATCTACCTCAATTACCTCGTACTCAAGCACATCAACTTGGTACTGATACACCATGTATATAGCCAAGTTATCATTACTCATTGTGTATTTATTCAGTCTCCTATATCTTTGCTGCAATAGTCTATGGGATGGGGGCTAGGGTTAGTCTGTTATATCTGGTGTAATTCTCCTGTCTTATCTGGTTTCCTGTGTGATCTTAGACATGCTCCCTCAAATTCTCTCTCTCTCACTCTCTCCCTCTCTCTCGCTCCCTCCCTCCTGGAGGACCGGAGCCCTAGGACCATGCCTCAAGACTACCTGGCATGACAACAACTGGCTGTCCCTAGTCCACCTGGTTGTGCTGCTGACACAGTTTCTGCTGTTCTGCCTACGCCATGCAACCCTGACCTGTTCACCAGACCCTCCCCCCCGCACATGCTGTCTCGACCTCTAAACACTATGTAAAGCCAACTGACATTAACTCCCGAGGTGCTGACCTTTTGCACCCTCTACAACCACTGTGATTGTTATTTGACCCTGCTGGTCATCTATAAACGTTTGAACATCTTGAAGAACGATCTGGCCTCTATGGCCATGTACTGTTATAATCTCCACCCGGCTTTTTCCTACCCAATGTGCCTCTACATCTGGGGTTTTAGGCTCAGTTTCTGTATAAGCACTTTGTGACAACTGCTGTTGTAAAAAGGGCTCTATGAATACATTGGATTGATTGATCATTTATAAAGTGGGCCGGGTCCCGGTACTTATGATCCAAATGAGAGCCAGGCAGAGCTGAGACCCAGTATCTTTGGTTATGCGATTTTTAAATTATCTAATGAAACATTGTTGCCCACGTTTAATTTTCCTCAGTCAACGTCACGAGAAAGCAACAGCGAAATCCGACAATCCCATAGTATAATTGTTTATCTATTCAATAGGTCAGATCGTCGCATTCTATGAGAGAAAATAATATCCTCTCAAAGCGCTTTCAAATTGCGAGTGCCAGACAGAACAGAAATCATGCCCAGTCATTGTACAACATTCTTAATGCAGTTGCAGGAAAACACACCTCTGAAAAGAGGAGGATCACAGAGCTATTTAGTGTTACTACACTTATTTCTCAAATTCCCAAAATATGCGAACTGCACCATTTTAGAATCAGTGTTCTTCTTCTCTGGTATAATGGCGTTCACACACATTGAATGTGCATTCCGCCACCTACTGTATGGGTAGTAAACTGTATAGAACCAGAGTATATAGCAGCAGCAATGGTGCCAATGGCGTTGAATGCGTAGTGGAGACCGGGGCTGAATGTACCAGGTAGGCCTACATAATATTCACTCTACATGATCCTTGGCTGAGTGCCGACTGGGAATACAGATATGCATCTGTTGGTCACAGATACCTTTCTAAAAAAAAGGTTGAGGTGTGGATCAGAAAAACGGTCAGTATCTGGTGTGACCACCATTTGTCTCATGCAGCGCGACACTTCTTCTTTGCATAGAGTTGATCAGGCTGTGCGAAGTTGATGGATATTGTCCAGCACTGGAACACACGTTCGTACACGTCGATCCAGAGCATCCCAAACATGCTCAATGGGTGACATGTCTGAGTATGCAGGCCATGGAAGAACTGGGACATTTTCAGCTTCCAGGAATTGTGTACAGATCCTTGCTACATGGGGCCGTGCATTATCATGCTGAAACATGAGGTGATGGCGGCGGATGAATGGCATGACAATGGGCCTCAGGATCTCATCACAATATCTCTGTGCATTCAAATTTCCGTCGATAAAATGCAATTGTGTTCGTTGTCCATAGCTTAAAAACACACAAAAACAGTACATTCTCGGCGGCCCTGCAGCACCACAACCCAACACACCCCACTCAACTTTAGGATATTGGTGTGTTAGGCCAAGGCCAGAGTGACAACCAACAGTACGGCAGACCCCCAGGGCCAGGACTGAGCAGCCCAGCAGCAAGGGATTGCCTAAATAGGTATCGCCCCTGATGTGGGCATGTTTCCAATACAGACTCCTTTTGTCGTACTGTATTCCATATAAGGCCTCCAGACCGTATGAAAGTTGCCAGTATACCCATAATCTTGTAATAAATCAAATCTAGTGATACATAACTTGGCGGGTAGGAGCATTGTGCCAGTAACCGAAAGGTTGCTGGATCGAATTCCCGAGCTGACAAGGTCAAAATTTGTCGTTCTGCCCCTGAGCAAGGCAGTTAACCCACTGTTCCCCGGGCGCCGAAGACGTGGATGTCGATAAAGTCGGCCCTCCGCACCTCTCTGATTCAGAGGAGTTGGATTAAATGCGGAAGACACATTTCAGTTGAATGCATTCAGTTGTACAACTGACTAGTTATCCCCCTTTCCCCTTTCCCCCTTGACATTTATGCCGTCCATTGTGGGAGGATAACCAACCTTCCAGTTAATGGCAAAGCATTTCTTAGCTGCTATAAATGCTATGTTACACAGTTTCTTCTGATAACAGTCTCCAGCATCAACATTTCCAAGCAAACGAAAACCGGGAGAATCTGTAAACATGCTGAGATAAAAGAACATACTCTTTGCCAGAATTCAGCCAGCCTTCACAAGATCATAACATACAAATATGTCCCATGTGTTTTACACTTCCAGCAGAATAATACAATGTCTGAGTGCAGGATATTCAGTTTCACTGGCATATAGTACGTTCTATGGTCTCATCTGCAGTAATTTATGTCTTATGTCTTATATGAACATGATTGGGAATTCTATCATAGAGTATCTTTTCTTTCACTCAAGTATGACAATTATGTACTTTTCCAACCACTGCTGTATCATAACGTTTCATGACACTAAGTGTCAGGTAAATTGGTACCATTATATGTCTTGGTAAATGTAATTGTACCGGCTTACATTTACCAAGACACCAGCAGAGAGCAGCAGCAACCCATTTGAATGTACATTAAGTAGCCCTACAGTTTGTGATCTCAGAAGAAGGCATTTGAGCCACTCCACTCCCTAGGCTACATGCTAAACATGTAGCTATGCATAGTGAACTAGCTTTCAACCTATAGCCCATACTTTGTACTCTTTTACTTTTTAGGGGTTCACAGCTAAGCTGTATATTGCCTTAATTATTACAGGTTTTTTCTTTACATAGTCAAATAACTCAAGCATAGATTGGTAACTTTTTCTAATTTCGACATACAGAAACTGGCCAAAAAGAATGCCACTAATTGGCCAATAGGGGGTTCTGTTCTAAGCAGTCTCACTTAAACCCTCATATCCATCTGTCACGTTCCTGACCTGTTTTCCTTTGTTATGTATTTGTTTTAGTTGGTCAGGGCGTGAGTTGGGTGGGTTGGTCTAGGTTTCTATTTCTATGTGGGGTTTTTGTGTTCGGCCTGGTATGATTCTCAATCAGAGACAGGTGTGTATCGTTTGTCTCTGATTGGGAGTCATACTAAGGCAGCCAGGGTTTCACTGGTGTTTTGTGGGTGTTTGTTCTTGTGTCAGCGTTTGGGCTACACAGGACTGTTGCAGGTTAGTCACGTTTGTTGTTTTGTTAATTTGTAGTGTTTTGTTGGTTTGCCATTAAATCATGAATACTTACCAATCCGCATCTTGGTCCGATCCATGCTCCTCCTCGTCTGAGGAGGAGAACGACTACGACAACCTTTACACCATCACCCCGTTTTTATCTAGACTTGAAACTTTGTATGTAGGTGGTTTTCCTCATGGTGAAAAAATGTGCCTCAAGGACGCATAAGGTCCATCAGCATAGATTTTCCTCCATCTTGGACAATTTGGAAAACCTTTCCTCTCATGAACAATAAGTCCAAATGACACCAACTTTGGTATTAACAAAGTTTTAGAAAAACTAAGGGATTGGTTAAGAGATGGCTGAGTTATTGATAAATCAGGAAATCATTTAAATCCTTTGTAAATCCACTCCACAATGGCCTATCAACTTGAAAAGTTTAGGGTCATCACAGACATTACCATAATGAATCATGTTAAGTTTGGCATTGATATCTTAAATTCACATTTCACATTTTGACTATGTAACATAATCCATAAAAGATCTTCTTCTCATTGACTAAAAGTCAGATTCACTTCAAATTTGGTCTTCACAATAGTCTTCACAATAGTCCTTAAAGAGTTGAGAAAATAACGTTGATGCATTCAAAGATGGCCACACTTTACCAGTAGATGCATATTAGCACACACGCTAATATACTACATTATGCAAAAAATCTTCTTCTCATGAACCATAGGATCAAATTTGGAATGTATGCCCATGGTACATGTCTTAATTTAGTTTGAGGGAAACTAAGTTATTGGTCAAAAGTTGGCTGAGTTATTGACAAATCAAAAATCAGTTATTAAGTGTCAATTTAAACCACTGGAAATCCACTCCACAGCGGCCTATCAAACTTGTCATCGCTATCATGGATGGGCCTAAGATGAACAACACCGAATTTGTATTGATAATACAAACAAGAAATGCTCAAAATCATCTGCAATCATCTTCACCTCATGAACCCCACATGAGATTCACTCCAGATGTTGTGTTTAGACATAACATCAGTCTTTAATGGTTTTGAGAGAAAAAAAGTAGCTGCATTCAAAAATGTCCGCACTGTACCTATAAATGCACGTTAGCATATTCTAATGTAAAAGTATTAAAAATGTTAACCATAATCCAGATTGACTGCAGATTTGGTATATACACTACCGGTCAAACGTTTTAGAACGCCTACTCCTTTAAGGGCTTTTCTTTATTTTTACTATTTTCTACATTGTAGAGTAATTGTGAAGACATCAAAACTATGAAATAACACATATGGAATCATGTAGTAACCAAAAAAGTGTTAAACAAATCCAAATATATTTTAGATTTTTCAAATAGCCACCCTTTGCCTTGATGACAGCTTTGCACACGCTTGGCATTCTCTCAACCAGCTTCATGAGGTAGTCACCTGGAATGCGTTTCAATTAACAAGCGCACCTTAAAAGTTTATTTTCGGAATTTCTTTCCTTAATGCGTTTGAGCCAATCAGTTGTGTTTTGACAAGGTAGGGGGGTATACAGAAGATAGCACTATTTGGTAAAATACCAAGTCCATATTATGTGAAGAACAGCTCAAATAAGCAAAGACAAATGACAGTCCATCATTACTTTAAGACATGAAGATCAGTCAATACGGAACATTTCAAGAACTTTGAAAGTTTCTTCAAGTGCAGTTGCAAAAACCATCAAAAGCTATGACGAAACTGGCTCTCATGAGGAACACCACAGGAATGGAAGACCCAGAGATACCTCTGCTGCAGAGGAGAAGTTCACTATAGTTACCAGCCTCAGAAATTGCAGCCCAAATAAGTGCTTCACAGAGTTCAAGTAACAGACACATCTCAACATCAACTGTTCAGAGGAGACTGTGTGAATCAGGCCTTCATGGTCGAATTGCTGCAAAAAAAACACTACTAAAAGACACCAATAATAAGAAGAGACTTGATTGGGCCAATAAACACGAGCAATGGACATTAGACTGGTGGAAATCAGTTCTTTGGTCTGATAAGTCAACATTTGACATTTTTGGCTCCAACCGCCATGTCTTTCTGAGACGCAAAGTAGGTGAATGGATGACCTCCGCATGTGTGGTTCCCACCGTGAAGCATGGAGGAGGAGGTGTGATGGTGTGGGGGTGCTTTGCTGGTGACACTGTCTGTGATTTATTTAGAATTCAAGGCACTCTTAACCAGCATGGCTACCACAGCATTCTGCAGCGATACACCATCCCATCTGGTTTGCGCTTAGTGGGACTATCATTTGTTTTTCAACAGGACAATGACCCAACAGACATCCAGGCTGTGTAAGGGCTATTTGACAAAGAAGGAGAGTGATGGACTGCTTTATCAGATGACCTGGCCTCCACAATCCCCCGACCTCAACCCAATTGAGATGGTTTGGAATGAGTTGGACCGCAGAGTGAAGGAAAAGCAGCCAATAAGTGCTCAGCACATGTGGGAACTCCTTCAAGACTGTTGGAAAAGCATTCCTCATGAAGCTGGTTGAGAGAATGCCAAGATTGTGTAAAACTGTCATCAAGGAAAGGGTGGCTACTTTGAAGAATCTAAAATCCAAAATATATTTTGATTTTTTTAACACTTTTTTGGTTACTACATGATTCCATATGTGTCATTTCATTGTTTTGATGTCTTCACTATTATTCTACAATGTAGAAAATAGTACAAATAAAGAAACCCCTTGAATGACTAGGTGTGTCCAAACTTCTGACTGGTACTTTATATACAGTGGGGAGAACAAGTATTTGATACACTGCCGATTTTGCAGGTTTTCCTACTTACAAAGCATGTAGAGGTGTGTAATTCTTATCATAGGTACACTTATCATAGGTACACACCTGTGAGAGACGGAATCCAAAACCAAAATCCAGAAAATCCCATTGTATGATTTTTAAGTAATTCATTAGCATTTTATTGCATGACATAAGTATTTGATCACCTACCAACCAGTAAGAATTCCAGCTCTCACAGACCTGTTAGTTTTTCTTTAAGAAGTCCTCCTGTTCTCCACTCGTTACCTGTATTAACTGCACCTGTTTGAACTCGTTACCTGTATAAAAGACACCTGTCCACACACTCAATCAAACAGACTCCAACCTCTCCACAATGGTCAAGACCAGGGAGCTGTGTAAGGACATCAGGGATAAAATTGTAGACCTGCACAAGGCTGGGATGGGCTACAGGACAATAGACAAGCAGCTTGGTGAGAAGGCAACAACTGTTGGCGCAATTATTAGAAAATGGAAGTTCAAGATGATGGTCAATCACCCTCGGTCTGGGGCTCCGTGCAAGATCTCACCTCGTGGGGCATCAATGATCATGAGGAAGGTGAGGAATCAGCCCAGAACTACACGGCAGGACCTGGTCAATAACCTGAAGAGAGCTGGGACCACAATCTCAAAGAAAACCATTAGTAACACACTACGCCGTCATGGATTAAAATCTTGCAGCGCACGCAATGTCTCCCTGCTCAAGCCAGCGCATGTCCAGGCCCGTCTGAAGTTTGCCAATGACCATCTGGATGATCCAGAGGAGGAATGGGAGAAGGTCGTGTGGTCTGATGAGACAAAAATAGAGCTTTTTGGTCTAAACTCCACTCGCCGTGACTGGAGGAAGAAGAAGGATGAGTACAACCCCCAGAACACCATCCCAACCGTGAAGCATGGAGGTGGAAACATCATTCTTTGGGGATGCTTTTCTGCAAAGGGGACAGGACGACTGCACCGTATTGAGGTATCGCGAGATCTTGGCCAACAACCTCCTTCCCTCAGTAAGAGCATTGAAGATGGGTTGTGGCTGGGTCTTCCAGCATGACAACGACCCGAAACACACAGCCAGGGCAACTAAGGAGTGGCTCCGTAAGAAGCATCTCAAGGTCCTGGAGTGGCCTACCCAATAGAAAATCTTTGGAGGGAGCTGAAAGTCCGTATTGCCCAGCGACAGCCCCGAAACCTGAAGGATCTGGAGAAGGTCTGTATGGAGGAGTGGGCCAAAATCCCTGCTGCAGTGTGTGCAAACCTGATCAAGAACTACAGGAAACGTAGGATCTCTGTAATTGCAAACAAAGGTTTCGGTACCAAATATTAAGTTCTGCTTTTCTGATGTATCAAATACTTATGTCATGCAATAAAATGCAAATGAATGACTTAAAAATCATACAATGTGATTTTCTGGATTTTGGTTTTAGATTCCATCTCTCACAGTTGAAGTGTACCTATGATAAAAATTACAGACCTCTACATGCTTTGTAAGTAGGAAAACCTGCAAAATCGGCAGTGTATCAAATACTTGTTCTCCCCACTATATGTTTTTTTTTAAAGAAATCACCATCTCACAAACTGCATTGTGAAATATCGTCTGACTCATGAGAATGTTGGGTTGAATTTAAGAACGCTCAATGTCCAAATAATCAGTCAGTTCGTCATTGGTGGATGGAGACAGAATTGCAACAAATCTGTGAACTCTATTTGACTTTCTTTTTTTTTTTTTACAGCAGCCACCTATTATGAGTGAATTTGAAAGTAACTTCTGCCCACAGGTCTGAGTCAACATGAGTCTATTTCCACTGATCAGAGTGTGAGGCATTGTGAATATGTTGAGCTGCGTCATCATAAGGGGATGTGTCAATATAAAATTTCTTATGCATTTTGGATGTACACACCCTGCTGGATGTACACACCCTGGCTACTGAACCAATGTTCCACTTGGTTGTCCATGTATATTTGCTACTCTGTGGCTTCAAAGTCCTGCAGTGATGGCAGGGACAGCCACACCCAGTTCAGCTAACGTGAGTATATTTTAAGAACCTAACATCAGAAATTTGTTTGTCCAAAATGTGTTCACTGTTGGAATCGGGTTCTTAAGAAAAAAACGGCCACGTTCCAATACCATTACTAAGTATAGCATTTAGAATACATGCTCAATTCATTGCTTCATAATGAATGGTACGCTAGTGTGAATTTCTTGAATCAGAGCCAATGACTCCCTTGTTGTTGAAGCAGCCATGCCCAGTGAAGTGTCCGCTCTGCTGATCCAGCTCCTCCCTGGCAGGGCCAGTTGGTGATGAGTAGAGATCATTGACCTATATGTGAAGACTCACCAATGAGCACTCTACTGTGATTAATCAGAGCAGTGTCATACTGCAGTCAAGCCTCCAGGAGGCCTTGCTCCACGTGTCCCAGGGGTCAACTATAGGACAGGGTGCTTGAAACGTTGATTTAAAAGAAATCACTACTGTGTGTGTACCTCAGGGCCGGCCTTACCCTCGAAATAAAATATATTAAAATATTGATCATTTATTTGATCGAGACGCACGCCCAAAGGAAGATGCATCAATCTCAGATAAAGCTTCTGAGCGAGCGAAACAGCGCCCCTCTGTTTCTGTATGTGTAGACCATGTATCTAATGCTGTCTGGACCAAAAGAGTATGGCATGTCATAGTATTTCTGACCAGACAGCATCAGATACATGGGCTAAATATAGAGGGGCGCTGTTTTGCTCACTCGGATGCTTTCTCACGGTGACATACAGTAGTTTCAGCAGAGAGCAAGAGGCGAAGTGAGACGGTTCACTCTCAGCAAAATCTGATCTCTGGTTTCAGCCTCGCGAATTGGAAAGGAAGTTGGCAGATGCTGGCTTGCCCTAAAGTAAATTGACTTTTTTTGCCAAGATTATATTTACTCTTGTCTAAATAAAAACATTCAAAATACTTCACCAGAGAGCATGACTTAGACACAGAGGATCATTCGTTTTTTTTTTTTTTTAATTGCTGTGGATTCTTTCAAATTACAAGCGTATGCATATGCCTATTGGTGAATCCCGCAATTTGGGCAGCGAGCGTGGCAATATGTCTAGTTGATTGAGTTGCGGCTGGGAGTGAAAAGCATCTAAAATATATGTGAAGATAATGTGTCTTGAGTATTATTAAAAATGAGCATCAAGAAGAGGAAGGCTGTGTGGCGAAGAAATTGTGTCTCTCTCAAGAATGCACGCACTCAGCCCTCCAGAATGCGCTCGTTTGTCTCCCGCCAATTCTTGCCCATTCATTGTTTCATTGTGTGAATTGTTTGCCCTTTGATGGTTTCTTTTGTATCAATTCCCTATTATATATGTCACCAGTAGGCCAAGTAAATGTACCATTAATCCTTTTTCATTTGGTTACATACATTTGTGTTAATGAATGTATTATTTACCGTCCTATACCATTCTCATTTTCATAGTGGAAACGTTGTTTGCAGAATTCACAACCTGCTACACTTGTGAGAAACAAGTTTTAGTTAATTTCATAACCATTAAGAGTTTTGTCAATCTTTTCGGTGTCTTTTGTTTGGAGTGCTCCATGATCAATGAGCATGCTTCTGGTTTCTCTGTCCTGATAACATTGAGGGACCAAGCGGTCTGAGCATGCATAGAAGTAGACCTACCTGGCCTCCTGCATGCAAATGTGAGAAAGTGACCATTTGGAAATGTCTGATTGTTTTAACTCACCACATCCACCACTAATAAAGTGAGCTTCCCAGTAATTTTTTCCTTCACCTCACACATTGCTAACGAAGTCTGTTTTTTTTTTAACATCCATTGCAAATGATAGTTCCTCAGTATTTAAATTTTTTTTTTTCAAAAACTCGGGGCCTCAATAATCACCAAGCCTCAGTATGAAAGAGCAAACTATTATAATCTAATGATCCCATATACCCAGTGGAAACACAAAAACAGCTGTCTGTCCCAAGCTTACTGGCACAGGAAAATGAGGGCCTGGAATAGGCTAGTTGATAAAATGTTGCAAGTTCGCTAGAGACAGTTTGGAGCTGGATCCAGTTGATGATTTGATACGACGTTGCACTTCACTAGCAATAACTCAAAGGAAGAGACAGGAGAGATGAATTAGACTGAAAGAACCAGAATTTTCATCAGGAAATTCTCAACTGTTTTTATTTGTCGGCTTTATGTATTTTACTTAGTTGACGATGGAAGTTATATCCTTGCTGTCCCCAGTCCACCTGGCCTTGCTGCTGTTCCAGTTTCAACTGTTCTGCCTGCGGTTATGGAACCCCTACCTGTCCCAGACCTGCTGCTTTCAACTCTTAATGATCAGCTATGAAAAGCCAACTGACATTTATTCCTGATTATTATTTGACCATGCTTGTCATTTATGAACATTTTGAAAATCTTGGCTCTCTCTAATTCTCTCCTTCTCTCTTTCTTTCTCTCTCTCGGAGGACCTGAGCCCTAGGACCATACGTCAGGACTACCGGACATGATGACTCCTTGCTGTCCCCAGTCCACCTGGCCTTGCTGCTATTCCAAATTCAACTGTTCTGCCTGCGGTTATGGAACCCCTACCTGTCCCAGACCTGCTGTTTTCAACTCTTAATGATCGGCTATGAAAAGCCAACTGACATTTATTCCTGATTATTATTTGACCATGCTTGTCACTTATGAACATTTTGAACATCTTGGCCATGTTCTGTTATAATCTCCACCCGGCACAGCCAGAAGAGGACTGGCCACCCCTCATAGCCTGGTTCCTCTAGGTTTCTTCCTAGGTTTTGGCCTTTCTAGGGAGTTTTTCCTAGCCACTGTGCTTCTACACCTACATTGCTTGTTGTTTGGGGTTTTAGGCTGGGTTTCTGTACAGCACTTCGAGATATTAGCTGATGTACGAAGGGCTATATAAAATAAACTTGATTTGATTTGATATGCCTACTGTTGCATTGGCCTATAGGCTATATTTGAGTTATATGCGCTCATAAGAGGTCCAAGTGAAAAAACGTCCCTGCCTATGGATATCAAAGGCCCATCCAACTGATTCGTTCTGGCGCAGGCCCTGGTGTACCTAACATTGATATCTATTTGATAATAAAAACAAAACAAAAAAAGGTATTACCAGACATTTTGACGTTTTCTTTATATTCAAATCCCATTACCCGGCCATCCACAATAAGTAAACATTTTCCACCTCCTTGTCATGTTTGTGAAAAGGCTTTTGAGATGAGATGCAAAAGGTCAACAGTTCAGTTGAAGAACATTCAAACATTTTGGAACATTAAGGATTTTGTAAAAATGTCTCTAAAATTTTAGAAAAAGCTGTTGCGCAGCAACTCACTGCCCTCCTGAAGGCAAACAATGTATACGAAACGCTTCAGTCTGGTTTTAGACCCCATCATAGCACTGAGACTGCACTTGTGAAGGTGATAAATTCCCATTTATGGCGTCAGACCAAGGCTCTGCATCTGTCCTTGTGCTCCTAGACCTTAGTGCTGCTTTTGATACCATCAATCACCACATTCTTTTGGAGAGATTGGAAACCCAAATTGGTCTACACGGACAAGTTCTGGCCTGGTATATATCTTATCTGTCGGAAAGATATCAGTTTGTCTCTGTGGATGGTTTGTCCTCTGATAAATCAACTGTAAATTTCGGTGTTCCTCAAGGCTCCGTTTTAGGACCACTATTGTTTTCACTATATATTTTACCTCTTGGTGATGTCATTCGTAAACATAATGTTAACTTTCACTGCTATGCGGACGACACATAGCTGCACATTTCGATGAAACATGGTGAAGCCCCAAAATTGCCCTCCCTGGAATCCTGTGCTTCAGACATGAGGAAGTGGATGGCGGCAAATGTTCTACTTTTAAACTCGGACAAAACAGAAATGCTTGTTCTAGATCCCAAGAAACAAAGAGAACTTCTGTTGAATCTGACAATTAATCTTGGTTGTACAGTCGTCTCAAATAAAACTGTGAAGGACCTCGGCGTTACTCTGGACCCTGATCTCTCTTTTGACAAACATATCAAGACTGTTTCAAGGACAGCTTTTTTCCATCTACGTAACATTGCAAAAATCTGAAACTTTCTGTCCAAAAATGATGCATAAAAATTAATCCATGCTTTTGTCACTTCTAGGTTACACTACTGCAATGCTCTACTTTCCGGCTACCCAGATAAAGCACTAAATAAACTTCAGTTATGTCACGTTCCTGACCTTATTTCCCTCGTTTTGTATTTATTTAGTATGGTCAGGGCGTGAGTTGGGGTGGGCAGTCTATGTTATACGTTTCTATGTTTAGGTTTGTTTGTTTGGCCTAATATGGTTCTCAATCAGAGACAGGTGTTTGTCATTGTCTCTGATTGGGAGCCATATTAGGGTAGGCTGTTTTCACTGGTTGTTTGTGGGTGATTGTTGCTGTGTCTGTGTTTGTTCGCCACACTGTACTGTTTCGTTCGTTTGTTCCTGTTCGTGCGTTCATGTTTTATATGTTCTCAAGTTCAGGTCTGTTCACGTCGTTTATTGTTTTGTAGTTTGTTCAAGTGTTTTTTTCGTCTTCATTTAATAAACGATAGCATGTATTCAAACCACGCTGCGCTTTGGTCCGATCCTTGCTCCTCCTCAGACGAGGAGGAAGACGAACGTCACAAGTTAGTGCTAAACACGGGTGCAGAATCTTGACTAGAACCAAAAATGTTATCATATTACTCCAGTGCTAGCCTCTCCAAGGCAAGGGCTGATTTCAAGGCTTTACTGCTAACCTACAAAGCATTACATGGGCTTGCTCCTACCTATCTTCTCAATTTGTCCTGCCGTACACACCTACACATACGCTACGGTCACAAGACGCAGGACTCTTTACTGTCCCTAGAATTTCTAAGCAAACAGCTGGAGGCAGGGCTTTCTCCTATAGAGGTAAATTTTTATGGAATGGTCTGCCTATCCATGTGAGAGACGCAGACTCGGTCTCAACCTTTAAGTCTTTACTGAAGACTTATCTCTTCAGTAGGTCATATGATTGAGTGTAGTCTGGCCCAGGAGTGTGAAGGTGAACAGAAAGGCACTGGAGCAACAAACCGCCCTTGCTGTCTCTGCCTGGCTGGTTCCCCTCTCTCCACTGGGATTCCCTGCCTCTAACCCTATTACAGGGGCTGAGTCACTGGCTTACTGGTGCTCTTCCATGCCGTCCCTAGGAGGGGTGCGTCACTTGAGTGGGCTGAGTCACTGACGTGATCTTCCTGTCCGGGTTGGCGCCACCTCTTGGGTTGTGCCGTGAGGGAGATCTTCGTGATCTATACTCGGCCTTGTCTCAGGATGGTAAATTGGTGGTTGAAGATATCCTTCTAGTGGTGTGGGGGCTGTGCTTTGGGAAAGTGGATGGGGTTATATCCTGCCTGTTTGCCCTTATCCGGGGGTATCGTCGGACGGAGCCACAGTGTCTCTCGACCCCTCCTGTCTCAGCCTCCAGTATTTATGCTGCAGTAGTTTATGTGTCGGGGGGCTAGGGTCAGTCTGTTATATCTGGAGTATTTCTCCTGTCTTATCCGGTGTCCTGTGTCAATTTAAGTATGCTCTCTCTAATTCTCTCTCTTTCTCTCTTTCTTTTTCTCTTTCTTTCTTTCTCTCGGAGGACCTGAGCCCTAGGATCATGCCTCAGGACTACCTGGCCTGATGACTCCTTGCTGTCCCCAGTCCACCTGGTCGTGCTGCTGCTCCAGTTTCAACTGTTCTGCCTGAAACCTTGATTAGCCAAATTATGTTCTCTTGGCACAATAAAGGCAAACATTACATTGTTTCTCATTTGTATGGTATACACTGAGTACACCAAACATTAGAAACACCTTCCTAATATTTAGTTGCACCCTTAGAGCCAAAACAACAAAACATGTGTCACTGTATACTTTTTGAGCTCACTGTAGATGACAAAACACTAGCACATCAATGAAGGATCAACTATTAAATAACTTTTTCCAGAGTTTGATAAGTCTATTCAAGGTACATAACAAACAACCGCCTGGCCGGGTTTACTCAAACCCTTTTCTCACAATAAAAAGATAAAACATTCTCGATTTCTTCATCGCACTATGAGTTTGTCCAAATAAGTCCTGTTTATAGATCACGTAACCCTAAAAAGGAACCAGTGTCTTCTCCTTTTCTGGCTAAAATGACAGACAAGACCTTTCTCTCTCACTCTCAGCGAGAACATCAGTGCTGATGTTCAGTTACATTGGGTAACTGAACATCAGCTACTGTTCCGAAGCTCTGTTCTGCAGAACTGATTTCGCAAGAAAGTGCAGCCATGGGAGTGGTACAGTCCAGTCATCTTATAGTGGCTGTAATAGGCCTATTGGTAGTTGAGTTACAAGCAGTCCATGGTCAGCTGGTGCTGCAACAGAAGGGTTTTATGTGGGCCTAAGTACAATAAATGGCTGTACAAATATAAGTACATTTGAAAAAAAACTAGGACTTGCCAAATATATCGGAAATAGCTGAGACGGTGTCGCGATCAAGCAAAACCTAGATCTTTGTGACACATTGACCAGACTTTTTACACCTATTTGCAGAAAGACGAGCGGAGAGACATAATTTATTCTCAGAGCAAACCTCTCTGCCAAAACAAAGATTTGAGTGCATCAGTGAATGTATTCCTATTAGTGTATTCGTGCATGTGCGTGTTATGTCCATGTGTTTGTATGGTAAAGATTTTTTTTTTTTATTGCTATCCAAACAAGTAAAACATCTCATCAATGTCAACAACAAGCAAAAGGTCCTGATGTTCTGTTAAGAATGCTTTTAATGATGGAGACCACCGCTAACATGATCAATACCAAGACGACAGCCAAGTGCATCAGAAAACCAAGCGGAGCGTGTGGTTGAACCCTGACCTCTAAGCAACAAAGTCCAGCATGCTCCTAAACAGGGGCACAATAACTAGGAAATTCTGAGTAGATTTTCACACGTCTGCTTCCATGATTCCTAGTATTTGCCCATTTTGGATCATTTACACCCAGAAGCTGTCCTGGCGTCTTGCTAAAGAGGGGTCTTGTTGATCAGTAAGATCGTCGAGGGTCTCCTTTTCTGAGGTGATGATTTGTAAATTGTTTATAGCATTCAACAAGTCCAGGAGAGAGCATTTTTGTATTGTCAAGAACTCAAACACTAAAAATGTTGCCGTAAAATAGACAAATAGGACTACTGTAGCTTTATACCTGTACAGCTTAAGGAAAATATACACAAGTTGTATATTTTGAAAGCCACATTTGTCCACTTTCTTGACTTAATCTGTCTTGCTTCATAGTCTCTTAACATTGAATATGGGGAAACCTCAACAAAAGAAGAAGGGTGAGTGATTTATAGAGAAACTGTAAAGATTCAAATAATCACACTGATTCAAAGAAATAACAGTGGGAGATGAAACTAGACAAGGTGTGGACAGAAGGGGCCTGTAGGGTATTTTTTTCCTCATAGCCACTAATTTAATAGTTTTGATGACAAAATTTGAAGGAAAAACAAGATGTTTACCCTGAAAGAATAACTGTCTTGCTGTTTTGTTTCGACTGGAACACAGTAAGTCATGCATCGTGCTGCCATTTGGGCAGCTGGGGGTTCGGTCAGATTTGGCTTGCCGTTTCCATTGGGCTGTGGTTGAACGAGGGGAGCCTGTGGGTGAAGTTAAAGTAAGATCAGATTGTGTGTGTATGTGTGTGTGTGTGTTTCTTTAGCCATTCACGTTTGTGTGGTTTGTGTGAGTGGGCCAGAGGAGGAACTTGTGAAATTGTGATAGTGTCATGTGGTTTTTATAGAGATGTCTCAACACTGTGGAGGCTTCACAACAGGCTCTGCTCACTGGATGATTCCAACCCCCCTGATCTACTTTTGTCTGCTTGATTTAGGGAGACTATTTTGATATACTGAATATAGCTAAATATTCTATGGTAAATTGGGCAAGAATTCAAACTTCCTTAAATTAAGTTGCATGAGATTCAAAATGGACTGTGGGGGCTCACAGTCAAGAAGATTCTGTTGAAAACTTTCAGGGCCGGATTCCCGGACCAAGATTAAGCCTAGTCCTGGATTTAACAGCACTTTCAATGGAGAATCTACATTTAGCTTGCTTTTTAGTCTAGGTGTAACAGGCTTAATCTGCGTCTGGGAAACCTACCCTCAAATAACTAACATATTGCACAGTAAAGTATTTTTGAATAGGCTCTTTTGAACTGAAACACTGTCTTCTTGAAGATTCACATGTACGTGGTGTTGAAGCGACCGCCCTGCACACGAAAAGTTCTATATTAATATCTAGGAACAGCAGTCACATACTTTCTCACTGTGCACATATATGGGTTGAAGAACTTAAGCTTGAGCAGCAGAAATAGACTGGTGGTTCAGAGACGCAAGCCAAAGCCTACGTTTATTTCTATAGCATGTTTGAGAAAGTTGAAAGAAAAAAAACACAAGCTGTTATCACGGCGATTCTTTGCAGCTATTTCAATCATGTGTTTGTGCTAAGAGACTGTAGCGTATACCATCAAGATCTCTGTATGGTGAAGAAATAAAAGAGCTTGGCTGACCTGCCACAGCAGCACTGATGGTGCTTGCTCTGCTCTGTTGCTGGTTTCCTGTTCTGTCTCAGAGAGTTTACACTCTCCAATTCCTCGGATAGATACAGGACATCATCAAAGGTATGTGGACACCTGCTCGTCGAACATCTCATTCCAAAATCAAAGCCATTAATGTGGAGTTGCTCCCTTCATTGCTGCTATAACAGCCTCCACTCTTATGGGAAGGCTTTCCACTAGATGTTGGAACATTGCTGCGGGGACCTGCTTCCATTCAGCCACAAGAGCATTAATGAGGTTGGTAACCGATGTTGAGCGATTAGGCCTGGCTCGCAGTCTGCGTTACAATTCATCCCAAAGGTGTTCGGTGGGGTTGAGGTTAGGGCCCTGTGCTGGCCAGTCTTCCACACCGATCTTGACAAACCATTTCTGTATGGACCTTGCTTTGTGCACGGGGGCATTGTCATGCTGAAACAGGAAAGGACCTTCCCCAAACTGTTGCCACAAAGTTGGAAGCACAGAATTGTCTATAAAGTCATTGTATGCTGTAGCGTTAAGATTATCCTTCACTGGAACTAAGGAGCATAGCCCAACCCATGAAAAACAGCCCCAGACCATTATTCCTCCTCCACCAAACTTTACAGTTAGCACTATGCATTCAGGCAGGAAGCGTTCTACTGGCATCCACCAAACCCAGATTCGTCCGTCGAACTGCCAGATGGTGAAGCGTGATTCATCACTCCAGAGAACACATTTACACTGCTCCAGAATCCAATGGCAGCGAGCTTTACACCACTCCAGCCAACACTTGACTTTGCGCATAGTGATCATAGGCTTGTGTGCGGCTCCTCGGCCATGGAAACCCATTTCATGAAGCTCCCGACAAACAATTGTTGTGCTGAATTTGGTAGTGAGTGTAACAACCTAGGACAGACCATTTTTACCCGCTTCAGCACTAGGCAGTCCCGTGTGGCCTACCACTTTGTGGCTGAGCCGTTGTTACTCCTAGACGTTTACACTTCACAATAACAGCACTTACAGTTGACCGTGACAGCTCTCGCAGGGAAGAAATTTGACAAACTGACTTGTTGGAATGGTGGCATCCTATGACGGTGCCACGTTGAAAGAAACTGAGCTCGTCAGTACAGGCCAGAGTGTGGGCCTTATTGTATTTGATGCTCTGATCTTGTGAATTTTTTGTGCAATGCAGACACACCATGTTAAGTCTGCACAGAACTGTACATGTCAAGCTATTTGTCTAATCAGTCTCATTCTCAAGACCCTAAAAGGCACATTTAGGTAAATCCTCCGCTGAGGAAAGGGAAAGGGTGTGGGATATTTCTCTCCAGATACTCTGGATGCAGATAAAACTTCAGGGAAACAAAAACTCTGAAGATTAAACAGATTTCACAAACCCGGGTTCAAATAGTAGTTGTTATGTTTTCTTTCAAGTCTTTTGAGTGTTTGATTAAGTCTGTCTGGAGTGCCAGATGGCGAGGTTTGCACTTGGGTCTATTCCATTGGTTCCATTTCACCAGGCAAGCTCAATCAAGCCAACTAAATTATTTGAACCTAGGTCTGATATCAAATCCATAAAGGGAAACAATGAAGGCCACAATTGCCCTGCTCTGTGTGTAAGAGTAGGCATGGGTGGAACTAGTGACAGTCCTTCTGGCTTTAACGGTGGAAGCCCTCATGCCCGTGAACGGCCACCTGTAGGAAAAGTGAAAACCAGGAGAGAAGACAACAATGGGCTATTCATTTCAGTAAAGATGCCTGGTCAATTAAGTACACAAATAGTACAGATAATGAATGGATACGAGATCCATTTAAAGGAATGTGTAGGACCTGTCTGAAATTACACAGCTTCTGTGTGGGCAGTGGCACTGTCACAGCTAAGGATGAGTCTAGCCAGGCTAGGTCTAATATTGGAAACATAATTACAAACGCACAGCCCCACCTTGAGCTGTAAATAGACAAACAGAGTAAAATTGGGATATGACTTGGAGCATGGTTTCTCTGTGGGAATTTTTAAATTATGATTCATTGGGTGTTGTTGGTAATGAAAGAGGATTTATAAATTTGCTCTAACACTAAATCAAATTGGTTAAAGCCATTTCATATGACTTGATTTTCAAACAAGGTAGGACAATTGAAATAGGTGTACAAATGATTAAAATAGACTTCATGTCATGGCTATTAGCGATAAGGCCAAATAATCAATGTCTATCTGCTGAAAGTTGTGAAAAAAATCGGACTTTCATGAAGTTCTCAGTTAATTAAGGGTCATGACAGCCGCTATGTTCAGATGAGAGAGGGGGGGCGCTGTGAGCTGAGTCTATGTGGATATTGTGTACAGTAAGGTCTCCATGCATCAGACATGAAATAACAATTATTATATATTTTTTAAATGTGACTGAAGTCGTTTTGTTTCTTGACAAGTGTAATAATATAATAACTGTTAATGCCTCGTTGTGTACGTGGTTGAGTGTCAAATGTTTTAGGGTAAAGAATGAAATTACTTTTTGTGGAGGAAATATGCTACACAGAAGAGATGATCAATTAATAAAAGTTGCAATGTAGGCTGTGGGAGATGTTATTTGTAACTCAAATTGCCCTCTCAAAAGAAACAAAAAAATCTAAGCGCAGTTAAGCAATTTCGGCTGTTCGGTATCGAGCATGTGTTCCAACTTTACCTTTCTCAAGTTGTTCTACAGGTACAACCAACAACGTTATTCCTACATGGCCGAGAAATCGATATCACTTTGCTTTCAGACAATTTTGAACACGGAATTCCTCGCAATGATTTCATTTGAAGCGTTCTGATGTCTGAAATAGGCTAAATGACAACATCTCAGTTCACTCCGACATTGTTTTATCAGGGAGATCCTACTGAAATCATAATCTTGCATTTGGATATTGAGAGATTGAGAGAATATTTAGTTATTGACTTAGTCTTGTTCTGTTCAATGTTCTCTACCTATATAGTACTGTAACGACCCTGGGTTTATAAGCGCGGATATCG